>NW_026020221.1:606795-967825 GCF_900185275.1 Solanum verrucosum
TGATCCTAACTCGCCTTGAATTGGATTGTGGATTCAAGGTATATGATCACACATTTATGGATGAGTTCTTGACGTTTAGACGTACTTTGGAGTGTTTGGAAACAACTATGAAACATAGGTACAATACCAAGGAACATGCATGAGAAAGTATGAAAAGAATGGGGAAACTTGGCGTCCTTGGCGCTTTGCAAGGCGTGGAGCGCCAGCCCTCGAAGCTCAGAAGGACTACTGGGGCGCACTGCTAGGCGCGGCGCCCAAGGGAGAAAGCTCAGAAGCTCCTTTGGGGCGCGCTGGCAGGCACGACGCGCCACCCCTTTCCCCAGAAAACTCGACTTTTCTTCCTCTTTTTCCCAACTCTAAACCACCCTAACTTCAAAGGTTTCAACCCCAAACACTAAGGATCATAAAATCTCTCAACATACAAGAGATTCAACTCAAAAAACACAACCAAATCATGTCCCAAATCAACAAGAACTTCAACAACACAATCAACAACACAACCAACAACTTCAACAACACAACCAATCTTTTCTTGAAAATAAAACGAGTTTGGAGTGTGGGGAAAAGGACCAACCCAACACTATGAACTCACATACCTAATAGGGATCACCCCCGACGATATCCACGACGATCCTTGACGAAACCTTGCTTCTTCTTCTCTTTTCTCCTCTTCTTCTCCCTCTTCTCTCAAGAACCCTAACTCTCACTCTCCCTCTCACTCTTTTAAAATGGGACAAACTGATCTAAAAATCAGTCTAACACAACAATATAACCAAAAGAATTGGTTAGGGAAAAGACCAAAATACCCTTAAAATTTCCGGACGGATTTCTCTGCAACTGCCCAACTTCCAAAGGGCATAACTCACTTATACAAACTCGGAATCGAGTAAACTCAGCGGCGTTGGAAAGATCATTCCAAGGGATTTCCAAACATAACTGGAAATACTCCTAACTCATCCTGATATAGGAGTTATGACTGCTCAAAGTTGGCCAAAAACTCACTTTTTCCCACCCTTAAACCAAATTTCCAGATTTTTGAATTCCTTCCAAAAATGACTATTTCCAATTCTAAGCCTCTTCATAGTTATTTCAAATTGTCGAATGTTACAGTAAATTAACTTGGTAATACTAAAAAGTTGGTATTATATTTGATTACATTATGATGTTATGAACATATAACTAAAATCAACCTTCTCATCAATTATAAAATCTTTATAAAAATCTGTCGACACCCCTCAAATACATGTGGCTACGCCACTATATATGTAGAGAAAACCTAACTATATAATTTAAGCACTCAAATTACTCATCTATAAAAGTGACTTGTAACATAGCAATAAAATCTTTATAAGACCGAACAAAATAAAAATAAAAACAAAAAATACCAAAATATAATAAATGGATTAAAAAACGTTTTCTTGACCCAAACTCTCTTTTTTATTTTTCTTCCTAAAATATCTCCCCTCAATATTTTTTTCTTCCTTATCTTTCTCCTTTTTTCTAATTTTCTTCTTGAATTATTGAATAACCATATTCTCTTTTTCTCTCTCCACCCTTTTTTTTGAAATTTTTTACTCTTTCCTTTTTTTTCTGAAACAATTTTTTTAAAAGAAATTTATTTTTGACAAATATTTCAAATTTTAATAATTTCATTTTTTTACGCTACCCCTACCCCAGCTACGCCGTCATAAAAAAAATTTTAAAAAAACTTATTTTTGAAATATATTTCAAATTTTTTAAAATTTCTTTTTTACACTATTCCTACCCCCAGCCAGCCCCTCAGGCCCCCCTCCTTGTCCCCCATCAATTTTTTATTTTTTTTATAAATATTTCAGGTTCAAAAGTGTGGATCAGGTCTTGGGTTCAGATTTTGGAATGGTCGTCAGGGTCGTATCCTAGTTCGGGTGTCAGGGTCGGGTCTTAGATCGATTATCGGGGTTAATTTTTGGGTTAGAAATTATTTTCTTAAAGAGTATTTTCTAGTCTCAAGCAAAAAATACAAGATATTTTCTAAAAAATGTTTTTCAATCCCAAACCAAACATTAAAAAATATTTTCTACTCACCAACCAAACATGAGAAAATAAGTTAGAAATTCAATAGATCGTCGTCTCCAGATGCACAGTGAACTTCTAGTTGAGAAGAAGGCTCATGAGTATTAAGAAAATTCCAAATTCGCACCTCGTACTTCTCTGCATCAATGTTGTAAGGCCATAATGATAAATAAAAAGAAGATGATCTATACTAAGGAGTGATTAACCATTTTGAAAAGTTTTAATTTGTTCATCTCAGGTGTTTTTGATGGCATATATTAAATAAGAGAAATATATTGAGACTTGTTATGTATTTATGGAAAGAAAAACATTCAAAGGAATGAAATTTATTTTTTGTCTTAATTAATCTTATTAATTACTACAAAAAATTGATCTTCTAATTTGTTTAGTTAGGAAGATTTTTTATTAGGCTATCCATATTGTCACGATCCGAATTAGGTCCGTGACCGGCGCTAAAGGGAAAGAATCCCAAAGCAAGCCTTAACATAAATCTACAGAAAATCGGGCAGAATTTCCTTTGTTTTTAGGCCCATCATGAATTTTTCCCGTCTCAGAAATTCACAACATAACCAATAGCAACTATAAGCCACAACATAATATCCTTCAATGATCTAATTGTCACGCAATAAACCCAATTCATCTCTAAATTACGAAAAAGAAGTTCCAAATTAGTCACTTGACTACAATACGAAGGACTAATCATGACTCAAATCAAAGAAATGACAAATGGAACGACTCCAAGAGTTTTTTTTTAAAGAAACTAAATAAACCATAGCAAATCAATAGTTCTCTTGCCATGCGGGGCTCACCAGATGCTACTAAATCACACTCTCTAGTTAATGAAATCCTTTTCAATATCACCTGAGATCTCTGTTAAAATAATTAGCGAGGAGTGAGACACTAGCTCAGAAAATCATTTCCATATCAAATCTTATAGCTGGGAGGTTTCCAAGGATGAATCATGTAATCAATGTGGTCTTTTCTTTAAGAAGTAACCAATAACAGTGAACTCCTCATAAAGGAAGTTAAATATTCATATCAGTAGATTCCTACTCGAGGGATATCAATAATAGTACACTAGTTCTACCTTCCCACTAGCAAGGGCTTTATCAGTAATCAGTAATTACAAGGTGCACCAAGTCTAACGTACCCGTCGTTAGCTACGGGATTCATCAAGGTCTACTCCCATTTATATTTTCTTGTGATTCAGTAGAAGCATTTCAAAATCGAACAGACCATTTAAAACTTATCAAATCATATATCCTTTCAAAGTTTAACAATCACCTGTCAAAGTACTATTTCTCAAATAAGTGTAAAACCTTTTCAATAACAGTAATCATATCTTGTAAGAATGAGATCATCTCAACTAATATTTTTAGTATCATATCCAGTAAATGACACGTCGCACATGCAAGTTCAAAAACAGTCAGTAACACATTTACTTTATAAACCATGTAAAAATCATGAAATCTGTGTAATTGTGGTAAGATTACTACTCACAGTACTCGTGTTGAGATACCAAACTTGTCACCTCAAGCAATCCATTAGTCTTCCTCGATCAATCTCTAATTACATCATGATAATCTCGTATTACTTTCTTTGTTTAGGCTAATTCATACTAAATTCAGAATACCCAATCCTCAAGGTTCATGATAGACTCTCAATCTGTCAGTTTATATTAAATAGGTGCTTCAGATCCCGCTAAACAGCCTCATTGATGATTAATTCCACACTATAATAAACAAAACTAACCTCAGATCCCCTCTAAGCTCTTTATCTGAACTTTTTTGCTTTTCTTTCTGCACTTGTCCCGGATGTACGCAGCGAACCCCTCTTAATCCCCATTTTCTTTTCTTTTTTTCTTTTGTTTTAGCCCAAATTTTATTCTTAAACAACACCATTGGGTCAAAATAACAACCAATCAGCTTATTTCTTTTTGAAACAGTACCAAATGACATATATGCCCTTATTTTTTTATATAGGGTATTATACCTATAGAATTCATTGAGGGGTTAATGAGGAAGATTTTTTACCAATTTTTTTTTTCCTAATTAGATGATACTAATAAAAAAGACTAGATTAAGGAAGGAGATATCAATATAATAAATGAGTTTTTGTCTAGATATTTTGTGTTCGAGTACTAAAAATGGAAAGAATTCCATTGAGAGCGCCATCTCCCAAAAATGAGCTCGGTAAGCAATATACATTCTGGTACTGGATGTTCAATACATTAATTAAATGCTTACAAGATTGGCTATTGCATGTACTTTCTCTAGGAAAAGGCATTATTCTTGGTAGTAAGTTGGGAGAATGCATACCACCAAAGGATGTGGTTGTCACGCCCCGAGCCTACACCCTAGGCGGGACCGGCACCTGGAGACCATTGCTGGCCCCAGGCGAACCCTTGGCCTGACTTTCTTAACTCAGCGGAAACCTACTCAACAAAATAACTCAATGCTATGCAAAGACATAAACAACTTAAATAATAAATATCTGGCCCAAGGGCTACTCGAGTCTCAAAATAGAATACTTACATATATACATAGATAAGAGACTCAAAACTAACTGACTGGACTGTCTATGAAGCCTCTAAAATACTAGATGGATGTTGGGACAGACCCCGCACACCCTAATAAACAAAACTAAGAGAACAAAATAACTGAGCCTCTGGAAGCAAGGAGGCTCACCACTGACTCTGGAGTGCCAACTGGATCAACGGCGTGCAGGATGCTGATCCTGGGTACCTGGTCTGCATCATAAACGATGCAGGCCAACTGGCATCAGTACATGGAATGTACGAGTATGCGAGCTGGACCGCTAAAAACAACTTAACTTGAAAAAGGGATACCAAAGAGAACTTACCTTGGCTCTGTACAACTCAAGAATAACTGAACTTAATATAAAGCAATAAGACACGAGCCATACATATAAAGCTTGTAAAAGAATGTAAACAACTTAGATCGTTAAGGATAAAATGATAACAAACTAAACTTTTCTTTTATAAACATAATACAGCTTTTGTGGGAGGTTCTTTAACCGACAACCACCACTACGAGCCTTAGTGATGATACAACGTTTTACCTCACGTTGCCAAAGGACCATCCTATACCTTGCCATCGATATAGGACCTTACTTTTGCTTAGTGGATCCACTAGCCTAATCTTACGTGATCATCTAAAAAGAATGATACGTCAAGTCCCATGTTGGCGCATGGTTCTTATGGAGAGTCGAGTTAATATGAACTCGTGTCCCCAATTCGGTGCTCAATACTACTCCCAAAAATACTTTGGCTCATGCTTTTAAAATAACTTCTTTCTTTGATTGAGACGATTACTCAAAACTTAGCCCAAAGGCTCTTTTGGAAGACATGGCTCCTTTCTTACTTAAATGTAAAAACATTTAGAACTTCTTTGGGAAGTACATAGTTCCCTAATAACTTTGGAGAAATGGACTCGACTCTTTACTCCTTACTTTACTTAAACTCTTTACTTTTTGACTTGAAACTCTTAACTCAACTTGAAACTTGAAACGACGTTAAGACGTTCAATAACGACTCTTGAAAAGCTTTAAAGACTTGCTTTGACTTGCTTAACTTCTAAGCTTGGTCCTAACTCCACTTGACTTCTAACTTCACTTGACTTGATCCTAACTTTCTTGAATTTAATTATGGATTCAAGGACTTGATTGGTATTTGGAAGGACCCCAGGGTGTTTAGGAATGATTTAGGAATGATTTGGGACAGCCAAACTAAAGAAAATCTTCGAACATAAATTCTGAAAACAGTGGAGTCCGCGTCCTGTCCGCGACGCGGAGAAGATTTTTGTTCACAGAGGGAACAAGTCCGCGACGCGGACGTGCTCCTCGCAAGCTGCCCGACTTTCTCCTTCACGTCTCCAACTCTAAATCCTCTAACCTCAAGGGTTCCAGCCCCAATCACTTAGAAACATAATATCCCTCAACATTCAATAGAATACCACTCAAAACACAATCCAATCATGTTCCACAACCCCCAATAATTCCAACAACAACAACAACCAACTTTAACAACATAACCAAACCTTTCTTAATGAATAAAAGGGGTTAGGTGTGTGGGGGAAAGGATCACCCAACACTAAAAGCTCACATACCTTGGTAGGGATCACCCCCGACGAAAATCCACGATGATCTCCTTGCTTGATCTCCTCTTCTTCTCTTCTTCTCTTCTTCTCTTCTTCTTCTCTCAAAACCCTCACTCTCACTTCTTTTAAAATGGTAAAACTGATCAAAATGATCAGCCTAACACATTTATAAAACCAAAATAAAAGGCTAGGGAAAAGACCAAAATGCCCTTAATGATTCCCGGACGGATTTCCTTGTCAACTGCCCAACTTTCAAAGGTCATAACTCGCTCATACGGACTCGGAATTGAGCAAACTCGGTGGCGTTGGAAAGATCGTTCCGAGGGCTATGCAACCATAACTGGAAATACTTCTAAATCATCATGAGCTAGAAGTTACGACTGATCAAAGTTGGCCAAAAAACTCACCTTTTCCATACTTAGCCAAATTTCCAAAACTTTAAAATTCTTTCCAAAAAAAGAAAAATTCAAATCCTAAGCCTCTTCAAAGCTATTTCAAATTGTCGGATGTTACACTAAACTTGTAGGATTCATTTCACTCTTGTTAGAAACGTTTCAAATCTTTGTTTGAGTCTTTGTAAGAACATTTTTTGAGTCAATTTTGTGTCTTACTGTTAAAGTCTATATTAATTAGTGAGGGTTAGTATAGTGGGCAATAGATGCATTGCTGTGGCTCGTTAAGTAATAGGTTGTATTACTTAGTGTTGAGATTAGGAGATTAATCTCAGTGTGTGGTTGTAAACTGTGTTTTACTTTTTCTTGAGAAGATTAGTAAAAACAGTTCGAAAATATTGTGTGACAAGTCATGCTTTTACTCCCTTGAGCAATGAGATTTTCACGTAAAACTCTTGTGCCTATTTTTACGTTGTGCTATTTATTTTCTGCACTTTTATTCTGTCGGAGACCTGGTCCTGTGAACACTGGTGGATGCGTACATTCTAACATTTTGGCTTTTGCTACTTGGTTTTCATGAATTGGCTTTTTGATAGCAGAATATAATGACCACTCTCACAGATACTTCTACTCCCCCTAGGTCCTTGCGTCGAAGGATCTTCTCGGGTTATAATTTTTTAGACCTCATCAAATATGTGACCAACCATTAAAACACTTCCTCTCTTTTCACGTTTTGGAGTAACAACGGGATAAGGTAAGAGAAATTTATGATAATGTAAAGTAAATTAAAGTTAAGATCAGAATAATTTATAGCATTCTTTCTACAGAGATCCAATTGTATACAACTAAAAACAAGGACGTTCAAGGTCTACAATTTCATAGGCAGCAACTATATGGTAGATCATGTCTAAGGTGTAATCATAATCTTGATGAGAATGTAAGCTTTAAATTCTTCATGTGCATATAACCATTAAGAAGAACAAAGAATTCATTGCTGAAATATGGAAACTATATTTTGACAACATTTACCAAGTACATCAAACCAAAGACTAGCATAAACAATACAACAAAAATAAATTTTAGCGGCAATAAATATACACATTAATAAAGAGTTCTAATGGCCGCTAAATATGTATATTTTTGTGGCAATTAAGCTATTGTCGTTAATCACTTGCCGCTAAAGATCATTTTGTTGTAGTGAAATGATCCCCATCTATAATTAGAGGACTTAATTAAGAATAGTTCAGCTGCATGACCTATATTTCTTTAAAGAAAATCTTCTCTAAAATAGGCTAATAATTAATTGGAATTCACCGAGTACAGCTAAATATTTTTCATAAATCAAATATTCATCTCATTCATATATATAAGCAGATGAAGATTCACAAAGTACAACTGATGAAACTTGTTTGAAACAGGAAAAAAAAAAGAACCTTTATGCTGGAGAAGTCGGCACGACAAACAGAGTTAGTGAATGAAAACCTCCATAGACCATAGAGCTACCAGTTTTTTTGTGAAGAAAAAGGAGGAGTTGAGCTGCTAGCTTCTTCCCTTTTTAGTCTTTAGAGTAAAGTGTTGTGGCTCCCCCATTCATGTGGGTAGAGCTATTAATATGAGCTGGCCTACTTCATTCAGGCTTAGCCCATATAGGCATTGGAATTTGGCAAGTCAGGTCGAACTGATCTATTTTTTTTCGAGTTAAAAAACAGTCAGCCCAAACCATCCGTACATGGGTTGCGGGTCGTGCCAGGTCAGCCTACTTTTTTAAAAACATATTTTTTATAATTTTTAAATTAAATTATAATTTATAAATATTAAAATATATCCATAAGAGTACAATATTACATGGTATTAGTGTTACTACTTGTTAACCAACATCTATAAATTAAATAAACTTTATAATATTATTAAGTTTGACTTCAAGTATAAATAACTAGTCAAAATAGAAATATTAAACTAATTATTTTTCAATGATCACAATAAAACACAAAAAAGTTACGACAATATTCAAACCATTAAAAGTGAAAAATGAACTCTTGAAAAAAATTCATGAAACTCATAGTGCATCCAACACAAACACGTCATCTTCATCAAGCACATATGGATTAGCTTGTGGCAAGGTTGTCTTAACATCTTCATAATCATCTCCAGTTTATATGCAATATCAATTAGTTAAACATTAAAAATAACTAAATTTCAGAATTATGTATAAGATTTAAATGTACACAAAAAAGTATTACCAGTTTAAGAAAAACCATGCAACTAGTATTGAGTAACAAAAAGTGTTTGGATAGTTTCATGATGAATGAAACTTCTATACTTGGTGGGAACACGTCCACCAATGTTGAATGATTATTATGATGATACAGTAGTAATATTAATTTTAAGTACATGATTCTAAATTTTAATATGTATACTTGAATAGACTTTGACTTTGAACTTTTGTTATTTTTAATACTATATTTTATTTTTATTTTTAATTATTTTTATCTAGTCCACGGGCCGAGCCAACCTATATTGATCAAGCCCCATAGACCAGCATACTTATCCGGGTCGGGTTAAAAAACCTTTTTTCTTAAATGGATGCCAAAAATCTTTAGCCCAGTCCTTTTAAATCATGGGTTAGGCCAGACCAGTCCAACGGGCCAAGCCCATATTGACGACTCTACATTTGGGTCTCTCTCTTGTGGTTTTATAGATTAGGTTTAGGGTGTAATGTGGTAAATCTTTTGAGGTGTAATCTTCCTAAAATGTCCTCACGGATTTTGGATAAGATCAAAATGCTTGGAGAAAAAGAGTGGAATATTCCCCTCTCCAATGGAATATGCCTTTGATAGAGATTGAAATAAAATTTACCACGTGGGAACATCCTATCGGGTTCGATCTTTTTCTTTTTTTCTTTTAAAAAAAACCAATAATAAAATGCTACCTGATTATTATATATAAGAAAATTCAAAGAACATATTTTGTGTAATTTTTCTTTTTCCTTGCAAATCAAATACAAAAGTATTATCTATAAAACACCACTCTTTATTGTAATTTTTAATTTTCTCAAGTAAAAATTAATAAAAATAAAACAAAGTTAAAATAACAATTGAATTTAAATGTAGACATTGAAAGCTAAAAAATGGGTTGAAATTCAGAGAGGGTTAAAAGTCACGTATCTAAATTAATGGCATAAAAAGAAAGGGAGTTTCCTAGCGAGGTGTCAATTGCATAGTGATTAAAATATGATTCATAACTTAAGATCGAGAAGATTTTTAGTGTCATTTTACACTTTTCAGTTTATTCTGTTTATGTATGCTATATATATTCGTGTCATTTTATGCTATGTGGTTATCTTGGGGTCACTCGTGGCTCTAGGAACCATATCATATCTAGGGGATAGTATTGGTTCGTGACAGAAAGTCCTTTTAGTACTAGATGATGTAATGACCCTCCAGGTCATTTCCTCTGTTTTTTAATATTTTCTGCATTTAGAGATTTTCTATAGCGATCCCAAGTCATTTATGACTTGTTGGTACTGATTGTTCAATCACCTGGTGGTTCCTTTGGTTTTTATCCAAGTTTATATTTTTGGAGCTTTTGAAGTTTCAACGGTTGACTTCAGTAAAAAATATTGGTAAATGACATCCGAATACAATTCTGGTGGTTTTGTTAGTTCTAGCACACCGAGTTAGGTCTAGATGGACCTCTGGTTCAGGTCCTGTGGTTTTTGAACTTATTTTGAGCAACCTTGTGGTTTATAGGTACTTGGGTGTGTACCTATTTTTATCGAGACGACCTCCGTTGAAAGTTCTAATAGTTCGATCGAGTTTGAAATGCCATTTCCTAATGGGTATCATATATGGCTTGCGTTGGTGGGAACTGAACTATTTTCGAAAATCTGGTTGAAACTTGAGATTTTAAACCCAAGTTTGCTTGTGCACTCTACTGAGGCGGCCACCCCTGCAGAACTAGGCTCACACCTACGGAGCCGCTCATCTAGAGAGTTGATCCTAGCTCTTACGGGCTCATTCCTGTAGAGTTGGTCTGCTTGTGCAAAGCTGATTGGTCCATTGGACATTGCTCCTGTGGCGAATTTCTCGCCAGTGTGGCCCTGCTAGGAGTTATATCTCTCTCTTCTTCTTCATTTTTCATAAGTGCGAAGAAAAGTTTGAGAGCTTGGGTTAGGGAGATTTCTTGCGGATTTCTAGGGATTGATCTAGGATCGGCGTGGGACCGTTGTTTGAGTCATATTTCTCACATCTTAATCATAAGTCTTCGTTAATTTCTTCAATTATTTCTTTGAATGGGTCTTGGAAGGTAGTTTTTTTGTTGGGTCTTTTTTGGGGCAATTTGAGCTCGAATTGTGCCTATTTTTGGGGTACAAGTTCCTTGAGCTAGTTGGGACCAATTGGAGGAGTTGATTTCATGATTCATTGTGCGGGTGCTCATCTACAATTTTTTACCCAAATTTTTACCCACGAATAATTATTGTAATATGGGTATTGTTTTACTTATAGTGATGCAAAGTTTGTAATTTTGATAGTATTATGGCATTCAGAGGATGTGAAGAAAAGTTGGGAAGCTCATGGATAGTTCAAGATTACAGTTCAACTTCCTTGTAGGCTATCGTTCACTTTCTTTTAGATTGTGCTCCATGAGATAATGTTATAGATTGCATGTGGGTTATGATTGTGTTTTACGGGTTTAGGACTACTTCCCTTAATCTTATTTCCCTGATTCTTGTAGGTAGTGGAGAAGCCAGAAATTTAATTAAGGGTGTTTAAAAATAATGGCTTGTGGCTATCAAAATAAAATTAAAAAAATTGTGTTATTTGGGGTTTGAACCCAAAACTCCTACATTCAAATGGACACCTATTACCACTACACCAAAGGCATAGCTTTTGTTAAGGGTGTCCAACTTTAAATATATATCATTTAAATGTAGAATTAGACATATTTATACAACGTAATTTTTCGACGAAGGGTGTCCATTTGGACACCCTGAGCGTAGCTCTAGCTACGCCCTGCTCGTGGGAGCCTCATGCTAGTATAGTATTGTGAAATTCTTAGTCTAGGTTGGAAATTCATTACTAATGGATTAGTTTGATGTTGTTAGCCTCTTGGGAGTTGATGTTTGAGTCTTTAGAATTGTTGGTGATCTAAGTGCCTTAGAATGAGTTTTTATTCATCGTTTAGGTAATATTGTTGTTCCATATAGGAATTGTTAGGGTAGGTATCCTTCGCTAGTGCCTGGACCATGGGTTTGCTTAGGTAATATGGTATTTCACCTTGAATAGGACCGTAGACTTGATGTTGATCCCCACTTTAGACTAGGCTTCAAAATCTTAGTCTCTTAATATAGTCATATGTTGGCATTAGTTGTGCTTAGCGTTCTTTTGAGTAGGACTTTAGGTAAATGTGGAGATCTTTGAGTTACTCTTTCAATTATTTGATACTTTATAATTCCCTTCGTTTCTTGAGTAGCACTGATCTTATTATCGTATTATTGATGCGTATGTTGATATATGATTGGGCATGAGGCATTGGTCGAGGACTAGTTGGATTCCAGGTTAGTTTTCCATGCTCTAGAAGAAGGTGATTTGAGTTATGAACATTAGGATTGTTTAGATGCTATGTTTGAATGTTAGTGATGACATGCATTGCATTGAAGCTCCTTCTCACGTGTTTTGTATTACCATCCCAGCAAATGCATTGATTTTACCACAATTTTAAGAAAGAAGGGTTTTGCCTTTTTACTCTAAAACCCATTTTAAATGGGAGTCATACTACCTTTACACTTTGATAAATGGATTTTTTGAGATAAAGAGACATCGAGGATGTGCTCACTTTTTACTTAATCGATCGAGGAGATTTGTGACCTTTTCTATACTTATGTGGTTTTTGTATATATCTCCAATACCATGACGGATCAGATCTAACAGGATTGCTTGTGAAAGTTCTAGTTCGGGACCATGTACGTATATATGGGCTTCTCGAGTCTCACATGGGTCAGTCATTCTATGTGACCTACTTAATAGGAGAAGGGGCTGCATGGGTCCTACTTGGCGTGTCAGGGGTAAGAGGTAGGTGTATATGCTTGGTACTTGGCAATGATGGCACTTGTAATTTTTATTACATAACTTGCATTCATATGCATCGCCTATCACTAGTATAATTGGTTGTTGTTTGCACCTGCTGGTCATATGGGGGGTCGGCTAGGTTATGTTTGGTGTTGCATACCTTTAGGGCTCATGGTGGCTCAGCTAGGTTATTGTATGATCATGATTGTGTTGTTTGTGAAAATATGATGGATAGCTTATATGATAGGGTTAGATGTTGTTTCTCGCTATTTTGATACTTTCATATTTAGTTAGATTTGATTGGCCTTTTGGCTGTTGTGATTCCTTACGGTGGTTACTGCTAGTATATCCTTGGTTAGTTGACTTCCCTAGTGGAATAATTGTTGTGGTTAGGTTATTGTCTAGTGCCTCCAGTTAAGTTCCTTTGCATTAGTTACCTACTTCCTTTTATCGTATTCCTTCATGTCTGTTTACTTTTATTCCATCTTTTCTTTAGCTACTTGTAATATATATTTCTTCTCTACCTGCTTTATGCTTTCTTTATCTTTGGAGTTCAATGGTCCTATGCCTACTTAGTACCACTTTTTGGTATTCATACTATACTTCTGCACCCTACATATCATTGTGCGAGTTCTCACCGTTGACGTGTGCCTCGTGTGGAGTAGCTTTGGATCGAAGACTTGGGATGAGCTCCTGGCATGAAAAGTTGTCCTTCTACTTCTATTTTGTCTGGACTAGTCATTATTTTATGTTCGGAGATGGTTCTGTATATTTTTATTTACCTTGCACTCCTATTTTGACTAGTAGCTCAACTACCAACTCATACCAGGTCTTGGGCACATATATTTTGATTCTACCTCTTTCTTTTATTTTGATTTTTGTTGTTTGCTTTCCATTTGTTTCTATTCCTCGTGATAGCCTGTTACTTGTGGTTTCGGGCTATGGGTTTGGCTTAAAAACTGGTGGGATATTAGTAGATGCCATCATGGCGTAAGATTTCGGGTCGTGGCATTCAGTCATACAGTTGTATTGTTAAAGTACACATGCTTGCATTATTATTCAATTAACTTTATTTAGTCTACCTTCCATGTTCTTTATTTAAGCTTAGTATGTTCAGTTTTAGCCAATTATTTTATTTAGCTCTTTTACATACCGTACATTCAATGTATTGACGTCGTTCAGTGTTGCATCATTTTTTTATGAAGATTCAGGTACTCACAACAACATGCACATCATTAGGATCATTTCATCCAACTTTGGTGAGACCTCCTTACTTTTAGAGGACTCCAATTTATCTTAACTATTATTAGTTTGTTTATGTTGTTAGTATGGTATTCAGGTAGCCTGGGGTCTTGTCTCGGTAATCTTTTTTCTGTATGTTAGAGGCCAGTTGAGTTACTATCTAAGTTGTTTTAAAAACATATGCATATTATACATATTTTATATTTTAAACTATGAATTTATTGTGTTTTTTTTCCAAGTTATTGAATTGCATGCTCATCTTTTAAAAGCTTCCACATTAGTCACTATGTTGTCTATCTTATAGTATGTCTGGCCAAGGGTTTGCTCAGTCCAGCAATGGTTTTGAGTGTCGGTCATGTCCAGGGTGTAGACTTGGATTGTGATAGAAAAGACTATACAAGAGTCTCTTAACAAGGGTACGTAGGAAAATATACCTTGTGAAGGATTCTTTTAAGGTGGTGTGCTCTTCTTGGCTCGTAGGAAGAAATGCTTGCCTCACACAGGATAAACTTCAAAGAATGGGATTTCAACTGTAATTTAGATGCATTTTGTGCAGAGCTGCAAGGGAAAATCCCGTTACTCAGAAATTATCGCAATTGTTCTTGAACATGGTAGGAATCAGATGGTCAATGCCAACAAGTGTTGATTTACTGAAATGTTGGAATCAGATATGGGGAAGTAAGTCAAAAAACTTGGTTGAAACTTGTTCCTAGATGTACAAGCAGAGGAACTATAGAGCTTTAGAAGACAAATAAGATTTTGTGCAGAAAATCAAGATGAATTGTATATTTTTTTATTTCATTTTTGGTATAAATAAACTAAGTTCAGGCTGAATCACTAGTTGATATGATAGGAATCTTATGAAGAAGTAACCTAAGCTAGGTTAGAATTTTGTGTAAAGACTTTCTGCACTCTTATGGTACAACTTTAAAATATAGTCGTACATAACGTTAAGATGTCACGGGATTGGTCAGAACTATTGTTCTATATTAAGCTTCAACAATTAAACAGAACATTGAAGTCCAAATTACGTAGTAATTTACGCTTAAGGATTGAATGAATCATAATGTTCGAATAAGCCAAAGAAAAAAGCCTCATTCTCAAAATATTATACTAAACCACAAACTTGTGCGCTGCATGTTTTCCAAGTACAATAACACAGGCTACTGTGGTTAGAACAAGGAGCACAAAGTATACTTTCCTTGCAAAAATAAAGCACAGTGAAGCAATTACTTAGGAGGATAAGTTCTCATTTATTCTTCAAACAAGGAATACACAGAAGTACCATTCGTACACCACTCTAGGTTAAATCCTAATGCACAACTTAAGGGAAAAAATCAGCTTCTGCCTGGAAAACTGAAGTCGGAAACAAAAATACAAAAATAAAAATGGAACTAGAAATAACTTTTCACCATTTCCCACTGCTCCTTCCCCAAAAACCCATGGGAGGGAGGCTTCTTTATGGAAACAATAATCGCAACATAATTTAGTTTCTTTTGTAATACCTTAGACTCTTGAGATAAGATATGATACATGTGCAGCTAGATCCAAACTCCACAAAACATTCTCTTTAGCTAGGTGGTAAGATCAATTCTTTAGTGTGATAAGATCTTTGGAGATAAACTAAGGTAAGAGGAATTCTCTAGCCCAAAGTTAAGTTGAAAGATTCTTTGTCGATTGAGTTTCGGTATAAGTTTTTACTTGATTCAATTTCAAACAAACACCCCTCTTAGAATATGACGATTTTTTTGGACCATGACCCACCAAATTATAGGTCTTCGAGTACTCTTTCCAATTAATGCCATTGACCATTCATTAATCCAATTTCGGATTAGAAAGTTATGACCACTTCACCAAAAAGTAGTGATCTGACTGACTCACTGAAAGCCTTGTGCAGACAGTGTGTGGCCGCATATCACATTGTTCTTTCCACACACCCAACGCACAGGGTCAGAGGAGAATTGGTTGGCAGGTTTATTGGAAGTCCTGTACAGACCGCACACCGCTTTACATAAGGTCATGATGGGATCATGGGAATCTTTATTTACGTCAGTTTTCATCCGAATATTTCATTCTTTTGATATCCTCTTAAGTCGGTATTCTCTCCTCTCGTCATCCTCCATTCCAAAGATAAGTGTCTCATGAAATTCTAATAAATTACAATTATTTCGATCATTTTTTTTCTGATTATTAATGAAATTCTACACCACAACAAGGATTAACTCCCCTGAGGAATCCTTCAAGTAGTGATGCACCACACGACAACCCTTCCCCTGAGAAACAACGTGCCCTTCCCAAGAGCTAAATACATGATTATATGAATCCATCCTGATGCCATAGAGAAACACTTCAGATTAATCGAAAAAAAAGCCCTGTTCTTAAACACCCTCATCCAGAACATAAACAATCATTTTAGCTAACAAAAAATAAAAAGAAGCAACAGTCAACAGAAGTACAAGAAAAACAAATAGTAGCAAATAGATTACGTGGGAATCATTGTATGCTTTCTTGATCTCCTTGATGCGGGAAAGGGGAAGTAGTTGGTTATTGAAATCATTAACGTGCTCCATTTTCTTTTCTGGTAGGTCAGAACATCTCTAACTGCTCTTCCTGCTGCTCAAGGAGTTGCTGCGTTGGATACCCAACGAACTTACCCACCGATTGCTCAGAGTTGTTTTCCATGGAATTTTGGACGAGGGGCGATATGTTAGTCTATCGTTGTTAGAAGTGTTGGTGAGAGTGGACAATATAGTATTGGAGAATCAACTATACTAACCAGATAGCAAAAGCCAAACCACCAACTTACCCTAAGTTAAAAATAAAATTTCCAAGCAAAGGACTGGTTGGAATTCATCTTGTTGAGCCTCAATATAAGATGTCTTTTGAACTTGGTGACAACTTAGAGCTTCTTTTTTGCCATGATAGTGGCATGAGAGGCTGCTGGCTCAGGTGTAAGGTCTTACAGGTATCACAAAATTAACGTCTGAAAGTTCAATATGATGACATCCTGGATTGTGATGGTCCTGGAAAGGTCGAGGTACCTTAACCACTGCAACTATAACTTAAGATCTACTTACATATATTGACTTGACCGCTCTCCCTTCACCATGTTAATTTCCTCATTACCTTTGCTTGGTTAATAGGAATGGATTCCTTTCTACAGAGTTGTAGGCTTTGATAGACTGGGCATGAGATGCACCTGACACCTCACAGTTCGGCCCCAACTTCTGGAGGATTATTTTGACTAATCTTTTGAAGTATGAGCTGCAGTGAATGCTTGGTGGTCTGACGGGTGGTGGGAAGGTGTTGTTGTTTGATTTGATGTCTATGGAAGCGGTCATCTTCAGGTTTACTTCCCTGGTATGAAATAACAGTCTCAAGAAAACTAAAATGTTAAAATAGAAATAGAAAACAAGGAATAAAAGGAGAATTCTTGCTTGTCGGTTGATGCATAACATCTTTGCGTAAGAATAGCTCAACAACCAATGGATGTGAAATTGGAGTCTCTACTTATTTTAAATTCTTACATGAAATAATATATCTTATCTCAACATTGGCATAAATTGGTTTTCTAACTCATCAGTGGAAAAGGTTTTAAATAGTAGGCCTAGCTTCTGCCTAATTTATTGTCCAAAATTTTGAATGTTCGATGTTGGTCATGGCCCTGATGCCCCAAGGTGTTTTTCTCTCTCAATAATAGGTGAGTAGATATTATTGGAGATACAAAGGAAGAACGTAAGGACTTCAAGAGATTGGGTAGATGAAATATGGTTTGAAGTTCAGGGAAAGAAAGACCTAAAGTCGTTCATAAGCTCGAGTTTAACTCATGAATCCAAGTGCAGTATCAAAGAACGAGGGAACTGCAAAAATCAGATAGCTTACAAGCTTGTAACATTAATGTTACCAGGTCTTAAGATCTTAAGCAAGGCCGAAGGTACAACTATAAAGGGGCCTAGTTCCAGTAATGCCACAACATTGGGAATCACTTGATTTTTGCAGTTCCCTGATTCTTTGATACTGCACTTGGATACATAAGTTAAACTCGAGCTTATGAATGACTGTCTTTCTTTCGCTTAACTTCAACCCATTTTTCATCTACACCAATCTCTTCATGCCCTCACGTTCTTATATTGAATCTCCAATACTCCCTCCGTCCCTATTTACTTGTCCATATTTCCTTTTTTAGTTGTCCCTATTTAGTTGTCCATTTTGACAAATCAAGAAAGGACAACAAATTTTTTCCTATTATACCCTTATTTACACTTCTTGAAAATTGTAAAAGTGTATGTTGTTTCCCTCCAATTTCTTTCACTTTAATTCAAATAAGTGGTTGTAATTTTGAAGTGAAAAGTTGTCATAAGGGTAAAATTGTAACTTCACTGTGCTAATCATTGTTGCCTTAATCTGTGTGCCATTTCTAAAGTGGACAACTAAAAAGGGACGGAGGGAGTAATATGTTCTCCCCTATTATTGAGAATAAAGTACCTTGAGGCATTAGGCCATAACCAACATCGAACACTAAAAATTCCGGACAACAAACTAACCAGAAGTTAGCCCTACTGTTTAAAACTTTTTCCATTGCTGAGTTGGAGAGCGATTATATGAAAATACCGAGCTTAGACATATGATTTCAGGTAGAAAGAAGAATTATTAGTGACTACTTTTACATCTATTGGTTGTTGAGTTACCCTTAAGTTGCAATGCATCAATCGATAAGTAAGAATTCCCTTTTTATTTCTTATTTTCTATTCTATTTTAGTTTTTCAGTTTTTGGGGACTATTATTTCTTACTAGAGAAGCAAACCTGAAGATCAGCGCTTCCACAAATATCAAATCCAACAACAACACCTTCCCTTCACCCGTTAGATCACCAAGCATCAACCACAATTCCTATTCTAAAGAATAGTTAGAATAATCCTCCAGAGGCTGGGTCCGAATTGTGATGTGTCCTGTGCATCTCATGCCCAATTTATCAAAGCCTCTACTCAGTAGGAAGGAATCCATTTCTATAAATCAAACAAAGGTGATGAAGAAACATGGTGAATGTAGAATGGACAAGTTAATATATGCAAGTAGATCATATGTTATTGTATATAAACTTAAGTTATAGTCACAGTTTTTAAGGTACCTCAAGCTTTTAAGGACCATCACAATCCTAGATGTCATCATCATATTGAACTTTCATATATTTTCGTGATACCTGTATAACCTTAGACTTGAACCAACAACCTTTCATGCCACTATCATGGCAAAGAACCAGTAAGTTATCATCAACTTCAAAAGACAGCCTATATTAAGTCTAAACAAGCTGAATTTCAACTGCCTTGTGCTTGGGAATTTTATTTTGAACTTCGCCTAAGTTGGTGTTTGGCTTTTGTAATCTGATTACCAGTCATTATATTTTTGATACTAGGATGGCCACTCTCAATGACACTTCTACTCGCCCTAGGTCCTTCCATTGAAGGATCTTCTCGGGTTATATTTTCAGAGTCCTCATCAGATATGTGACCAGCCATTGAAGCACTTCTTCTCTTTTCACTTCTCGGGGTTTCTACAAGATAAGGGAAGCCAAATTTACTATAATGCAAAGAAGATTTAAGTTAAGATAAAAATAATATATAACATTCTTTCTACAGAGATCCAATTGTATATAGCTAAAGACAGACTTTCAAGGACTACAATTCCATAGACGGCTATGGGGTAGATCATATATCAGGTGTAATCTTAATCTTTATCAGCACATAAGCTTTAAATTCTTCAAGTGCATATAACTATCAAGAAGAACAAAGAATTCATTGATGAAATATGAAAAAATATTATGAAAACATTTACCAAATACATCAGACCAAAGACTAGTATAAATGATCCCGAGTTATAGTTAGAGGTTCTAAATTAGGCTAGAAATTAATTGGCATCTACACGAACATCAAAGAACAACACAAAATGTATAGAGGAAGTTGAAAAATGCATCTACATTAATAAGAATACCAAACATGCATGATATTAAGGATCACAATATAAATGCATAAGGGGAAAATGTAAAGGGAAGAAAAAGATAAAAAGAAGATCAAAACTGCATACTACACATTCAACACAATAGATCTTTGCACATCGTAAGATAAAATAAAAATAAAAATAAAAGAGCAAGGAGTAAGAAGCAAAGGGATTTTCCCAGTCAAACAAACATAAATGATTGTAACTAAGAATATTAGACAGAAAGCAGAGCTTTTTGCAAAGATTAGCTCCTGATGACCATATAAACAAATGATAAAACAACATCAAACCACAACCCCAAATGAAACACAAGCAGAATTTTTCTTAATCCAAAGATAAACTAACCTTAATTCAAGAAAACTCCCAATACTACTCAGTTACCAAGAACAAATCTTTTTTCAAGAATTACCAACCAAGGACCAATAAAGCGCAAACCCCTATGAAAAATGAAATGGGGTTTGCTGATTTTCAAAGATTAACCATGTACAAGAACAAAAATATACAACATTGGACCAACATCCGGAAGACATCAAGTGATCACACTTATAACAAATAACTTAAGGTTGGAATACAAAACAAGTAGCAAAGAGAACCCGGATTTCAAGAAAAATAAAAGGCCAAGCATGTAATAAATGCTAACTCACCTCAAAAGTAGCAAACGTTTGTTGCTATATCAAGAAATGGAGCTTTCGAAAAAAGCCAATGAATGCTGAGTTGGATTTTTTGTTCAACAAGCAGTTACAATTAGGGAAAAGGATAGATTAAAGGGTTAAAGAACAATACTATGGCACATTTACCAAGTATATCAACCAGAAGGCTAGATAATTTATTTCGAGCTCTAATTGGAGGACTTAATAAAAAAAAGTTCAACCACCTGCCATACATATCTTTAAAGAAAATATACTCTAAAATCGGCTAGTATTTAATTGGGTTCAGGGTTTCAGAAATATACTCCCAAATGCACACGCAAGTGTATGTGGTCGCGCAAGTAATATAGTGACTCTGAAAGATAGTCAGATTATCGAACCCAAAGGACTTGTCGATTGACTATTTACCTAATTATATTAATTCTAATTATTTATGCAAGTGTGCCACTAGAGTTGATTAATATTTGAATACTACGAATGCAAGAATGAAATAAATATACTAACTAACAATGATTCAACTTCAAGATGAATGTTAACAATAGTTTAGGACAATTCCAGGAATGCAACGTAACTAAGAATTCATGCTTTACAGGTCTTTTATGGATTTCAGATAATTATCAAACTATTGATTTACAAAGTTAATATTATGATCATGATCTCCCGACCTCTAATCACCTATACCAGTTGACAATCTAACTACATCATTGAGTGGGGATAGATTGAATCAACTGGTGAGCACTAAAGCTATCATCTTATTTCGTAACCAAGCATGGAACCTATGTATACCTATCCTAGACACATATCAATTCAAGTGATATTCAAGAAAAGATCATGCTCCTTATATTCAACGCTTTATCCCTCTATTCCTCTCCCAAGTTCAAAAGTAGATATAGTTATTCTAATGGTGATCAGGCATTAAAATAGTACTATAAGAACATACGCATAGTTTATGAGATTACCAACGTCATCCAATTAAATCAATGTTCAACAATCATCCATAGTCGCAGCCCCAGAAGAAAGGCTCTTAGCTACTAATGCTAATAAAAGCACAAAGATAATTATTTTCATGCAAAGTACTATCGAAAAGAAGAAGAGAAGAACCTTAATGGTGAATTCTATTATGTGTATCTTGCACTTGAAAAGTATGATGGTTACCTCGAAAAGAGGCATAATGTTCTATTTATAGGGTAGGGAAAATAATATTTTTTCCTTCTTGGATTCAGAATCTTAAAAGCGGGGATTTTTTGTTGGGGCTTTCGTGGGGCGGCGCGCCTCTATAGCACAGACCTGGACTTCATCAGTTTGGGTCTTAGCACGGCGTGCCACCAGTGGGCCAGCCCTAGGGAACCAATAGTTTAGGGCCTAGGGTGATGCGCCACCAGTGTACCACAACCTAGATTTCTCTTGAGCATTTTCTTTCATGCACTCCTATGATTTGTTTCCAAGCTTTCCTCGCTTGCTTCAACTTCTATTTACTTGATTCTTTCATCAATTCCTTGCAATATCTAATCACATGTCTTAGCGCACAATTATCACAATACTCATCAAAACACAACCAATAGAGTAAAGAATGATTTTACAACTAAAGGTACATGCAAGGAAAATATAGTAAATGAGCATATAAATACGCCTAAGATCACCACCTCACACTTAAAACCTTTGTTCTTCCTTGAATAACTTCCTACCCAATTATGCTATAACTTCACCATTAGCACCTAAGGACTTGTCCACCCTCAATTGCATTAGGCAAAATCTTTTAGTCATGTTTCCGCAGTTCACCTCTCATGCAATAACACATGGCTTTGCTTAGCACTAAGTTCCTCTATAAGATACACCATAACCTCAATAAAAGACTCCTTGCACACTTACCAGGCCAATGTGATCATGCATGAACAAAGAAAACAACAATAAAACCAAGAATGTGTCATGAGTTCCCTCACTATATTGGTAAAGTCCTTCTCTCATTACATTTTTATTTTCACAAAATCATTCAACTTTATATGGCCAATTTTGAAGAATTAAGAACTCACTCTCACAACAGTTGTTTCAACATATATCACAACATGTCATAGGCTTGCCCTTAGTGTATAGTGAGATTGACACTACATTCTACTCATGGAATCAGCAAGACTTTCTTTTGTTGTAATGTCATCTTTGATATAGTGACTTTCATCCCTAATGGACTTGTTTCGCAACACGACACTTTACCATTCTTCCTCTCTTAGCCTTAATTTCTCTCCTTTGCTCACACCTATAGAAATTCCCTCTTCATCCGTTGTTTTCCGCCCTTAGGTAATCAACCACTAGCTAGCACATCACTTTACTTGTTTCAATATATCATTCCCCCTGTTTTTTTTACATAAGCAGGCAGCACGTTGCAAATTTATTCCTATGCTCTTTTCATCAAATGTCTTCACTACACTCACCTTCTTTCTTTTAAGTCACTCTTCATTTTATTCAACCTTTTTTTCACCACAAAGTGCATTAAGGAACTTTACTAGGATCAAATTGAGACAGGGTATCAAAACAATGGATTAGGTTCATCATGCGGCTAACAAAGAAATAGGTTACAAGGCTCAATGGGATTCACAAGAGATAATGTCAAGGAGGCACAAACTAGAATTGAACGGGACATACAAGTTAATGTCTAAATCATGTTCCACAACTTCATGCAAGTCAATTTCACACATACACATGGGGCAAGTTCTAGATGCTATTCTATGCAAGAAACCAATCAAACACTCACCACACATGGCACCATGATACACATACAGGAACATACCTATTTCATGCTCATACACAAACACATTGAGTGAATTCACACAATTAAGCCCAATTTCTTTCTTTCTAGAGTCCAATAAAAGAACCTATGTGTTTCTCAAGAGTTACTTTTTTAATCTACATGATCAAACATGAACTTCCTATGACATCTGGCAAACTTCCAAGTGGGTCTTCAAGGTTCCAAAGGTCGCATTTTCACTCCTACAAACGAATGGTTATTTTTCCCTTAAGATGTTCATCATCCATCCATCATTGGGACAAGTCACTACTACTACGACTCTCCTAAAAAACAAAAAAAATATACCCCATTCAAAGGGACTATCCTTGGGAAAAGAATCGAAAACAAAAGTCGTGGAACTTATCCTAAAAAAAAGACTCAACAAAATAATTAAAACTAGGAATTCATTCCCACACCCACACTTAAAACATTTCATTGCCCTCTGTTGCAACAATTCAATACATAAGCGAAGAGTGAAATAAAAAACTCCCTAAGGCTTCTATGCCTAGCTAGTAGCATGTTCTCTCAATTTTCATCAAGGATCGTATGCCCCGCACACTTAAGTTCAATTGTATTGCTTTGCTTCAAATTTTGGGTACTCGGACTTCCCCTAATTTGCAAAAACAACAAATAAAATGACAAAAAAATAAAAAATAAAAAGCGACATTACAAATTGGGTTGCCTCCCAATAAGCGCCCGATTTAACGTCGCGGCACGACTCAAGTCATCACCCATTTCTCTCCACTTTGAACTTATGAATTTCACCCATAGCTTGGCATCAATTTTTCCTCTTCTCTCAAGGGGTGGTGGTACAAAGATAAAGGAACCAAGTAATAGATGTCATATCTTGCACTTTTGGTCCTTATGGGAGGAATGCCATTTTTTCTGTGTGGACTAGAGAAATTTAGGATATAGGGGCATTTTTCCTCTTCTATACACTCCTCCAAAAGTTAGGATGACTCAAATTTTATGTCATCACCAAGTATAATGTAGAAAAATGATTGGAATGAGGTCCAAGAAGCCTCAACTTCAAAGCAACATTATTTAGAACATTCTCACTTTTGTACTCCTTCTCAACATCAACACTAAGGAATAAAGTATAATTGAATGATTGAAATTCTTTTTTTCTCCACTAGTTGGTCATCATCCACAACAATTGGTAGTTGGGCATCAGACACCTCAACCTTTTTGTTCAAGTGAGCCTCCAAGTCATGAATATCTGAGCCAAATTGATCTATTTCTTGTGTGAGCTCAACTCTTCCTTCTTGAGTTGTCATGTACGTAAGACTATCATGGATAGACTTTTGAAACTTGAGAAATTGAGCTTGTTCCTGAAGCCAAGATTGGCTCACTATCTCTACTTCTTCAACACTCTCTCCTTGTAGAGATTTACTCTCTTCTTCTAATTAAGCATTAGGTAGGCATGTAACTTACAATTTATAAGCATCAACTTTAGCATACTGTTCCATCTGCTTTGATCGTTGTTCCATGATTTCTAAATCAATTATGTCCAGTCTGACCATTACTAACTTAAATAAATCCATATTGCGAGCCTCTTATTCCGGATCTTCCACTTCACAAATAACAGAAGAATCATAACAGAGATTTGGGGGAGGAGAAAAAGAGTTAGGATAACCATTCCAATGACCATCTCAACCACCACATATACAACATACAATCCAATAAAAAGATTGGGTAGGTGCACACAACCCGCTCTTTTAAATAGTATGGCACTCCATATCCAAGTGGGGTCTTCCACAATAGTAACAAGGATACCCATCTCCCAACAACCATTTATCTCAATCGTCCATATCAATAAGAGTACCAAAACATTCAAAGGAAAAAAATAAAATATTTGTACACAAAAAATAAATATAAAAAAAAATCTTAAATAAATAAAAAGAAAAAGTATAACCTAGAAGAATAATTAATTTCTAAGTCCCTAGCAGCGGCGCTAAAAACTTGTTACTCCCAAATGCACATGAAAGTGTACGTGGTCACATAAGTAATATATAGTGGCTCTAAAAGAGTCGTATTATCGAACCCAACTGACTTGTTGATTAACTATATTCTTAATTATACTGATTTTAATTATTTATGCAAGTGAGCCACAAGAGTTGATTAATATTAGAATACTAAGAATGCAAAAATGAAAGACGTATACTAACTAACAATGATTCAACTTTAAGATGAATGTTAACAATAGTTTAGGACAATTCTACGGCTGTAGTGTAACTAAGAATTCATGCTTGACATGTCTATTATTGATCTCATATGGTTATCAAACTACTGATTTACAAGCTTAACATTATGCATATGATCTCTCAATCTCTAGTACCATAGTTGATAGTCTAACTACATCGTTGAACGGAATAGATTGAATCAACTGGTGAGCATTAAAGCTATCATCTTGTTTCGTAACCAAGCATGACATCTAAGTATATCCCTATCCTAAACACAAATCAATTCAAGAAAAGATCATGCTCCTTGTATTCCACATTCTATCTCTCTATTCCCTTCCCGAGTTCAAAAGTAGACAAATATATTTATTGTAATGGTGATCAAGCAATAAAATGTAATATAAGAACACAAGAAATCTTTGAAATTTAAAAAATGGATAATGTTGAGTGAGATTAGGAGAAAAATCAGAAAATGTGAGAAATGACAGAGATTGATTAGATGTCTAAAATAAAAGAAATAAACTGTGGGAGAGAGAATAGATAGTTTTGGTTATACAAATAAAGTGCAGTGGGAGAGAGAATAGACAGCTTTGGTTATACAAATAAAGTGCATGGGGCTCGCCTATTAGTAGCCAACTAGCCATCCGGATGAAACAGTAGTGGGGAATGATAATTAGTTTAAATCATAGCTATATTTAGTAATTCACTAATACTCCCTCCGTCCACTATTGTTTGTCAGGTATACCAAAAATAGTTGTCCAAAATTAATTGTCAATTTAACCAATCAAGAAACAATTAGTCACTTTTTTTCAATTCTTCCCTTAATAATTACATAACAACTAGGTTCAAAAACTAGTCATTTTAAAGTTACTAGACTACTTTAATGTGAAAAAAGTTGCTTTTACAGTTTTCAAAAAGTACAAACCATTTTAATAATGATTGATAGTAGGGTTATATTAGTCAAATTGCACCTTATATTAAATTTTTCTTAAGTGCATGATCTTACCCTGACAAACAATAGTGGACGGAGGGAGTAGATATTACTGGGTTATGTAATTTTTCCTAGTAATCTACATCCATGTGGGACATGAAATATTTGACTATTTGCTTATTCAAGTGCTAAGAAATTAGTTTTACAACATTTTTTCAATAAAAATATTTGTTCCTACTTTTAAAAGAAATAGAAATGTATAATCTCACACACACTCACAAAAAGAAATATATGCAGCATTCAAATATATGTTGAAATACTTTGAGAGAACAGGGAGGCCTATATCAAAGTTTGTTCAATTATTAGGTGGAACGATCAAGTCAAGAATTATTTATCAATCCTTTTTCCGTGAACTTTCATTTTTTGAGTAATAATACTGTAATAGAATAGGTGTGGAGAAACACTTGTGTATTATTCCAAAGATGAATATATACAAATACATTTAGCTTTAATTAAGGAAACTAAATAAGAAAAGACCCAATATATTCTATCGAAGAATGAGTAACCTGATAGGCTAACCATTCATCTTCCAAGTATTTTTCAAGTTCAATAGAGTAACATCGATAACCTTTAACGGTATATATGTCCTTCATCAATAAATTGATTTGTTGTAAGATCACGAAATAGACAATGATAAAAAAAGAATGAGATATAACACTTGAGGTCTTTAGTAAGTCTGCTGACAGATATCAAATTAAAGTCTAATTATTGTAAACTCAATACAAATGACAAAGTAATGGAAGAGGTTGGTTTAACATTCCCAGATCCAACAATGTTACAAGTTGAACCATTAGCTACCTTAACGGGAGAAAGTTTTTTGTGTAATTGAAAGCTAGAAAATTCATTAGGATTACCGTTCATATGATCAGTGGTACCGGTATCAATAACCCACTTATTTGAAGAGGAGTCGATACATGTTTTACTTGACTCAGCAAGGGTATTAACTGAAATAGATTCATTTGCTAATTTCTGATACTTCAAGAACTTATTAAATTTTTCCATAGAAACCAAAATTGTTTGATAAGATGATTGACCAAATGTAATGACAAGATCAACCATTTTAGTCATTTTCCAACTAAATGATAACAATAGTTGATTTCTGAAATAAATTCATTTATTGATTTCTGATACTTCAAGAACTTATTAAACTTCTCCATAGAAACCAAAATTGTTTGATAAGATGATTGACCAGATGTAATGACAAGATTAGTTATTTGAGTCATTTTCCAACTACATGATGACAATATTTGACAAGATTAATTGTTTGAGTCATTTTCCAACTAAATAATATTAATATCTTTAAATGAAGGGCAAAAAACTTAAATATACAACTTAAAATCTTTAATTACATCAATATAGCAATAAAAAAAAATTTCAATTATATAACAATATTTTTTTTTTTCAAAATTAGAATTTTTATTTTAAAAAAAAACGTTTACCAAGTCAACCACAAATATCACGTATCCCTTAAATTTCTCCAATTATTTTACTTTCCTTGATTTACTCCAATTTGTTATATTATCTCCCATGAAGAGAGGTTTCATACAAAAATAAAACTCTTCTTCTCGACTAAGATCGATGATCCAAATTGCATACCAATAATTTTTCAATTCTAATTCAACACAGCGGGCGATGGGACTCATCAAGTAATTGATAAAAAACAGTTCATATGGTGGGTTTTTTCGTGGTTGTATTTGATTTTTCACAATATATCAATTTTAATCTTTTTTGTAGTTATTCTTTTGGTTTATTTTGTCGATTTTGGTGGAATGTAAATTCATATGATTTGTTTGATGTTCTGGAGCATCAATATGCTGGTTTAATTATTAAATAAATATTAAAATTTATCAATTGTTTGTGGAATAATATTGAGTTTTTCACAACATCTTTTATTCTTTTGGTATTGATTCGTTGTTTTATGTTAACGATTTTGGTGTAATTACAACAACCTCATATAATTTTTATTGTAATCTGATGTGTCGAATAGGATTTTTTTTTAAATTTTTTTTAGGTTTAATTGATTAATGCAACAACTTAAAATAACATCATAAACTGTGTGTTTAAATTGATATGTTGAATGGCGTATGTTAACAGATTGTATCAATAGTTACTTTTGATATGTGATATGGTGTTACACATACCAACTGCAAGTAAGATTGTAGGTGCATGTATATGTGCATTTTGTTGTATTATTTGGTATATAAAATACAACAATAAAATAATATTTTGGTACATTGTTTGGTTTATTTTGATTATCTGAATTGGTGTATATAATAAATTGAAAATTTGATAATATATTGGTACATTTTTGGTGTATTTTAATTATCTGAACTGGTATATATAATAAACTAAAAAATTGATAATATGTTGATTGGTATGTGGTCTGGTACTTATGCTTGAATAGTTGATTTTATGAATTGGTGGTATGTGTTGATGTATTTTTTGGTCTAAATTGTAATACCTTAAAGGTCAGAATACTTATGATATGTTTATTGGTATAATAAATTATTTGGTATACCTGTTAGTGTGAATTACCACAAGTATGCCAATTTATTATTAGTACAACTAGTATACGTGCCCGCACCACAAGTATGCCAATTTATTATTAGTACAACTAGTATACGTGCCCGCGCGTTGCGCGGTTAATTGATAAATGTAATCATAAATATTAATTTATTAACAATTTAAAATTTTAACTTATTAAAAGATAATATTGAAAATTTATTTGAGAATGTTAACATTAATTATCTTGATGTGTTATAATAGAATATTTATGTAAATAAATCAATATATAAGCTTAGTTCATTATCTAAATTTGAAAATAATAATATTTTATCATTATTTAATTTATTTAAAATGATAGATACTATCACTCTATCCATATTATCCTATTGTTAATTAAAACAATAAAGATATAAGAAAATTTAATAGTTAGAATTAAATAAAATATAACTAAGAAAAGTCCTATCAAAATACTAAGCATACAAAAAACGTTTTAATCACTTGAATATCAAAATGTAGGCATGTTATTCACAATTTTATATTTTTTCTTTTAATTTTTTCTTCAAGTCACATATCCATTATGTGATATTTAACAAAATTATATATATATATATATATATATATATATATATATATATATATATATATATATATACTCGATAGTTTAATACAATATAATTATACAGTTGAATAATACTTTCATAAGTTAATATTCTAAAATTAATTTAGTTTTAGTTGATTTATATTTCATTTTATTTTATTTTTTCTCTTTTTTTAGAGAAGTGTTTATTTTTCAAACCAAATGTAAAAGTTAATACTCTACATTTTTCAATGCTTATTATTTATATAGTCAAATTTGGCTAACATATTTTTAAATTGTATATTGCAATAATCAGTTAAGATTTGAGAGCATTTTTTAAAGAAGAGTATAATGTAGTTAACTATTTTCAAATTTTGAATTTTAAAAAAATGGTAAAAAAAAATTAAAGTAATAATATAAATTAGATTCGCAGTACTTTTTCAAAAAATTACAGTGTTTGTAGTTTTATTTTTATAATTTAAATTACTTTTAATAATATTTTAAATGTTTTGATTTTGAATGAGAAAGTAGTACGTAGTGGAGTCATACTAATGTAAAGTTTTTGTTGATTTTTTTTTGTGTATTTTTCATTTGCTTCTTAATCATTTTGAAAATGATTAAATAGATATGAGATTAGATCTGAATAATTTTTAAAAATATTTCCTTTTCTTGATTACATTTTTCACTACTTATTATAATTATTATTATTTGTCAAATTTGGCTAATATATTTTTAAATTGTATATTGCAATAAACAATTAGGATTTATAATATATTATATCAGAACATTTTAACAAAATATTTTAGCAATTTTGAGAAAAAGTCAAATTTTAATTTGTGTGATTTTTTTTTTAAAAATGTGACGTGTAGGTAGTTATCTTTCTATATGTTTGTTAGTTTCAATTTTTTTAAATATAGAATTTACTCTCCGTATAAATTTGATGCAAAGTGCAATTCTAACTATATTGCTACTTAATGATCCGTTTTAAAGGGGATATAATTGTAACATTACTTTATTTATAAGTAAATTTTGAATGGAAGAATGTTGTCCATGATGAGAAAATAATATTAAATTAGACGTGCACAAATATATATATTTGAATGGTAACTACATAAACTTACCAGATTCTTGTTTTAGAATATTGACTTCAATAACAAATTTCATGTCGATTTTGTTGCTTCACACTTTGGCCTTTTGACCACTGTCATAGTGCTTGTCCAAATAATCAAGGATGAAAAATGATAAAGTTACACACCATAAGATTTTTCCCCAAAAAAACAATTAAAGTTACAATAAAAATTTAATGAAAATAATTACCTAAGGTATGTCGACATCTCCATTTCTGAATCTTCTCAAGTTTTTCACCATCTTCGTCACTATTCATATTTGTTTTATACTTACAAAACGAAATAGTTATTGCAATCATCAAAAATATTAATACAAAAACAAAATAAGTTAGGAACTTCAACCTAAATTTAAATACCAAAAGAAGTAATAAATCATATAAAAGGGATCATTTCAATATTTGTTTTAAAGATGAATAGAAAATGGCTAGATTATTTTAAAAAAATAGCATATGAACAATACAATTATCATATTAGTAATTCATGCACTTAAAATATTAAAAGATGATGTACTTTATTCACTGACATGAAATTCTTCTGAAGTTCTCTATTTCTCTATCACCAGTTTCTTTTTCTTCCTCCTTGCATTGGAGAGGTGATCCCTTCAATCGTAAAAAATAATTGCAGCACAAACAATTCAGATAGTAATTCTTCTTTTACAATCTTAGTGAGTGCAATCATATTTTTGTTTGAATCTTATTTTTGTTTGGGTGTTATTTTTTCTTAAAACATGTTTGAAATCGTATTTTGAATAGTTGATTTTAAGAAGATAGAAATGATGAAGTTAGGAGCAGTATTTTTTTTAAAGACGTGCCTTATAAGGTTTAGATGATTTTTAAGGATAAAGTTAAAATAATTAAATAGATGTCAATCAATAAATATAGGTATTTTAATTATGATAAAAATAAGAGTCAAAAATAGCATAAACTTTAGTTATATGTGCAATTAGTTATCTTTTAAAAATGAAAAATTTAAAAGAGTTATATTAATTGTGGTAACTATATTTAAAAAGGTCATATTAAATAAAATACGTATTTTTTTTAAAAAAATTAACTAATTTGTAACTGCCGCATATTTTTTTAAAATCCATTTTTTTTTACTAATTAAATCTGTTTTTAAAATGCTGACCTTTGTCACTATTTGGATAAGTTACTGACATGTGTCTATTTTTATTTAAAAGTGTGTATTAAATTTTTTTAAATAGTTATATAATATTTAATTATTTATTATTCGAAATTCTGAAAAATTGTGACGCTGACATGTGGCATTTTTTTCTTCTCCTATTAGATATTGATAGATAATTGGTGAAAAAGTTAGTTACTTACTAGAGTGTATCAAAAACAAAACTTAGTTGTGTGCCATCAATTACCAATGTAACTACCAAGATGTTTAAATATATGAATGTAGTAATTAAGCAAATTATTAAGAGTTTGTAATTCAATACATAGTAAGTATTAACAATACTATATTATACATAGTATGTTTTGGTATTATTATTGATAATGTATGTTTTAAATTGAAGGTACGCTCATCAAAATAATATCTTCATACAGTTATAGATGGTGCAAAGAGGTTTACAGTATGTCTGAATACTGGTATGTGCCGTTGTGGTAGATTTCAACATGAGATCCCTTGTAGACATGCAATTGCTGCTATCAGATATAGGAATAAACATCGCGATGACTACTATTTCGCTTATTATAGTAATAAGGATTATTAGGATACATATGCAATACCAATAGAACCCTTGCCTTGTGAAAGCACTTGGAATGTTCCATCACATGTTTTGAAAGAGGCAATGTTACCACCAATTGCAAGAAAACAGCCAGGCAGACCACCAAAAAATGATCACAAAAAGGAATTCACCGAAAGAAAGGGGAAGAAAAGAAAAGTCACCTCTAGTGAATGTGATTTATCTGGGCATAACAAGAAGACTTGCTCACAAAAATCACATAAGAATTAGCGTTATAATATTTTTATTGTTATTTTTACTTGGCAGAAAGTTATGCAGTTGAACTCATTTATTTGATTATACAGTTGAACTCAATGAAGCCTTATTTGAAAGTTGATTACTATTTGGTATCTTATTAATATTATTAAATCCATAATTGTTATTAATGGCTATCATGAACTCATTTAATAATCGTGTTGTGAATGAGCAAGTGAGGTTGGTATAATTCCAGCCTAAAACAAAAATAATTAAAACTAGTTAATGTGAAGAACTTGGTTACCATAAATAATAAATTATGTTAATGTAAAAAGTTGATTAAACCAATTATTTGAAAAAATATAGGACTATTGAAAAAATGATGTGTGTTAATACATTGGTTTAATCTGGAACCATAATAAATACAATCTGTTAAAGGAAAAATTTGGTGAACTTACGTTAAAATAGGAACAAAAATTGGTAAACATATAGGAACATAATAATGGTCGTATGTAGGGATCATATGTTTGCATTATATAGCAACCTAAAACAATAAATTTGAAAAAAACTACTTAAAGTTAAAATCATGGTTTGAGTGATACCAAAAAAAAAAATTGGTTTATTTATAATAAAAACTACACAAAACTTGGTAAACTTAATGGTATATATAGCAAACTAAAACATTGAATGAAAACAAATAGCACAAATAAAACAGATTTGGTATAATATTTGAGTAATACTAAAACCAATTGACATAATAATGGTTGTATAAAGTAATTCAAATGTTTGAATTATATACCAACCTATAACGGTGAATTGTAAAAAAAACTATAAAAGGTTAATATTTTGGTTTGGACTGTTACTAGAGTTAACATATTCTGTTAAGTAAAAAAATTGTTAGGCATTAGAATCTGATAAGAAGAAGATGGATGGTTAGGCGTTAGAAATTATGGTGAGGCCTCTGGTTAATTGGAATGACAAGCGATTAAGTGAAGAAGATGTAAGGTTAAAGAGATATGGATGAATAAAATTGAAGGGTTATCTCAATATACCACTAAAAAAAGGAATCCTAATATATCTTGGAAATAACTCAATTATAGATAATTGTACTAATTTTATTGGTATCATAAAAATCTTTAAATAAAAGGAACAAATCAATATGGACAGAAAAAATGACTACAGAACATAAAAAGGAAAATAAAAAATAATGAAACATGTGAAAAGGGATTTGTAATATTTCTTGGAACTCTATACCTCAGTTATAGTACTATAACAACTTTATTGGTACCACAAATATTTATATAAAAGAAATCCCAATAAATTACTACAAAACATAAAAAGGAATAAACAAACGCATGGATGTGGGTCTGTTTAATGAGAGAGAATATATGATAAAATTAAATACCTAATTACACTCCACATAATATGACACGAACTACTAGAGTCAGAGAGAGAAAATTCGGTAAAGTTTTTTCAAGTAAAATAAAAAATTAAATATTTTGTTATGTATGTAATTTTAAAACTAAATTTGTAATTAAATATAGTATATTGATATTTTGTTAATAGAAGTCTTAAGTAGTATACTTTTGTAATTTTTCCTTAAATGAATCAAGTTGGACCATCAGCAACTCAATAACCAACAGATGGAACCCAGACCAAGAAAAAATAATCACTTTGCTTAACTATGAAATTTGAAAGCACACTAGTCCACCCACTTGATAAATTCAATGTGCAAACAAGATTGAGGAGTTGACAAGGAGAACAAAGTTGACACCCAACTCTTAACAAACAATAAAAGACGAAACAAAAGCTTCCAACCAATGTTATCAAGCATCCAAATAACAGAGAAAATCAACTGATTGGAAATAAAGAACCTGAGCCAAGTCTGCAACCATCAAAGCTCTCACAAATTGAGATTATTCGAGCCGGATATCACCAAGTCCTGATTGTAAATGCTGAGACAATCCCCAAAAATAAATCAGATCTAATCCTGACAATGAACGCGCCCACACGTGCCACCTCAGCAGATCACCAAAAAATCTATTACCGGTGCGTGAAGCTCCCTTTCTTCCTCACCGACCATAGAAAACAATATGAATTTCTACTAATTTAGGAAGACAATCTACCCTAAGTAGAATGTGACCATTTAAACCAACATAAGTGCTTCCAATGAATATTTCGATCAACACCGGCAAAACAGATCTACCATGGTTGTGATACCATGTAATATACAAGCTGTGGATAATAACTTGTGTATTATTCCGTTATGTAAGATACATATATTCAAGTTGAACTTTAATTAAGAAAACTAAATAGGAAAAGATCCAGAATACATTCTATCATATCCCTACATAAGCTATGTACACTATACCCAAATGTGTCTACATACATTATGTAACAAATACAAATTTATTAGGTGGATGAACCAAGTAGACTATTGCCCTCTATACAATAGTCTTGTGTTGTCAACACTACGTTCTAGTTTATATTTTTTTTCCCCATTATGCAATTGTGTTGTCAGTTATATATTTCTTATAATTGTGGTGTTTGTGCATGCTTGCACGCAATTAAGTTAATTTCACAATGCATTACTTAGTTATCATTCATCATTTTCAAAACAATTAAGAGGTGATAGACCCATGTTGGATGGGTGGGTGGGAGTAATAATGAAGTAGTACCTCAAGAATTTTTGAGCATCATTCAATCTATTTCACGACAATATTATTATCATTATTACATTAACAATTTACACCACTTTTTTTTAATTGCATCACCACTTATTAAAAGAACTTTTCAAGAGAGCAGTAACAGACAAAATAAATTTTAGGCTAAACAAATATTGCAAGGTCAGTTTAACAGCCAAACATTTCTTTCATTTTTTTCTTGGTTGTTTGTTACTCTCCTGGTTTCAATTTGTTTGTTTTATTTTCTTTTTTAGTTTGTTTGAAAAAAATGGCTTCATCCTTTTTGTTGGATAACTATATGCACAACGGAAGCATACCAGAATTATACTGCTTACATGAATAATATATAACCAATACCGTTTATGCTAGAACACATAATCATGCTAGAACACATAAACTTGCTGAAATTTAATTCGATAAATACCTCTTGAAGCTATAGCAGATACCTTCAAGCGAATCCCACAGACCTTCAAGTGAATCCACAAGATAGACAACAACTAGGGTCTTATACAGTGATCCCAAGTTCACATCCAAACTCTCTCAATACTTGGGTGGGCAAGTATGAATAAAAATCCTTCAATCTTTTTCTAGGTTAGGAGATTCCCTACTTATAGATATTTCTTCCCAATCCAAAGAGGAGAAGAAAACACAGTCTATTAGTTTTTCAAAAAAAAAAAAAACACACCTATTTTCTTTTTAAAACCAAAACCACGCCTGACTCCCCTTTTCCCCTTAGAAATAGGATTCTGAGTTCTAGTTAAATATGGGCACTATAGGGACCATATAATTAATTACTGAGGCTTCCTATTATGGAAATAATTCCAAATAATTAATTTGAATTATTCTTACCATAATAAATTACAAATGATTCTACTAAAAATTTGTAATTGCACTCCTCTATTTATATTTTGAAATTCCCCATTAAACACTTATGTAATTCCCCATGTTAATATTACAAATATTAATCAATAAATTAAATTGCTGACGAATTTAATTCAATGATTAATTTCCTTTAGAGCACTACTTAACTTATTTCATGTGTCGAATTCATAAATCCACTTGTAAGGTTTGGCATGATGAAAACTTATAAGTTTCTAAAAAAGACATATCAATCAATCTCTATAACAAGACATGAATTCCATCAACTAACTTATTATTTCACCAATTACCAGGCATATTGACCCATCTCAGGATCTCACATTTTAATAAATCAAAATGATAATTAATATATATAGATCATAATAGTTATATTAGGATTAAAAATATAAGTACATTTAATAGTTTAGAGAATATGTTTTTGTCAGTCAGTCTGAAACAACTATCTCTACTCGGTCCTGTTCAATACATACAAAATGTACTAGCACAAGAAGTTGGAATTATACCATTCCCATAATCAAGATAACTTATATATAATCTTGTGCTACAATCGTACCGATGGCATGTACAATTTCCATCCTAGATTGCGAACAATTTTTTTTTTAATACTTATAAGAACCGATGATTTAATCCTCTGTGTATAAGCTAAAACTCTATACACTAAACCATCTACAATATAAGTAAATAGACACCATAATCGAATATATGATCTATTAAAACTGAATAAATATATTTATTCTATAATAAATATTATATCTAAACATATTGTCATGCCCCGATGCTACTCCCTGGACGCGGACACGGGACCTAGGATCACAAGTAACCCCAAGCTAACCCTATTGGAATAATCATGAGCATACTAAAGATAATAAACTGATGCGAAAGCTAAATCATAAATAAAATGAAAAGATGGGGAATACCCATATAGTATAACTGAGATAAATAAAAACTAATGAGTTTAATACAAAGAAGATATTAACTCAATACTAAGCTGAATCTAACTATGTCTGAAAATAGCCTCTAACTGACAAGAAATGCTGGGATAGGCCCCAACTAAGTCTAGCAAAACTGAAACTAAAGGACTAAAACTACTAAAAAGAAACTCATGACTATTGTCCTTGGAGAATGAGGACTCTTTGCTGAACTGGAGATCGGGAACCGATCTAAGCGTGATATGGATGTTGAGAACCTGAACCTACATCATGAGAAGATGTAGCGCAGAGTATGCGTCAGTACTTGAAAGGTACTGAGCATGCAGGATATAATAAAACTGAAATAACATATAACTGAACAAAGCAAATAAGAAATAATATAATCTGAATATGATATAGATACTGAATACTGAGCTAACTGAATACAATGACTAATTTATAACATGCTGAGACTGAATACTGAATATACTGATACATAGTCAATGCAATAGAATCTGACTGAACTATGATAGCTACTAATAACCGATAATAAAACCACATGAGCTAAATGTGGAGTCCGATGTATACACCCCATCGAGAGGACCCAATATACCGTGCCAGAGGTATAGAGGCATGCTGGCGTGATCATTGAAATGATGCCCACAGAGGGGACTACAACCTACGTGGCTAGTAATTCTGGGACTATTTAGGTACGTTGAACCCTAGTCTAACTCGATATTATGCTACTCCCAATGGATTAGGTGATTAACACATTATGACTGAATTTTTGTAAGTTACTGGATAGCTCAAACTGGACATGTAAACTGAGTATGCAAGAATTAATTGATATTGATGCATTAATAACTGAGGCATGTATAACTGAATAAATGAAATATCTGACCTAGCATGTGTAATTCAAGAACTAAAGAAATAAATAGCTAGGGTTCTGGATTTGGATCATTCTAACAACTAAGAACCCAATAATTTTAACATTCAAGAAACCCTAGGTCTAGTCATAATAAGGGAATCAAGAAACTGACTGAAAACTAGGGACCTAATAGGTGAAAGGAACCCACTAGTGAAATCCCACATACCTGGTGATGAATTCCACGGAGAAATCATTCGATTTCAGGGCTGGAACTGGAGGAAACTTGTGGCTTTCTTGAACTAGGGTTGGTCGCCTCTTTCTCTTCTTACACTTCTAATTTTCTAAGTTTTGATGAATGATCTGACTTAGGTAAGTTCTAGTTATGTTTCTAGGCTTAAACTAACTAAAACCTCATAATTTAGTGTCTAAATGACGTAGATTAGGGGTTAAACAAAATAGGAAAAGACCAAAAGACCCATGACTTAACTGCTGTCGGAGTGACTGTTGGACGGGACCTACGGTCCGTAGGTTGGGTTCGTAGGTCAAGTCTGCCCGACAAGGCTTCAGTAAAATGAGCATAACATTTTACTCGGTGGTCGGATTTTAGAAAACTTGGTGGCATTGAAAAGAGGATTCAATTATCTATCATATCATAGGTCATGGAACACACAATTCCTTTTGTTCTGGGAGTGGTGACCATTTGAAGTTGACCCAATTAACAATCCCCCCCTAACTGGCTACTGGCCTTCACCAACGATAACACCTACGGATCGTGGATCGAACAACGGTCCATGATGGTCGGCCGTCGTTTACGTCAGAGGTTTGGTAAAGGGTGCGTCAATCCATGAACCCAGACCACAGACTACGGTCTGGCCTACGGACCGTGGGTCTGTCCATGGATCGAGAGTTAGCCAATTTTCTAAGCTGGATTTGGGGAGGGGTTGCAGTGGTGAACCACGGACCACCAACACGAAATGTTTCGTGGGTGGCAACCATGGGTGGCACCTGCAACTTCTCAAAATTTCCATTTTTGGTTTGTTTCGAATACGGGGTGTTACATTATCTCCCCCTTGGGACCATTCGTCCTCGAATAAAGACTAAACTAGTTGAGTATGGAGGGAAGAAGCTGCAATCCCTACCACTAAGTACTAGAAATTGATTTCTGACTGAACTGAGTTCTAAGAACATGCATATACGCTGAAAATGCAAGGCTGACTGAAGGAACAAAATACTAAGACTGAATTAGCGCATGAATGACCGAAAAACTGAAGAGGAACTATTACCTCAAGCTGGAATGGAATCGGAAAAAAAGAGGTGAGGATACTTGGACTTTATAGCTACTTCTACTTCCCAAGTAGCTCTCTTTACAGAATGACTCCTCCACAAAATCTTGACTGAACCGACTTCTTTGTTTCTCAATCTTCTAACCTGACGATCAAGAAGTTCAAATGGTACATCCTCATATGAGAGACTATCTTTCATGGCTACACTCTCTAATGGCACTATGGATGCTGGATCACCCACACACTTCTTCAAAAGTGAAATGTGAAAAATCGGATGCACTGCTGTTAATTTTGCTAGCAACTCTAACTCAAAAGCTAATTTACCAATCCTCTTCAAAATCTTGTAAGGGCCTACATATCTAGGACTGAGTTTTTATTTCTTGCTAAATCTCATCACCCATTTCATAGGTGACACTTTCAGGAAAACCCACTCATCAACTTGGAACTCTAATTCCCTTCTTTTCACATTTGCATAGGTCTTCTGGCGACTCTGGGCAATCTTAAGTCTATCTCTAATGAGTTGCACTTTCTCCATAGCATCATGGACTGAATTTGGTCCTATCAAGGCTGCTTTACCTACTTCAAACCAACCAACTGGAGATCTACATCTACACCCATACAATGCCTCATAAGGGGCTATCTGAATGCTGGAATGGTAACTATTATTGTAGGCAAACTCTATCAGAGGAATGTGATCATCCCAACTATCCTTGAAGTCGATCACACAAGATCTCAACATGTCCTCTAAGGTCAAAATGGTACGCTCTGCCTGCCCATCCATCTGCAGATGAAATGCTGTGCTACGGTTAACCTGAGTACCAAGACCTTTCTGAAATGACTTCCAAAAATAAGAGGTAAACTGAGGACCTCTATCTGAGATGATAGACCAATGAACCCCATGCAACCTCACAATCTCATTAATGTAAAACTTCACGTAATCCTCCGCCAAATATGTAGTATTGACCGCCAAAATGCAAGAAGACTTAGTAACTCTATCCACTATCACCCAAATGTAGTCATGCTGCCTGCGAGTACCAGGTAAACCTGTGATGAAGTCCATATTGATCACTTCCCACTTCCAAATAGGAATGTCAATCTCTTGTGTCATACCTCCTGGTTTTTGATGTTCTACCTTGACTTGATGGCAATTAGGGAACTTAGCCACAAAATCTGCTATATCTTTTTTCATACCATTCCACCAATAGACTTCTTGCAGATCGCGGTACATCTTAGTAGTGCCTGGATGGATAGAATATCTGGAGTTATGGGCCTCTGCAAGAATATGCTGTCTCAACTCACCCACATTAGGAACACATAATCGACCCTGGTAGCGAATCACACCATCTCCCCCTTGGGAGAAAACCTCAACTCTCTTTTGATGGACTGCACCCTTGAGTTCGAGCAATATCGGATCACTGTCTTGCTTTTCCTTAAATTCCACTACAGAAAAAGATTCTTCCCCATTAAGAACCGTTACACCACCATATGATATACTCATAAGACGAACTCCTAGGCGAGCAAGTCTGTGAACATCCTTTGCTAGCTCTTTTCTTTCTTCCTCAACATGTGTTGTACTACCCATAGATAGTCTGCTAAGGGCTTCTGCTACTACATTTGCCTTACCACGATGGTAATGCACACTCATGTCATAATCCTTGAGGAACTCAAACCATCTTCTCTAGCGAAGATTCAATTTTTTCTGGGTGAACACATACTGAAGGCTCTTATGGTCTGTGAACACATCTACATGAACACCATACAAGTAGTGCCTCCAAATCTTAAGTGCAAACACCACTGCTACAAGCTCAAGGTCATGAGTTGGATAGTTCTTCTCATGCACCTTAAGCTGTCTGGAAGCATAAGCTATAACCTTATCTTGCTGCATCAACACACAACCTAGGCCAACTCTGGATGCATCGCAATATATAACATAGCCATCCGAACCCTCTGGTAGAGTCAAAACAAGAGTTGTAGTCAACCTGGTTTTCAGTTCTGCGAAGCTTTTCTCACAATCATCTGACCACTAGAACTTCATCTTTTTTCTGAGTCAACTTAGTCAATGGAGAGGCTATGGATGAAAATCCTTCCACAAACCTTATGTAATAACCCGCTAGACCCAAGAAACTTCTGATATCTATAGGAGAGGCAGGTCTGGGCCATTGTTTCACTGCTTCTATTTTCTGAGAATCCACTCGGATCCCTTCGCTGGATACTACATGCCCAAGGAAACCAATAGATTGTAACCAGAGCTCACATTTGCTAAACTTAGCGAATAACTGGCAATCTCTGAGAATTTGCATGACAACCCTCAAATGACTTGCATGTTCTTTCTCATTCCTAGAGTAAATGAGGATATCATCAATAAAGACGATAACGAACAAGTCCAAGTACTGCTTGGACACTATGTTCATCAAATCCATGAAAGCTGCAAGAGCATTGGTTAGTCCAAATGACATAACTATGAATTCATAATGACTATACCGAGTTCTGAAGGCTGTCTTCAGAATGTCACTATCCCAAACTCTGAGCTTATGATAACTGAAGTTGAGGTCTATTGAGAAATGACTAGCACCCTGAAGTTGGTCAAACAACTCATCAATCCTGGGGATGAGATACTTATTCTTGATTGTGACTCTATTCAACTGCATATCGTCAATGCATATCCTGAGGGAACCATCTTTCTTTTTCACAAACAACACTGGTGCACCCCATGGAGAAATACTAGGTATGATGAAGCCCTTATCTAGAAGGTCTTTAAACTGCTCTTTCAATTGCTTAAGCTCAGCTGGAGGCATTATGTAAGGAGAAATAGAAATATGTTGGGTATCTGGAAGGAGATCTATGCCAAAGTCGATTTCCCTTTCGGGAGGAACTCTGGAAAGATCTTCTGGAAACACTTCTAGGAACTCACTGACTACAGGAACTGACTCAAGAGTTAGGGTTTCAGAGTTAGAATCCTTGACCCGAACTAGATGATAGAGATACCCTTAGAAATCATTTTTCTGGCCTTAAGGTAAGAAATGAATCGACCCATAGATGCTAAGCTACTACCCTTCTATTCTAAGATTGGTTCGTTTGGAAACTGAAAACAAACAATCTTAGTTCTACAATCGACTGAGGCATAACAAGAATTTAACCAATCCATGCCTAGAATGACTTTGAAGTCTACTATTTCTAACTCTACAAGATTTGCTGAGGTGACTTTCTGGGAGATTGTGACATGGCAATTTCTGTATACCCGTCTAGCTATAACTGGGTCACAGACTAGAGTAGAGACTAAGAAGGGTTCTGAGAGATTTTCTGGACTGACACCTAAGACTGCTGCTATATAGGGAGTCATAAAAGTTAAAGTAGCCCCTGAATCTTTCCACTAAGTGTACCATATGTGAACCACATCCTTAAGCTGGTAAGATGCCAACTCAACCCTACCATTACCAGTTTCTTGCATCACTCCAAAGAATTTCTTAATGAAGTTTTGTGGGTCTTCACCAACTTGTGACCCTAAAAACTCAGGTGGATTCATCCTTACAAAATCTCATACTCTAGCTGCCACTAATCCATCATTTCTATTAGTAGGAACTGAAACTTGCTGATTGTTCTGGTTGGCCATACTTTGAGCCAAAAACTGAATTAGTGTTCCGAAATTCTGCATTTGAAACTTCCTGATCTGGGACTAGAGCAATTGCATTTGCATTCCTGGTGTTAACTCTACAGGGAGGCATGATCACTGAAACGTAAAACGTTGAGTTAGAATAAAATTAGATCATACCTTACGCACGATAAGAACATCAAAAGAGTGAAGTTTTCCTAAAACACTTCATAGCCTCCCTCTTATTAGATGTGGTGCACTTCACACCCATGAAAACAACTCTACTTAGTGCGGCTTTTCAGACATCCTAGGACACTTAAACCTAGTGCTGTGATACCAAGTTTGTCACTCCCCGAGGCTACCCCCTGGACGCGAATACGGGACCTAGGATCACAAGTGACCCCAAGCTAACCCTGCTGGTATAATCATGAGCATACTAAAGATAATAAACTGATGCAGAAGCTAAGTCATAAATAAAATGAAAAGATGGGGAATACCCATATACTATAATTGAGATAAATAAAAACTGATAAGTTTAATAGAAAGAAGATATTAAGTCAATACTAAGTTGAATCTACCTATGTCTGAAAATAGCCTTTAACTGACTAGAAATGTTGGGACAGGCCCCAGCTAAGTCTAGCAAAACTGAAACTAAAGAACTAAAAATACTAAAAAGAAACTCATGACTATTGTCCTCGGAGAATGAGAACTCTCTGCTGAACTGGAGATCGGGAACCAATCTAAGCGTGATCTGGATGCTGAGAACCTGAACCTACATCACGAGAAAATATAGCACAGAGTATGTGTCAATACTTGAAATGTACTGAGCATGCAGTATATAATAAAGCTGAAATACCATATAACTGAACAAAACAAATAAGCAAATGATATAATCTGAACATGAAATAGATACTGAATGCAATGACTAATTTATAACATGCTGAGACTGAATACTGAATATACTAAAACATGGTCAATGCAATAGAATCTGACTGAACTGTGGGAGCTACTAATAACCGATAATAAAACCACATGAGCTAAATGTGGAGTCCAATGTGTACGCCCCATCGAGAGGACCCAATATACCGTGCCAGAGGTATAGAGGCACGTTGGCGTGATCAGTGAAATGATGCCCACATAGGGGACTTACAACCTACGTGGCTAGTAATTCTGGGACTATTTGGGTACGCTGAACCCTAGTCTAACTTGGTATTATGCTACTCCCAATGGATTAGGTGATTAACACATTATGATTGAATTTCTGTAAGTTACTAGATACCTCAAAATGGATATGCAAACTGAGTATGCAACAATTAACTGATATTGATGCATTAATAACTGAGGCATGTATAACTGAATAACTAAAAAAATTGACCTAGCATGCGTAATTTAAGAATTGAAGAAATACATAGCTACGGTTCTGGAATTCATGCAATAAACTGAATATTAACGTACAAATTTGATTTGGATCATTCTAACAGCTAAGAACCCAGTAATTCTAAAATTCAAGAAACCCTAGGTCTAGTCATAATAAGGGAATCAAGAAACTGACTAAAAACTAGGGACCTAATGGGTGAAAGGAACCACCCACTAGTGAAATCCCACATATTTGGTGACGAATTCCACGGAGAAATCCTTAAATTTCAGGGCTGGAACTGGAGGAAACTTGGTGTGTTCTTGAACTAGGGTTGGTCGCCTCTTTCTCTTCTTACGCTTCTAATTTTCTAAGTTTTGATGAATGACCTGACTAAGGTAAGTTCTAGATATGTTTCTAGGCTTAAACTGATTAAAATCTCATAATTTAGGGTCTAAACGACATAACTTAGGGGTTAAACGAAACAGGAAAAGACCAAAAGACACCTGACTTAACTGCTGTTAGAGTGACCGATGGATGGGACCTACAGGCCATAAGTCAACCTACGGTCCGTAGGTTGGGGTCGTAGGTCAAGTCTGCCTGATAGGGCTTCACTAAAACGAGCATAACGTTTACTCAGAGGTTGGATTTTAGCAAACTCGGTAGCGTTGGAAAGAGGATTCAATTATCTATCATATTATAGGTCATGTAACACTAATTCTTTTTGTGCTGGGAGTTCTGACCATTAAAAGTTGACCCAATCAGCAATCCCCCCCTAACTGGCTGCTGGCCTTCACAACGATCATACCTACGGACCGTGGATCGAATGACATTCTGTACTGGTCATCTATCGTTCACGTCAGAGGCTGGGTAAAGGGACCCTCGATCCACGAACCCAGACCACAGACTGTGATCTGGCCTACGGATCGTGGGTGTGTCCGTGGGTCGAGACTTAGCCAATTTTCTGAGCTGGGTTTGGGGAGAGGTTGCAAAGGTGAACCACGGACCACCAGCACGGGCCGTGGTCTAACCTATGGGCCGTGGGTTGCACCTGCAACTTCTCAAAATCTGCATTTTTGGTCTATTTTGAATAAGGGTGTCACGCCCCGAGCTACCCTCGAGACGCGGACACGAAACCTAGGACCACAAGTGATCCCAAGCTAACCCTGCTGGCATGATCATGAGCATACTAAAGATAATAAATTGATGCGGAAGCTAATTCATAAATAAATCTGAAAAGATGGGGAATACCCACCCATATACTATAACTGAATATATCAAATCTGAGAGTTTAATACAAAAGAAATATCAAACTCAAAATACTAAGCTGGATCTAACTATGTCTAAAATAATCCTCTAAACTGACTAGAAATGTTGGGACATGCCCCAACTAGGTCTAGCAAAACTGAAACTAAAGACTAAAAGCGATAAAGATAAACGTGTCACTAGTCCTCGAAGAATGAGGACTTCACCACTGATGCTGCTGAACTGAAGATCGGGAACCGATCTAAGCGTGATCTGGATGCAGAGAACCTGAACCTACATCACGAGAAGATGTAGCGCACGTATGCGTCAGTACTTGAAAGGTACTGAGCATGCAGGATAAAGTAAAGCTGAAAGAACATATAACTGAACAAAGCAATAAAGCAATGAAATAATCTGAACATGATATAGATACTGAATACTGAGCTAACTGAATGCAATGACCAATTTATAACATGTTGACTGAATAATGAATGAACTGTAAATGTGGTTAATGCAATAGAGTCTGACTGAACTGTGGGAGCTACTAATAACCGACAATAAAACCACATGACCTAAATGTGAAGTCCGATGTATACGCCCCATCGAGAGGACCCAATATACCCTGCCAGAGGTATAGAGGCATTCTGGCGTGATCACTAAACTGATGCTGTCCACAGAGGGGACTTACACCTTCGTGGCTCGTAGTTCTGGGACTATATGGGTACGTTGAACCCTAGTCCAACTCGGTATTATGCTACTCCCAATGAATTAAGTAGTTAACTGATTATGACTGAATTTCTATAAATAGTGGATAGCTCGAACTGAACATGCAAATTGAGAATGCAACAATTAATCTGATAATGACGCATTCATAAACTGAGGCATGTATAACTGAATAACAGAGATATCTAACCTAGCATGTGTATTCAAGAACTAAATAAATACATAGCTAGGATTCTGAAATTCATGCGATAAATAGAGCAATAACATGATAATCTGATTTGGAACATTTAAATAACTAATTCATGATGATCTGTTCAAATTCTAGAAACCCTAGGTCTGTTCATAATCATGGAATCAAGAATCTGACTGAATTCTAGGGACCTAATGGGCGAAAGGAACCCACTAGTGAAATCCCACATACTTGGTGACGAATTCCACGGAGAAATCTTTCGATTTCGGGGCTAGAATTGAAGAAAACTTGCTGCGTTCTTGAACTAGGGTTCTTGACCTTTTTCTCCTCTCTTGCTTCTAATTTTTCTAAGTTTTGATAAATGATTTTGACTAAGGTAAATTCTAGTTATGTTTCTAGGCTTAAACTGACTAAAACCTCATGATTTAAGGTCTAAACGACGTACCTTAGGGGTTAAACGAAATAGGAAAAGACTAAAAGACCTCTGACTTAGTTGTTGTCGGAGTGACTGATGGACGGGACTGACGGGCCGTCATTCAATCGACGGTCCGTCGATTGGATCCGTAGGTCGAGTCTGTCTGATAGGGCTTCACTAAAACGAGCATAACTTTTTATTCGGAGGTTGGAATTTAGCAAACTCAGTGGCGTTGGAAAGATAATTCAATTATCTATCATATCGTAGTTTATGGGACACACAATTCTTTTTGTGCTAAAAGGTATGGCCATCTGAAGTTGATCCATCAACAATTTTCAGCTAACTGGCTGCTACCATCACCTACTGTCAGACCTACAGACCGTGAATCGATTGACGGTCCGTGCTGGTCAACCGTCAATCGGGACTGAAGCTGGGCTTTTGGAGCATCGATCCACGGACACGAACTACGTTATTTGACCTGACCTACGGACCGTAAGTCCGGCCGTGGGTCAACACTTAGCCAAATTTTCTGACTGAGTTCTGGGGAAGTTTTCTGTCACGAACCACGGACCTGGAGGACGGACCGTGAGTCCATCTACGGTCTGTGGATGGTGTCCGTGAGTGCCACCTGTAACACCAGAAATCTGAAATCTCTATTTTCGGATACGGGGTGTTACAACGGGGTGTTACACATATGATTAATAATATATATCCCAACACTTTTTGATAATTTTTTAATCCTAATTTTAACATTATATGCTTATGGCCACAAGATCTGCATATTCTTTAATTTTAATATCATAAAATTCAAAAGTAATTTTTACTTTATGCCAAGTCAAACCAGGACAAACAAACTAAAACAGAGGAAATATTTATCTCTGCTAAAAGAGAAGGGAGAAAATGGAGGTAAGCACATTAATGTTGGTGGCTTCCATTTGTTGAATTGAATTGCAAGTTTGTGACTTGTATAGATAAATTTTTAAAAAATAAGTGAATTTGAAAGCATAGAAACATATTTTAGTGATAATAAATAGAGCCAAGCTACTATTGATATACTTGCTGAATTATTGGGCAATTTACCAACTACTAAAAGAAAAGGGAAGAAAAGTCTTGATTGGGCCCAAGAGTAAGAACTATGGAGTTATTAGCCTTTTTCTTAGGATTGAAGCAAAGCAGAAAAAAAAACTTTGGTTGCTTTTCTTTATTACACTAGCCAGTAAAGAATTAATTAATCAGATATGGAATTCTTATCTATTTTTGTGAAAATGATCACAGATTGCTTGATCCAGTAAGTTGCGCGAGGGATTGGGTATTTCTATTACTACAAGAGCAACATCACATCTCTGGATGAAGGATCTCATAAGATGGACGGCGTGGAAGAAAGAGCAGAATTTACCCAGAGAAACTTACAAGTCATTTCACCCAATGTTGAGGCTTGGTTAACTAGTGTTGCTATCACTACTGCAGATGTGGCAACTGTGATGCGACGAGGTAGAATTGAGGTTGAAAGATATGGTTGGTGTCCAAACTCGAAATCACGTTACTGCTGAGCAAGAGAGCCAAGAAAATTACCCTAGGGGTGATTGAACTTCAAAATGAAGGTAACAAGCATTTTGTTTTTTCCTATCCTGTCGTAGAAATTGAAGTTGTATCTAGTGACAGTACATGACTCCAAAAAATTGCAAGAGGAAGAGGTCATGCCAACTTTGAGAGATGATGGGGTCAATATGATTGGGATATGTGGTATGGGTGATGTTGGTAAGACAACACTAGATAAGAAAATAAGAGCAAGGGAGAAACAATAAAGGTGGTTCGATGATGTTGTCATGGTAACTGTTAGTCAACAACCAAACTTCAAAAGAATTCAGAGTGAGATTGAAAGAGAAGTCGAGATGACATTAGAAGGGGATAATTTGTGGAATCGTGAAGATCAGTTGCGTTCAAGGTTAAAGGATCAGAACAGTCGTGTTCTTATAATCTTGGATGATGTTTGGGAAGATCTTCACGATCTAGAGAAACTTGGAATTCCTAGGGGTAGCAACCACAACCATCGGTGCAGAGTGACATTGATGACGTGTCTGAGAGATGTTTGCGAAAATATGGAAGCTCAGAAGATCATGGAAGTTGGAACCTTACCTGAAAAGGAAGCACAAATTCTTTTTAGGCAGAAAGCCAGTAATTTAGTTGATAATCCGTCTCTCTTTGACATAGCAAAAGATGTTGCCAAAGAATGCAAGGGATTGCCATTTGCAATTATTACAGTTGCAGGAGAACTAAAACAAAAAACCAAGCCTTCATGGGAGGATGCCCTTAAACAATTATGTGATGCAAAAACGAGAAATATCCCTGGAGTGCACTCAAAGGTGTATAAATTCTGAGGCTAAGCTATGATCACTTGGAAATTGATGAAGCCAGGTGTCACACCGCGAGCCTACACCCCGGATGTGGCTGGCAATCGAGAACCATTGTTGTCCCCAAGCGAACCCTTGGCCTGGCTAACTACTCAGCGGAAGACTCAAAGCATAAGAATACAAAGATTCCATGAAACTTTACTCAACTGATTAAGAGCTTACTTAGAACATTTAAAGATAAAACATTCAACTTAGCCAAAATGGAAACTCAAGTCTTATAGAAAAACATCTAAAATACAAGACTAGAGAACTCTGACTACTCGTGTATGAAGCTTGTAAAACAAAGAGGGATGTAGGGACAAGACCCCCGATCATCCTAACAACTGAAATAATAAAGCAATGTAAAAGGAGCCCTCTGGAAAGCAATGAGGCTCACCAACTGACTACGAGTGCTCAACTAGATCAACGAGGCGTTGGATGCTGATCCTGGTTACCTGTATCTGCATCATAAAACTATGCAGGCTAAATGACATCAGTACATTGAATGTACGAGTATGCGAGGGAAAAACTAAACATAAAATAAGCTTGAAAGGAATCTGAAAGGAACACTTACCTTGGCTTTACTCAACTCCTGAATAACTAAACTCAAATGCAAAGTAAAACAATAATAAATGTGCAGTTTATACAAAGCATTTATAATAGTAAACAACAACTCAATGTATTGAAAAATACAATAACAACTCAATTACGTAAAAGTAATATAATATTGTGGGAGTTTCTCTAACCGACAACAACCAATATGAGCCTAAGTGATGATACAACATCGTGCCCACGCTACTAGAACTGTCCTATACTTTGTCTTCATATAGAACGCTTTAACTAAGTGGATCCACTAGTCTATGCTAAAAAGCACGAAGGAATCATCTAAAAAGTATAATTTTTTCTATCGATGATGACTACATGGTTTATAGAGACTTGAGTTATTATGAACTCATGTCCCCATATTGATGCTCAATACTACTCCCAAAATATACTCAGCTCATATGTTTTAAAAATGAAGCTCGTTCTTTGGTTTGAGATAATTACTCAAAAAACTAGCCCAAAGGCTCTCTTGGAAATCGGTGTTTCCTTTCTTGCTCAAATGTGAAAGCATTTTTAACTCTTGGGAGTACTTAGTTCTCGTATAATCATCTGAAGAAATAAACTTAACTCTTTACTCTTTTCTCAGCTCAAAACTCAAGTCTTAAAACAAAGTTAAAACGTTTGTGAAAGACTTTTGGAAAACTTTTAAACTCATCTTGATTTAACTCTTAACCTCTTCACTTGAATCTTAACTTTCCTTGAATTGAATTATGGATTCAAGGTTCATGATCTCATGTTTATGGATGATTTCAGGATGTTTAGACGTACCTTAGAGTATAGAAATCAACTAGAAAACATAGGTACGTTGTTAAGGAACTAGTACGGAAAAAAAGTGGGAAAAGGTGGAAAAACTAGTGTCCCTGGCACTCTGAGCGACGTGGGGCACCAGGAGGAAAACTTCAGAACCACTTCTGGAGCGCATTGGTTGGCGCGGCGCCCCAGGCCCCTGCCCAGAAATTTCCAATTTTTCTTCTTCGTTTTTCAACTCTAAACCCTCTAATTTCACTTGGTTCTTTCCCCAAATACTTAGAATCGACTAAATTATCAATATGTGTAAGATTCTACTCGAAAACACACCTAAAATTATTACTCAAACACAAGAACTTCTCAACAACTCATCAATCAAGATTCAAATGAAACTTTCAACAATATTCATCAAGAACGAAAATACGCTGAAATAAATCATGATTGGTGCGTGGGTGAACTAACCAAATGCTATGTGATCTCACATACCTCGTAGGGATCACCCCTTGATGAAATCCACAAGCGATTCTTGGAGATCTTGACAATTCTTGCTTCTTCTCCTCTTTTCTCTTCTGTCAAAACCCTAATCCTTTTTTATAAAGGGTAAACTGAATTCAATCAGTTTAGACCCCATCTTAATTACCAAAAATGAAATTAAAATAATAGGGTATGGAAAAGACCATAATGCCCTTCTAAAATCCTGTTTAGACTTTCCTTATTCAAACAGCCCAACTTCAAATGGGCATATCTCACTTATACAAACTTGGAATCGCAGAAACTCGGTGGCGTTTGAAAGATAATTGAAAGATCTTTCCTAAGATATCTTGAAACACACCTAAATCATCCTGAGCCAGGAGTTATAGTCATTTGAAGTTGACCCAAAACTCATTCTTAACTTAACTCTTGTCAAATTTCCAGATTTTTATTATTTCCAAAAATCACTCTTTCTAATTCTAGCTCTTTCTAGTTCTTACAATTAGCGATATGTTACAATATCTCCTCCTTGGAAACATTCATCCTCGAATCAGATTACTCTTAGTAAGCTAAGGGTGTAACATCTAACATTAAGGTCAAACACCCAACAAGCAAATCTAACACATCTAGTATATAAATTAAAGAGTACTAAGAAGAAAATTAGTACCTTGGTTTGGAATTTCTCCGGGCTCAAAGAGATATGGATATCTCTTCTTTATATCCTCCTCAGCTTCCCAAGTAGCTTCCTGAATAAATTGATTTCTCCAAAGAACTTTGACTGATGCTACTTCCTAGGTCATCAACTTGCGAACTTGACGATCTAGAATCTTAACCGGGATCTCCTTATAAGACAAGCTATCCTTGATACCAATATCTTCAGTTGGTATGATAAGTGAAGGGTCTCCCATGCACCTTTTCAACATGGAAATATGAAACACCAGATGGACTGCTGTTAACTCTTGGGGTAGCTCTAACTCATAAGCTACCTTACCAACACTTTTGGATATTCTGTAGGGGCCAATATACTGGGGACTAAGCTTCCCCTTATTACCAAAACTCATAACACCTTTCATGGATGAAACTTTCAAATATACCCAATCATCTTCTTCAAACTCTAACTCCCTTCTCTTAACATTAGTGTAGGATTTCTGACAACTCTGCGCTATTTTCAACCTCTCTTGAATGACTTTCAGTTTCTCCATGGCTTGATAAATTAAATCTGGTCCTATCAACCCAGCTTCACCAACTTCAAACCATCAAATAGGAGATCTGCATCTTCTCCAATAAAGAGCTTCATAAGGAGCCATCTGGATGCTAGAGTGGTAAATATTGTTGTTAGCAAACTCAATGAGAGGCAGGTGATCATCCCATATACCTTTGAACTCAATCACACAGGCTCTCAACATATCTTCTAAAGTTTGAATAGTGCACTCTCCTTGACCATCTGTCTGAGGATGGAAGGTAGTACTTAAGTTCACCTTTGAACCCCAAGCCTTTCTTAAAAGATTTCCAGAACTGTGCAGTAAATTGCGCACCTCTGTTTGAAATAATCAAAATTGGCACTCCATGGAGTCTAACTATCTATTGAATATACAACTTAGCATAATCTTCTACCGAATGGGTAGTCTTTACCGGCAAAAAGTGGGCTGATTTTGTCATTCTATCAATAATCACCCAAATAGAATCATGCTACCTGCGAGACCTTGGTAAACCTGTGATGAAATCCATATTGATCATCTCCCACTTCCATATCGGAAGTTCTATATTCTGAGCCATACCACCGGGCCTTTGGTGCTCTACTTTAACTTGTTGGCAATTCGAGCACTTAGCAACAAATTTTGCAATGCCCTTCTTCATACTATTCCACCAATATACTTCTCTTAAGTCACGATACATCTTTCTGGAACCTGAATGAATGGAATATCTAGAGCTATGAGCTTTATCCATGATCCTCTCTTGAAGTTCATCTACCCTTAGTACACACAATCTGCCTTGATACCTCAACACACCATCTCCTCCTTGTTCAAAAGTCATTACTTTTTGCTTATGAACATTTGCCTCAAATTCAAGCAAAATAGGATCTTTGTCTTGCTTCTCTTTTACTTCTCACACTAACGATGATTCAACCCCATTCATCACCACTACTCCTCCTTCTGTGGAATCCATTAGTAGAACTCCCAACCGTGCAAGCCTATGCACATCTCTTGCTAGCTCTTTCTTATCTTCCTTAAAATGGGCGGTACTACCCATAGACAGCCTGCTCAAGGCATCAACAACAACATTAGCCTTACCTGGGTGATATAGAATACTCATGTCATAATCCTTGAGTAACTCTACCCACCTCCTCTATCTGAGATTAAGCTTTTTATGACTAAACACATACTGAAGACCCTTGTGATCAGTGAATACATCAACATGAACACCATATAAATAATGATGCCATATTTTCAAAGCAAATACTACGACAACCAACTCTAGATCATAGGTTTGATAATTCTTCTCATGAACTTTCAGCTGTCTGGAGCATAAACTATAACATCGCCATTCTGCATTAACACACAACCCAAACCAACTCAGGACGCATCACAATATACAACAAAGCCTTGCGTACCTTCTAGTAAGGTCAATACTGCAGCAATAGTCAACCTCTTTTTCAATTCCTGAAAGCTTTTCTCGCAAGCTTCAGACCATTGAAACTTAACTGTTTTCTGAGTTAACTTAGCCAAAGGGGATGAAATAGATGAGAACCCCTCTACGAACCTTCTATATTACCCAGCCAATGATTAACGTTTCAAAGACACTTCATCCGATTCTAAGTGTCAACGATCGCTAGTCAGTACATAACCCAACTAAATGAGTTGGGGTCGATCCCACAGAGAGTAACTTTTCCTTCAAATTCAATTATAGAAGTATGACAACAATCTCTTCAACTGAACACGTAATGCACCTTTTTGGATTAAGCTTCAAATTTCAAGTTGCAATTATCAATCCAATTCAACACTTAACACGAAATGATCAAATAATGAGGTAACACTTGGGGAATTGACCAACCAATTATTGAATTCAACTTAGTGGATGAACATTGATGCTCACAATGGGATAAATTGTCGTAGGTAGGTCGAACTATATGTAAAGCAGTTTTCTCTCAAACAATTACCTTATTTTTGCCGAATTCTCTCGAACTCCAACACTAGACGAAAGATGCCCAACCCTTGTCCTCATCAAATCCACTCACTTGAGCTAGATAAAAAAGGATAGAGTCCATGATTGACTTTCTCAAGCTGAAATCATGGTGACCCACTACTAAGGATGCTAAATTTGCTACTTTGGCTCTGCACTTCTCTCTCAAGCAAGCACAAAACACTGAACTAGTTACACTAATCATGCAAGATTACCTCAAAACGAAGCAGCAATTTAGCCCCACTTCAAATTAAAACCATTATTCACAAATCAATGACACCCACTTAGTAAAACTCAACAATTGGTCACACAGTCAAAACCCCAAGGAGAGGGTTTTAGCCAATCATAGCAAAAAGACGGAAATCAACATCTGCCATGTTTTTCATAGCTAGGTAAAAATGAAAATTGAAGGTTAAAATCTAATACAATCTTCTCTAATACAAAATTTCAATAAAAAACCTTGCTAAAATCACTTGAAGTCCACAATAATAGTGTTTTCACTCTCACTCTGGTGTTCCTCACATTTCTAAATGCCTTCTCTCTCCTCTAAAAATCAATTTATACAGGTCTGATGCGAAGCTGTTTGGGACCAATCGGCGAGGTAAGTCGGGCTTCGCCGACCATTCAGCGACTCACCGATTTCCCTTCATCTCGCCTTCATTTTTCACCTCTTCTTAGTCCTACCACTGTAATTTTAGGCAAGCTAGATTGGGATTGCCGAACGATTCAGGAATGCGCCCTTTCTCCTTTCCACTCGCCCATCAGCACTTATCTGGATCTTCTTCAGTGTTTTTAACGACCTGGTCATCCTTCACCGAGGCGATTGGCAAAATGCCGAGTGGAACTGCTGCTCGCCGATGTTACCCCTAATTTAGCCGGAGCATTCTGTAACTTTTGGCTGTAGGGTGGCAACTTGGCGAATCGCCGAGTGACATCGGCGATGATCAGGTTTGTCCTTTTCTTCTCTTTTTTGCCCGTGGTGTCTCTATTTCCATTTCTGTCCTAGCTTTGTTCCTCAATCCATTTATCTGAAAATCAATGGTTTTACATCAGTTGTTAGCACAAAATAAGCATTTGAGGACACAAAATCTATCCAAATAAAGCCCTAAATGAGTCCAAATCATGGACTCATCAACATCCCAACTTAAACTTTTGCTTATCCTCAAGTAAAACTCAAGTTCAGCAGTTCAAAAAGGATGTCTCAAACAGTGCTACATAAGACTCAATCATGAATGCACACAACAAGACTTAACTTACTGATGCAAAGATCAATTGTGCACTCAAAGATTCAAGTTGTGACTCACCATTATCAATGATTCTCAAGTACACAATACTTGCTTCAAATGCAAGTTCAAGCTCAACAAAGGTACTCAAATTCCCTCACACAAGGAATGATTACATATTCACACACAACGATTCAACAACTTATAGCTCCGGAATCCAAAACAACTCTCACCCTCACAAAGATAAACACATGCATGACTCCACCCATAGGATTGCCCTTATTTTCTAATCAACACTTGTTTCAGCTCACTCAAGATAAAAAAGGTCTTTTCAAGGCTTGTAACGGGGCTGAGTGTAAAGTATGGTTATTAGGCTCAGTGGTTATTATCATCATGAAATGTGGTGTGGACAACACTTCCTTCACTTTTCTTCATCATTTTCCAATTCATGCTCAAAATTCACCCCGTTATTCATTTTCAATAAAACTTTGGATACCTCATTTCTTTTTGCAACTTTATTTCAAAACTTTTTCATTCTTTTTCTTTTTCATTCATCTTTATTTTTCTCTTTTTTTTATGGAGGGGTTCCATCTTTTTCATAACCATGGATCAAGGGGGACTTCTTTGCATTTCTTAATTTACCTTCTCTTTTTACCATACCCCCAACTTAGACTTTTGGCCTAAGTTGGATATTCAAACCAACCACATCACATGAGGATTAAGTATGAGGGGATAACAAAAGGTCACAATTTCATCAAGTTTCTTCCAAGAAAAGGGTAAGGAACAAATGGTGCTCAAACAAAGATCACACACTCACAAGGTAGGCCACAAAAGAGGTATAATGTCTAATTGTTTCACTCTTTAAAATTTGTTGCCTAAGATCATTTCAAGAGCTCACATCACTTGGTCAACCGGACCGACGGGGAAAATTCTAGGTGTCATCACACATGGTTCACAGTAAGCTCATCACACAAGGCATTGGCACCAAAGATCAAACAAGACTCCACACTTTTGCTAGTGTGCAGTGATCATCGCAAGAGACTCATTCGATAACAAGCTAGTCACATCGAGATACAAAAAGTTCACATATTTTCTATGCAACTTCATTTGGCCTCATCGTAGCCGCACATTCATGTTTGTTTGATTGAGAGAACTATTCAAGTCATCAGTATTGAACAAGAGCGATACTCAAATTTGCACAAGAACAACCACAATTAATTACACTAGAGGAGGCTAAAATGGGGGTTCAAAAGGGTCCAAGAACACCGTGGAATTCACTAACCAAGTACATAACCCCCACCAAAAACATTCAGCATTATTGCCAGTGTGAGTAGAGAACGGACAATCCCGCTAATAAAACAAGAATTAAAATAAGAACTAGTAGATAAAGACAAAATTCTAGTATGTAAACATGCAGAGCTAGGTGATGAGGAATCTTCACTAAGCGCCAAGTCAACGAGAAAACGAAATAGTCGCTGAATGCTTCAACGGTGCGCCCAATGAGAAAGAATATCACATTTTGCTTCAGTGGGAGACACTCGCAGAAAGGTGCAATTCGGTGAGAATGCAGGAGTTCACCGAACAGGTTGGAAACTCGCATAATGGACTTGGAAACTCGCTGATTGATCATTGAGTTACGCTGTCAGCGGTGAAGTAAAAGGGCGAGAAAAATTGGGTCGCCTAAGCATATTGGCGATTCTCCAAGTGATGAAGGCCTCCCGCCGAATGTTCCAGAATCTCAGCTCCATCTTTGAAGTCCATAGGGTGGATTATGTCGTGCTCGCCGAACAGGTTTGGCGATTCGCCAATAGAATTTTCCTCTCGCACAAAATCCTGCACTTACACAATCAACACACATTATTTTAAAAAACTAAAATTTGGGTTGCCTCTCAAGAAGCGCCTTATTTAACGTCGTGGCACGATGTGGAAATGCTTTCAAGTATCTTCTAGGTACACCACCTAATTCAGAGAAATCTCTTGTCACTCGCTAAAGTATAACTTCAAGCGTTGCCCATTTACCTTAAATGCATGTCCTTCTTGACCTTCAACTTTGATGGCACCATTGGTGAACACTCGTGTCACTCTAAACGGTCCTGACCATTTGGACTTGAGCTTTCTTGGAAAAAGTCTTAGTCAAGAGTTGTATAGTAACACCCAATCTCTCACTCTGAACTCCCTCTTAAGGATATTAGCATCATGCCATTTCTTCATCTTTTCCTTGTAAAGGGCTGAACCTTCATAGGCTTTGAATCTGAATTCGTCTAACTCATTTAACTAGTCTACTCTTTTTTTTGAGGTCTTTGTCCAGTCCAAATTTAAAGCATTCAATGCCCACAATGCTTTGTATTCTAATTCAACTGGTAGATGGAAAGATTTACCAAATAACTAATACGGAGACATACCGATTGGTGTTTTGTATGCGGTACGATACGCCCATAGTGCATCATCAAGCTTTCAAGACCAATGAGTTTTATTAGCATTCACTGTCTTAGCCAAGATGCTTTTGATCTCTCGGTTTGGCACTTCGACCTTGCCACTCATTAGGGGATGGTACGGAGTTCCAACTTTGTGTTTCACTCCATACTTGCTCAATGTAGCTAAGAACCACTTGTTGGAAAAGTGGGATTCCCCATCACTAATAATAGCCCAAGGTGTACCAAATCTCGCAAAGATATAGCGTTTCAGGAATTGAACAACATTTTTTCCCTCATTGTTTGGAAGTGCAATAGCCTCCACCCATTTGGAAACATAAACTACAGCCTCTAAGATATACTATTACCAAATGAACTCATAAATGGGTCCATAAAATCTATTCCCCAAACATCAAATAGCTCAACTTCTAAAATGGTGTAAGAGGCAACTCGTGTCTTTTGGACACTCCACCTTATTTTTGACATTAAGTACACTTCTTAACAAATTCATGAGCATCTTTGTAGAGAGACGACCAGTATTACCCGCTTTGTAGAACTTTAGCAGTTGTATGTACACCACCATGATGACCTCTAACTGGTGAAACATGACAAGCATGGAAAATTTCAATGGCTTCTTCTTCCAGAACACATCTTCTAATGATATGGGCACACTCTCTAAATAAATATGGTTCATTCCAAAAGTACTTTTTAACATCGAACAAGAACCTCTTTTATTGGTAGAAGTTCAGTTCGTCTGGCATTAATCCACACACTACATACTTGGCAAAATCAGCATACCAAGAAGGTTGTTTGAGAGTTATCGTGAATACCTGCTCATCGGGAAAAACATCATTTATGTCGATCTCTAGCTTGTCATTCTCCTTTCCTTCTAATCTTGATAAGTGGTCTGCCACCTGATTTTCACAACCTTTTGTATCTTTGACCCCAAAGTCGAATTCTTGCAATAAAAGCACCCACCTTATCAATCTTGTCTTGGTATCTTTCTTAGCCATTAGGTAATGCAGTGCATCATGATCAGTGTGAATAATCACTTTAGTACATAACAAGTATGTCTGGAACTTCTCAAACTCATAAACTACCACATGTAACTCTTGTTCAGTAACTGTATAGTTACATTGAACACTGTTTAGAGTTTTGCTTACGTAGTAAATGGGGTGAAAAAGTTTGTAGCGTTTTTACCCCAATACCACACCTAATGTCGTGCCGCTTGCATCATACATTACTTCGAAAGATTCTAACCAATTAGGACTAATGATGATCGCGGTGGAAACCATTTTTTCTTTCAAGCACATGAAAGCTACCATGCAAGCATCATCAAAGTGGAATTTCACCTCTTTCTCCAATAGTTTGCGTAGAGGATGTGCAATATTTGAGACGTCTTTGATGAACCTCCGGTAAAAGCCAGCATGTCCCAAAAAACTCTGAACACCCTTCATAGAAATTGGTGATGGTAACTTCTCAATCACTTCAATCTTTGCTTTGTCAACCTCCTGCCCCTTTTGCGACACTTTGTGACCAAGCACTATACCTTTCTTAACCATGAAATGACATTTTTCCCAATCCAGGACTAAATTTGTCTCCACACATATTTGGAGGACTTGTCCTAAGTGCTCTAAACATGCTTCAAAAGTGTCACCCATAACTGAGAAGTCATCCATAAATACTTCCATTGAATCCTCCACCATGTCAACAAATATAGATAACATGCAACATTAAAATGTAGCCGGAGCATTACATAGTCCAAATGGCATCCGTTTGAAGGAAAAAGTACCATATGGGCATGTAAATGATGTTTTCTCGTGGTCCTCCGGAGTAATAGAGATTTGGTTATAGCCGAAATACCTATCCAAAAAGCAATACCAACCTCTCTCAGAGAGTCGATCAAGCATTTGATCTATAAAGGGCATGGGAAACTGAACTTTTTTAGTCCACGAATTTAGCTTCAGGTAATCCATGCATACTCTCCACCCGATCATCGGTCTCATAGATACCAACTCCCCTTTTTCATTTGGGACTACCGTGATGCCTCCTTTTTTTGGTACACATTGTACGATACTTACCCATTTAATTATATGTATTAGGGTAGATCACACCTTCGTCCAACCACTTTATTATCTCCTTTTTCACCACCTCTTGCATCGGTGGGTTCAATCTCTGTTGATGTTCAACACTTGGCTTACAATAACTATCAAGCTAAATTTTGTGAGTGCAAATACAAGGAGGAATGCCCACTATGCCAGCGATAGTCCACCCTATAACTTTAATATGCCTTCTCAACATCTCAAGGTGCAATTTTATCTACCAATCAAGAAAATCAGCTGCAATAATCACCGGTAAACTGTTATTTACCCCCAAGAAAGCATATTGGAGATAGGAGGTAAGTACTTTCAACTCTAGATTTGGTGGTTCTTCTGTTGATGGCTTTGCAGGAGGACTTTCTCGAGTTTTTAAATCAATGTCCAACTTCAACAGAGTGTTTGAATACCCCCCAAACCTGATAGAGCCTCTACTACCTCTTCGTAACCTTGAATTTTGACCTCATCATAGTTAGCAAGCACGACTTCAAGTGGCAAATGGCTCACACTAGCCACCACCTTATCAATAACATCAACAATGGAGACCACGTGAATATCACTTGGGTGTTTCATTAACTTACACACATTAAAGGTTACTTCATCTTCATTCACCCGAAACTTCAATTGTCCGCTCTCAACATCCACCAACACTCTTCTGATTTCCAAGAATGGTCTTCCCAAAATGATGGGAATTTCAACATCTATTTCACAATCTAGAATGAAAAAATCAGCTGGGAAAATAAATCATTCAACCTTTACCAATATGTCATTTAGTATCCCCACATGATGTTTAATTGATAGGTCCGCCATCAAGAGTCTCATTGTTGTGGCTTTTGGTTTCCCAACCCAAGTTGTTTATAGATCACATATGGCATCAAGTTGATGCTTGCTCCCAAATCACATAGGGCTTTAGCAAATTGGAGCATGCCGATGGTGCAAGAGATGGTGAACGCTCCTAGATCATCTCTCTTTTTATCAGCTCCTTAGTCATAATTGCACTACAACTATAGGAAACTTCAATGGTCTCAAAATCCAAGCTCCTTTTCTTTGTGACTAACTCCTTCATAAACTTGGCATAACCCAGCATTTCTAACAATGCTTGAATGAGAGGGATATTAATTGATAGAGTCTTGAACACCGATAAAAACTTCTTGAACTTCTCATCCTCATTCTTCTTCTTGAGACGTTGGGGAAAGAGAGGTGATATTTTGGGTAAAGGTTGCATAACTTTTGGGGTGGGATTGTGTTTCTCCATATCTTTTTGTGTCTCTTCTTCCTCTATACCTTTGTCTTCTTCATTCATTTGAGCTTCTTCATTGCCTATTGCTATCTTTCCACTACGAGTAACCACAGCCAACCCTCTATCATAATCTTCCATTGTTATCTTTGGTTTCAATTGTGCAGAAAGTAAACTCAACTGACCTTCAAGTATCTTGATTGCATCTGCCTGAGAGTTCACTTTATTGTTCAATGATGAAAAGTTAGTTTTTATCCCTTTTAACAAGTCATCCGAACCTTCAACTTTATCAAGGATGCGTGATAGAAAATCATTAACTTGGGAACTACTTGCACTTTCTTTCGATTTTGGGCTCTCACTTGAGTGAGTGTGGTCCTCTTCATGGTCTTCCTCCCTTCTCCAATAGTCACTTTACTCGGCCCAATCTTGATAGTGTCTTCTTTGCTCTTCCCCCTTGTGATAGTTCCAACCTTGATTCCCACCCCGATGTACATAGCGTGGGTGGAAACCCTCATCGTATATCTTGGAGTTCCAACCTTAATTATCCCCCGGCCTTGAGTAACCAGAGAAAGAACTCTTCTCAAGTCTAAACACTCCACATGTCCCCTTTGGCGTTTCCACATTCTCCATCATATGTTCTTGTAGTAACTTTTTTTGGTCAACATCTTCTTGATGTTTTCATCCCCCTCTCTCTCTTTATCAAGTTGTTCTTGTGTCAATCTAAAACAAAACAGAGAGACTTGATCCTCTTGGGTGTACCACACTTGATTTATTTTAGTCATGTCATCAAGAAGAAATGAAGCCACCTCAAATGATTGCAACATTATTCCCCCTCGTACCCATTGATCAGCCACCCCTTTATTAACTGAATCAATACTTCGGTAAAAATATTCGAGTAGTTAATCGTTTGGTAACCCGTGAGTTGAGCATTTAAGGAAGAGTTTCTTAAATCTCATCCATGTTTCATGGATGGGTTCACCCTCTCGTCGCTTGAAACCTTGAATGTCGTCTCTGAGGTTCATCATCTTTGATGGGGGGAAAGAATCTTGTATTAAATGCTATAATTAACTCCTACCATGATGTGATGGAGTTGTTCGGTAACTCGGTCAACCACTTGCTAGCTTCCCCCGTCAAAGATAGTGGAAATAATTGAAGCCAGATTGACTCTTGTGTCACATTCTTGAATGACAACAGGCTCCACACCTCTGTAAAACTTCTTACATGCTCATGCGGGTCTTCGTGCTCTAACCCTCCATAGAGTCCTCTCATTTTGAAGAGATGAAAAATCGTGCCAGTAACCTCAAATATTGCATTCCAATCAGCTTATGGTATGCAAATTGCACCCATTTTGCTTGCATGAAATGGGTTGTAAACACTATTGATATCATCGATACCGTCCCGATGACCTGCTTGACTACCGTTCACCTCTTCCTCACTCATTTTTACTTCAATGTACTTCAACCAACACTAGACAATACAGCCTAACCCAATTCAACTACAGTCAAACAATTCTCAAATCAAATCTTCAATCAAAGAATTCTAAGTAACACTACTCCTCAGCAATGGCGCCATTTTGATTAACGTTCCAAAGACACTTCATCTGGTTCTAAGTGTCAACATTTGCTAGTCAGTATATAACCCAACTAAATGAGTTGGGGTCGATCCCACAGAGAGTAGCTTTTCCTTCAAATTTAATTATAGAAATATGACAACAATCTCTTCAACTGAACACTTACTGCACCTTTTTGGTTTAAGCTTCAAATTTCAAGTTGCAATTCTCAATCCAATTCAACACTTAACACAAATTGATCAAATAATGAGGTAACACTTGGGGAATTGACCAACCAATTATTGAATTCAACTTAGTGGATGAACATTGATGCTCACAATGGGATAAATTGTCGTGAGTAGGTCGGACTATATGTAAAACAATTTTGTCTCGAACAATTACCTTATCTTTGCTGAATTCTCTCGACCTTCAACACTAGATGGAAGATGCCCAACCCTTAATTACACTAATCATGCAAGATGACCACAAAACGTAGCAGCAATTCAGACCCACTTCAAATTAACACCATTATTCACAAATCGATGACACCCACTTAGTAAAACTCAACAATTGGTCACATAGTCAAAACCCCAAGGAGAGGGTTTTAGCCAATCATAGCAAAAAGAGGAAAATCAACATCTGCTATGTTTTCATAGCTAGGTAAAAATGAAAATTGAAAGTTAAAATCCAATACAATCTTCTCTAATACAAAATTTCAATAAAAAACCTTGCTAAAATCACTTGAAGTCCACAATAGTAGTGTTTTCACTCTCACTATGATGTTCCTCAAGTTTCTAAATTCCTTCTCTCTCCTCCAAAAATCAATTTATGCAAGTCTGATGCGAAGCTGTTTGGGACCAATTGGTGAGGTAAGTCGTGCTTTGCCGACTGTTCGGCAACTCACCGATTTCCCTTCATCTCGCCTTCATTTTTCACCTCTTCTTAGTCCTGCTACTATAATTTTAGGTGAGCCAGATTGGGATCACCGAGTGATTTCGCGATATGCCCTTTCTCCTTTCCACTCGCCCATCGGCACTTATCTAGATCTTTATCAGTGCCTTTGGCGACCTGGTCATCCTTCGCTGAGGCGATCGGTGAAACGTAGAGTGGAACTGATGCTAGCCAAAGTTACCCCTAATTCAGCCTCAGAGTTCTGTAAATTTAGGCAATAGGGTGGCAACTTGGCGAATCGCCGAGTGACATAGACGATCATCAGGCTTGTCCTTCCCTTCTCTTTCTTGCTCGTGGTGTCTCTATTTCCCATTTATGTCCCTGCTTTGTTCCTCAATCCATGTGTCTGAAAATCAATGGTTTTACATCACTTGTTAGCACAAAATAAGCATTTGAGGACACAAATCTATCCAAATAAAGCCCTAAATGAGTCCAAATCATGAACTCATCAGCCAACTCCAAGAAACTTCTAATATCAGTTGGAGATGTGGGTCTAGGCCAATTTTGCACTGCTTCTATCTTTTGAGTGTCAACTCCAATTCCATCACCAGAAACTATGTGGCCCGAGAATGCCATGGAATCAAGACAAAACTAACATTTAGAGAATTTAGCATACAACTCCTTATTTTTTAGAGTTTAGAGAACTATTCTGAGATGACTATCATGATCTTTCTCATTCCTCAAAGAGATTACAATGTCATCAATAAACACGATAACAAAAATATCTAAATAAGGCTTGAATACTCTATTCTTAAGGTCCATGAACTCTGCAGATGCATTGGTTAAACCGAATGACATGACCAGAAACTCATAATGACCATAACGGGTCCTGAATGCTATCTTTGGAATATCACATTCCCTTACTTTCAGCTGATGGTAGCTTGATCTAAGGTCTATCTTAGAAAAACAAGAAGCACCATGAAGCTGATTGAAAAGATCATCAATTCTTGGAAGAGGGTACTTATTCTTGATGGAAACCTTGTTCAACTGACGGTTATCTATACACACCCTAAGGGAACCATCCTTCTTCCTCACAAATAAGAACGGAGCGCCCCAAGCTGAGACACTTGGTCAAATAAAACCCTTATCAAGGAAATCTTTCAACTGTTCTTTTAACTCTTTCAACTCTGCAGGTGCCATTCTATATGGCGGAATAGAGATAGGACGAGTATCTGGAAGAATGTCTATGCCAAAGTCTATATCTCTCTCAGGAGGGACTCCGGGTAGATCATGAGGAATGACTTCTGGAAACTCACTCACAACTGGAACTTACTCAATATGAGGTATCTCAACACTAAAGTAGTTAACTCGGACACTTTCTTGCCTTAAGGTACGAAATAAAATGACCCTTAGGCACTACTGAACTACTCTTCCACTCTATAACTGGCTCATTAGGAATTTGGAACCTAACGACTCGAGTTCTACAATCAATGAAGGCATAATAGGCATGAAGCCAGTCTATACCTAGAATGACATCGAAATCTATCATGTCTAACTCAACTAAATCAGCCATGGTGTTCTTTTGATTGATGAAAATGACACAATCACGATATACTCGCTCTGCTAGAATAGACTCCCCAATAGGTATAGAAACACAAAAGCGTTCACAAAGTTTCTTAGGAAGAACATCAAATTTCATTGCAACATAAGGAGTCACAAAAGATAAACTCACTCTTGGGTCTAGCAAAGCATAAACATTAATAGTAAAGACTTTGATCATACTAGTGACAACATCCAGAAAATTCTCTTGCTTTTGACGACTAGTGATCGCATAAAGGCGGTTTGCCCCTCCGCCAGTACCGAAAGTAGCTCTTCTAGGTGCAGCCCCGTCTGGTGGAGCAACTCATGAAATATTGGGCTCTATTGCCCTGATTTCCATTACCTTGTCGGTTCTTAGGGCACTCCTTTATGAAGTGACACTCTTGTCCACACTTGAAACAACCTGTTCAGCCATCGCGACATTTACATGGGTGGGTCCTACCATATTTAGCACATACAAGAGCCAGTTACCTCCTTGTGCCACACTACCCTGAGATTGTGCAGGTCTAGCTCTGAAATGCTGGGAATTTTTTACTATTGTACTCACCTTTGTTTCTTGGTGCAGTTGCACTACCAGATGATGGAGTAGGTCCTTTTTGCTTTTGCTGAAAAGAAGACCGGTTCACATTATTTCTTTGCTTCCCAGACTCATTCACTGTCTTCACTTTATTGTTCTAAACTCTTTCCTATCCCTTAGATTTTCTTCCTCATCCTGCTGCACATAAACCATCAACCTTTCTATACCCATGTCACCTATTAGCATCACAGCCTTGCCTTCTTTACTCCACAGAAGAGACAATCCAGCAACATATAAACTCATCCTGCTTCTCATATCCGCAACCATCTCTTAGGCATATCGGGAAAGTTGGGTGAACTTCAAGCTATACTCATGAACACTTAGGTACCTTGGCCTCTCTCAGTTCTCGGGGAAAGAAATACCCCAAGATTGTAATACCTCAAAAACCAGGCCTAGGAAAAAAAGCAGAAAAGTTCCTGAAGCAGTGAACCACTGCAGGGTTCACGGACCGTGATAGGATCCACGGTTTGTTGACCTGCCCGTGGTGGGGAGTTGGATCCCACTAGGATCAGACATCAGACCATGGGATCCTTCACAGGCCGTGGTGGCATCCGTAGAGTCAAGGCAGTAGCCCCCCTAGCCAGTCCCTTAGACCATCACGCCCAAGTGAAGACCACGAGGACCTTCACGGTCTGTGGTCCTCCACACGGTTCGTGGGAGGGTCTATAGAAGCCTAGCCAGTGGACCCCTAATCCTGAGCCACCAGACCTCTGCCCAAGTGAGGACCATGAGGACCTTCACGGTCTGTGGTCCCTCACACGGGCTATGGTAAGGCTCGTAAGACAGACCCCCAGACTAGTAGTTACTGGCCAAGGACCACAACCAGTCCCTGGTCCCTTTCACGGTCCATGAAAGTGGCCGTGGTCAACCCCGCCTGCAGTTTAAGTCAGGGGTCTTTTGGTCTTTTCCTATTTCGTTGGACCCCTAAATTACATAGTTTTAACCCTAAACTACGTGGTTTTGATTGGTTTTAGCCTAGAAACATAACTAGAACTTACCTAAGTCAAATCATTCTTCATAACATAGAAAAATTAGAACGTAAGAGGAGAAAGAAGTCAAGAACCCTAGTTTAAGAATACAACAGGATCCCATCAGTTCCAGCTCCAAAATCAAAAGATTTCTCCGTGGAATTCATCACCAAGTATGTTGGATTTCACTAGTGGGTTCCTTTTGCCCATTAGGTCCCTAGTATTCAGTCAGATTCTTGATTCACTATTATTAACTAGACCTAGGGTTTCTAGAACTTCAGCAGATTTTCATGAATTAGTTATTTAAATATTCCAAATCAGATTATCATGTTATTACTTGGTTTCTTGCATGAATTTCAGAACCCTAGCTATGTAGTTCTTTAGTTCTTGAATTACACTTGCTAGGTCATATATTTAAGTACTTCAGATATACATGCCTCAGTCTTGAATGTGTCATTATCAGTATATTAACGTGCATTGTCAGTTGCATGTTAGTTTTGAGCTATCTAGTATATTACAGAAATTCAATCATAATGTGTAAATCATTTAATCTATTGGGATTAACATAATACCGAGTTGGATTAGGGTCAGTCACCCATATTGTCCCAGAACTACGAGCCACGTAGGTTGTAAGTCCCTTATGTAGGCATCATTTAGTGATCACGCCAGTCATGCCTTTATACCTCTGGCAGGGTATATTGGGTCCTCTCGATGGGGCGTATACATCAGACTCCACATTTATCTCATGTGGTTTTATTGTCGATTATTAGTAGCTCCCACAGTTTAGTCAGACTCTATTGCATTGACCACATTTCAGTACGGTCAGTATTCAATCTCAGCATGTTATAAATTTGGTCATTTCATTCCATTAGCTCAGTATTTAGTATCTATATCATGTTCAAATTATACTGTCGCTTTATTGCCTATTTAGTTATATGTTTATTTCAGCTTTACTCTATCATACATGTTCAATACCTTTCAAGTACTGACACATACTCTGCGCTACATCTTCTCGTGATGTAGGTCCAGGTTCTCAGCATCCAAATCACGCTTAGATCGGTTCCCGATCTCTAGTTCAGCAGCATCAGTGGTGAGTCATCATTCCTCGAGGACAATAGTCATGTTATCTTTCAGTTTTCAGTCTTTTAGTTTCAATTTTACTAGACTTAGCTGGGCATATCCCAACAATTCTAGTCAATTAGAGGCTATTTTCAAACATAGTTAGATTCAGCTTAGTATTTCGAGTTTGATATTTCTTTTGTATTAAACTCTCAGACTTCATATATTAAGTTTTAGTATGGGTATTCCCAATCATTTCAGATTTACTTTATGATTAGCTTCTGCATCAGTTATTATTATTCTTAGTATGCTGATGTCATGCCAGCAGGGTTAGCTTGGGGTCACTTGTAATCCTAGGTCTCGTGTCCACGTATCGGGGGTAGCTCGGTGCGTGACAAAGATGGCCTTCTCAAAACAAGCCCAACTCATAACTAGGGAATCCTCGGCCCTACTCTTCTTCCACTGGTCAAACTAAGTCCTAGCAACATTCTTCAGTTGATATGCAACTAGTTCTACTCGCTCAGCATCGGTAACGTGCATAACCTCAAATATTTTTTCCAGGTCCTCAATAAAACTCTATGGATCCTTAATAGTGCTTGAACCAGTGACACTTGGAGGATTCATCCTCAAGAACTCACGGATCCTCAAAGTATCAGCCTTTTCCTCCTCTCTGTTACCCAACCTGGATAGTCACAGCTTGGCTCAACATTTGAATTGCTTCCCTGAACTCAGCATTCGTGACTTCTCCTTGAGGTTGTACATCAGGTGCATTAGGTACCCCTTGCTCCTCAATGTTACGCCTAGCAGGACGACCTCTGACAGCTCTTCGCAGGGGCATAATTAACTGAAACACACGCACAAGCACAAATTAGAGGAAATATTTAGAGATCAAACTCTAACGCACGAAATGAGTGTGAAAAAAGTGAGGTAATTTCGTAAGTGTTGCAGCCTCCTAATTATAGATGTGGTGCACTTCACACCGATAACTAGGACTCTACAGACACGGCTTCATAGACTCCCTGGGACTCTTGAACTCTGTGCTCTAATACCAAGTTTGTCACCCCCCAAGCTACACCCCAACGTGGCTGGCACTCGAGAACTATTGTTGGCCCCAAGCGAACCCTTGGTCTGGCTAACTACTCAGCAGAAGACTCAAAGCATAAAAATATAAAGACTCCATGCAACTTTACTCAACTGATTAAGAGATAACTTAGAACATTTAAAGATAAAACATTCAACTTAGCCAATATGGCAACTCAAGTTTTATAGCAAAACATCTGAAATACAAGATTAAAGAACTTGGAGTACTCGTCTATGAAGCCTCTAAAACAAAGAGGGATGTCGAGACAAGATCCCTGATCATCCTAACAACTGAAATGATAAAGCAATGTAAAAGGAGTCCTCCAAAAAACAATGAGGCTCACCAACTGACTCTGAGTGCTCAATTGGAGTGAGGCGTTGGATGCTGATCCTGGTTACCTGTGTCTGCATCATAAAACGATGCAGGCCAAATGGCATCAGTACATTGAATGTACGAGTATGCGAGGGGAAAACTAAACATAACATAAGCTTGAAAGGAATCTGAAAGGAACACTTACCTTGGCTTTACTCAACTCCTGAATAACTCAACTCAAATGCAAAGTAAAACAATAATAAATGTGCAGTTTATACAAAACATTTAAAACAATAAACAACAACTCAATGTATTGAAAAATACAATAACAAATCAATTACGTAAAAGTAATATAATATTGTGGGAGTTTCTCTAACCAATAACCACCACTATGAGCCTAAGTAATGATACAACGTCTTTCCCACGCTGGCATAATTGTCCTATACTTTGTCGTCATATAGAACGCCTTAACTAAGTGGATCCACTAGTCTATGCTAAAAATCACTAAGGAATCATCTAAAAAGTATGAATCTTTCTACCCATGATGACTACATGGTTTATGAAGACTTGAGTTATTATGAACTTGCGTCCCCATATCGGTGCTCAATACTACTCCCAAAATATACTTAGCTCATATGTTTTAAAAACAAAACTCTTTCTTTAGTTTGAGATAATTACTCAAAAACTAGCCCAAATGCTCTCTTGGAAATCGGTGTTTCCTTTCTTGCTCAAATGTGAAAACATTTTTAACTCTTGGGAATACTTAGATCCCGAATAATCATTTGAAAAAAAGAATTAAACTCTTTACTCTTTGATCAACTCAAAACTCAAGTCTTAAAACAAAGTTAAAACGTTTGTGAAAGACTTTTGGAAAACTTTTGAACTCATCTTGACTTAACTCTTAACCTATTGACTTGACTCTTAAATTTCCTTGAATTGAATTATGGATTCAAGGTTCATGATCTCATGTTTATGGATTATTTTATGATTTTTAGACGTACCTTAGAGTATAGAAATCGACTAGATAACATAGGTACGTTGTTAAGGAACTAGTACGGAAAGAAGTAGGAAAGGATGGAAAATTTGGTGTCCCTGGCGCTCTGAGCAGCGTGGGGCACCAGGAGCAAAACTTCAGAACAACTTCTGGGGTGCGCTGGCCGCCGTTGGTTGGTGTGGTGCCCCAGGCCCCTGCCTAGAAATCCCTAATTTTTCTTCTTCGTTTTCAACTCTAAACCCTCTAATTTCACTTGGTTCTTTCTCCAAACACTTAGAATAAACTAAATCATCAATATGTGTAAGATTCTACTCGAAAACACACCTAAAATCATGACTCAAACTCAAGAACTTCTCAATAACTCATCAATCAAGATACAAATGAAACTTTCAACAAAAATCATCAAGAACTCAATTTCTCTAATCTCAAGAACAACAATACGCTGAAATAAATCATGATTGGCGTGTGTGTGAACTAACCCAATGCTATGTTATATCACATAACTCGTAAGGGATCACCCCTTGACGAAATCCACAAGTGATTCTTGAAGATCTTGACGATTCTTGCTCCTTCTCCTTTTTTCTCCTCTTTTTTTCTCTTCTCTCAAAACCCTAATCCTTTTTTATAAAGCATAAACTGAATTCAATCATTTTAGACCCCATCTTAATTACCAAAAAAGAAATTATAATAATAGGGTATGGAAAAGAACATAATGCCCTTCTAAAGTCCGGTTTAGACTTTCCTTATCCAAACAACCCAACTTCAAATGGGAATATCTCACTCATAAGAACTCAGAATCGCGCAAACTCGGCGGCGTTGGAAACATAATTCAAAGATATTTCCTACGGTATTTGTAAACACATCTAACTCATCTAACTCATCCTGAGCCAGGAGTTATGGCTATTTGAAGTGGACCCAAAACTCATTCTTAACTTAACTCTTGTCAAATTTCCAGATTTTTATTATTTCCAAAAATCACTCTTTTTAATTCTAGCTCTTTCTAGTTCTTTCAATTAGTGAGATGTTACACCGGGTACCTCTTTTTTCTTTGTTCTTTGTTCGAGGAAGATAGTGATATTTGGACCGAAGAATTACTTAGATATGTAATGAGGCTTGGCATCTTTTCGGAAATAAAAAATTTAGAACATGCAAGAAATAGTGTGTGTCTTATGTTAGAAACACTGAAAGGTTGTTTCTTGTTATCCCAAGGTTCGGACAAAAATTATGTGAAAACGCATGATGTGGTCCGTGATGTAGCTATTTATATTGCATTTGAAGGAGAAAATATCTTTATGGTAAGTCACAATGTGAACTCAGAAGAGTTCCCAAGAAGAATTTCTTGTGAGCATTTCAATCACATCACACACGTCAATTGTTGTAAAAAAATTTGATGAAAACTCAGGGCCTATTTGGAAGGACACCCTAGTAATTGAATTTGGTGTAATTGAGTATAATTACGTTATCTGTCCTGTTTGGTTGACCATGTAATTACCCGGTCAAGAGGTAATTAATTGTAATTGGCAGGGGTAATCATACTCTCCAATTCACTTGGGGGGGGGGGGGGGGCGCTGTGAATTGCTGGTCATTACATGGTGTAATTACAAGTTGATTACTTTTTAATTTCTTCCTTTTATTTCAATTTTTATTCTTTTCATTTTAATGTATTTTTCTTTATTATTTTAAATTCTTTTTTATTTTACTATTCTAATGTTTTCTAAAAATATTTTATATTTATTTAATATTACTTATATTTCATTTCCTTCTTATTCTCAACCTTTACTTCATGTGATTTCATGAAACTTTTCGTATTATCTAAAAAAATTCATTAGTATAATTTTACGAGTATTCTAATTTTTAAATTAAAGTAGAACTCATTATTGAATAAAGTTATGGACTTACTTTTTTCTTTTCTTTTAAATCATATTTATGTATGTTATGTTGAAATTTGACCATAAGAGTATTATGTTAATTTTTTTGTTTTATAACTTATGTTGTATTTTCAATTTCATTTGCTTTAGGAGTATTGACTTGATATGTTGCATTGCAAGCTATTTTTTTAAAAGTTAGACTTGATAGATTATCTTTTTGTCAAATGTTTTATAATTTTATGACATGATGTTTATAATATTAATCTTTTTGTCAAACATGCATTTCTTAATGTTCATAGAAGTTTTGTACTTTAAGTTTTTATGATAAATTTGATTAAAATATACCAAATTGAAAAATATAAATTAATTATTTTTTTATAATATTAGTTAAGAACATATGCTTATTAATTAATAGATTCTTAAAAGACAATATATATCTTAAATATTCAATTTAATATCATTTATAAAGTCCCTTATTTGTCTAATATTTTTTTTAAATTTTTTTATAATTAACTTTTTGTTTCAAATTTAATATAATTTTATTATTGTAATTGTGCATCCAAACAAGACAGTGTAATTACACTGTTGCAAGCAAACAGGTCAGCATAGTTAATAGGTTGTGTAATTACTAGCCTGGTAATTACTACCCTAGTAATTACACCTATTTCAATTACCTAGTGGATTTCCAATTAGAAATGCTGAAAAGACAATTATATTCTTAATCAATTAAATTAAATTCCCACTTTATTATCTTTCTAATTTCTCCAACAGTTTTCCCTTTTCTTTTTGCACTATTTGTTGCTCATTTCTAGATGTAAGTGTTGTTGTGGAAAAAAAAAGCTATAATGAAGATTTCTTGATCCGTAAACAATTTAGATTATAATGTAGGTTTTTTGCCTATATCTATTGTAAGCAAGAAGGGGTGAGTATACACATGTCAAAAACGAATGCAATTTAAATTCAAACACTATCAAATAGCGACCCCACACTTAAGGGACTACTTACATTTTCATTATATATCGGATTGCTACTCAGACTTGACAAAACTCTTTAACAAGTTTATTCAGACAATTTATCGAGCAGTTTAAGTTCACCATTTTTCTTAACAATTTTTAGCACTCTATGTTTATTGTTTAGTCTCCCAAAATTCGTAATTGTAGTTTGCTACTCACTATGACAATCATAAAACACAAATCACCCCATTTATTCCATTATGTCTTTCACAACTTAAAGCACAAATACATTCCAAACTAAAGAAGTGAAGGTAAAATTGATCAATTTATGATATGAATAATATTTAATTATATTGATTTATTGTAAAGCTAGAGTAATCCACTTTTAATAATATATGATGAAGAATGCAAAGCTTATGTGCTCATAAACATTAAGATCATACCAGATAGATTATGTGGGCATCCTTGTCTGCTTTATTGATCTTCTTGATATGGGAAAGGGGAAGTATTTGGTTGTTGAAATCATTAACTTTCTCCATTTCCTTCCAATGCTAGGTCCAGAACATCTCCAACTACTCTTCCTGTTGCTCAAGGAGTTGTTGCGTTGGATACACAACGATTGCTTAGAGTTGTTTTCGATGGAATTTTGGACGAGGGGGGATATGTTAGTCTATCGTTGTTAGAAGTGTAGGTGAGAGTGGAAAATATGTTATTGGAGAATCAATTCCTAGTAACCAAATAGCAAAAGACAAACCACCAACTTACCCAAAGTCACAAATAAAATTTCCAAGCATAGGACTGGTTTGAATTCATCTTGTTGAACCTCAATATAAGCTGTCTTTTGAAGTTGGTGACAACTTAAAGCTTAATTTTGCCATGATAGTTGCATGAGAGGTTGCTGGCTCAGGAGTAAGGTCTTACAAGTATCACAAAATTAATGTTTGAAAGTTCAATATGATGACATCCAAGATTGTGAAGGTCTTGGAAAGGTCGAGGTACCTTAACCACTGCAACTATAACTTAAGTTTATATACTAAAACTTATGATCTACTTGCATATATTGACTTGACCACTCTCCCTTCACCTTGTTTCCTTATTACCTTTGCTTAGTTTATAGGAATGGACTCCTTTCTACAAAGTTGTAGGATTTGATAGATAGGGTATGAGATGCACCTGACACCTCACAGTTCAGCCCCAACTTCTGGAGGATTATTTTGACTAATCATTTCTAGTATGTGCTGCAGTGGATGCTTGGTGGTCTGACAGGTGGTGGGAAGGTGTTGTTGTTGGATTTGATGTATATGGAAGCGGTTATCTTCAAGTTTACTTCCCAGGTATGAAATAACAGTCCCAAGAAAACGAAAATGTTAAAATAGAAATAGAAAACAAGGAATAAAAGGAGAATTCTTGCTTATCGGTTGATGCATAGAAACTTTGCCTAAGAATAACTCAACAACCAATGGATGTAAAATTGGAGTCTCTAATTATTTTAAATTCTTACATGAAATTATATATCTAATCTCAACATTGACATAAATTGGCTTTCTAACTCAACAGTGGAAAAAGTTTTAAATAGTAGGCCTAATTTCTGCCTAATTTATGGTCCAGAATTTTGAACGTTCGATGTTGGTCATGGCCCTAATGCCCTAAGGTGTTCTTCTCTCTCAATAATAGGTGAGAATATATTATTGGAGATACAAAGGAAGAACGTGAGGACTTCCAGAGTTTGGGTAGATGAATATAGTTTGAAGTTAAAGGGAAAGAAAGACCTAAAGTCGTTCATAAGCTCAAGTTTAACTTGTGTATCCAAGTGCAGAATCAAAGAACGAGGGAACTGCAAAAATCAGATAGCTCACAAGCTTGTAACATTGATTTTACTAGGTCTTAATATCTTAAGCAAGGTCAAAGATACAACTATAAAAGTACCTAGTTTCATTAATTCCACAACATTGGGAATCACTTGATTTTTGCAGTTCCCCGATTCTTTGATATTGCATTTAAATACATAAGTTAAACTCGAGCTTATGAATGACTTTATGTCTTTCTTTCCCTTAACTTCAACCCATTTTTAATCTACACCAATCTCTTCACGCCCTCACATTCTTCCATTGAATCTCCAATAATATGTTCTCCCCTATTAGAAAAAAAGTACCTTGAGGCATTAGGCCATAACCAACATCGAACACAAAAAATTCCGGACAATAAACTAGCCAGAAGCTAGCCCTACTGTTTAAATTTTTTTCCATTGTTGAGTTGGAAATAAAATATATGACAATACCGAGCTTAGACGTATGATTTCAAGTAGAATGGGAACTATTAGAGACTACTTTTACATCCATTGGTTGTTGAATTATCCTTAAGTTGCAATGCATCAATTGATAAGTAAGAATTCCCTTTTTATTTCTTATTTTCTATTCTATTTTTGTTTTTTAGTTTTATGGGACTATTATTTCTTACTAGAGAAGCAAACGTGAAGATCAGCGCTTCCACAAACATCAAATCCAACAACAACACCTTCCCATCACCACTCATATCACCAAACATCAACTACAACTCCTGTTGGGTCCGAACTATGATGTGTCTTGTGCATCTCATTCCCAATTTATTAGAGCCTCCAACTCAGTAGGAAGAAATCCATTCCTATAAATCAAACAAAGGTGATGAAGAAACATGGTGAATGTAGAATGGACAAGTTAATAAATGCAAGTAGATCATATGTTATAGTATACAAACTTAAGTTATAGTCATAGTTTTTAAGGTACCTCGAGTTTTTAAGGACCATCACAGTCCTAAATGTCATCATATTAAACTTTCAAATATTTTTGTGATACCTGTATAACCATAAACTTGAACCAATAACCTTTCATGCCACTATCATGCCAAAGAACTAGTAAGTTGTCATCAACTTCAAAAGACAGCCTATATTAAGGCTTAGCAAGCTAAATCTCAACTGCCCTGTGCTTGGGAATTTTATTTTGAACTTCGCCTATGTTGGTGTTTGGCTTTTGTAATTTGATTACCAGTCATTATATTTCGGATAATAGGATGGCCACTCTCAACGACACTTCTACTCCCCCTAGGTCCTTGCATTGAAGGATCTTCTCGGGTTATATTTTCAGAGTCCTCATCAGATATGTGACCAGCCATTAAAGCACTTCTTCTCTTTTCACTTCTCGGGGTTTCTACAAGATAAGGGAAGCCAAATTTACTATAATGCAAAGAAAATTTAAGTTAAGATAAAAATAATATATAACATTCTTTCTACAGAGATCCAATTGTATATAGCTAAAGACAGACTTTCAAGGACTACAATTCCATAGACGGCTATGGGGTAGATCATATATCAGGTGTAATCTTAATCTTTATCAGCACATAAGCTTTAAATTCTTCAAGTGCATATAACTATCAAGAAGAACAAAGAATTCATTGATGAAATATGAAAAAATATTATGAAAACATTTACCAAATACATCAGACCAAAGACTAGTATAAATGATCCCGAGTTATAGTTAGAGGTTCTAAATTAGGCTAGTAATTAATTGGCATCTACACGAACATCAAAGAACAACACAAAATGTATAGAGGAAGTTGAAAAATGCATCTACATTAATAAGAATACCAAACATGCATGATATTAAGGATCACAATATAAATGCATAAGGGGAAAATGTAAAGGGAAGAAAAAGATAAAAAGAAGATCTAAATTGCATACTACACATTCAACACAATAGATCTTCACAACATCGTAAGATAAAATAAAAATAAAAGAGCAAGGAGTAAGAAGCAAAGGGATTTTCCCAGGCGAACAAACAGAAATGATTGTAACTAAGAATATTAGACAACAAGCAGAGATTTTTGCAAAGATTAGCTCCCGATGACCATATAAACAATGATAAAACAACATCAAATTACAACCCCAAATGAAACACAAACAAAAATGTTCTAAATCCAAAGATAAACTAACCTTAATTTAAGAAAACTCTCAATACTTTTCAATTACCAAGAACTGATCTTTTTCCAAGAATTACCAACCAAGGACTAATAAAATGCAAACCCCCATGAAAAATGAAATGTGGTTTGCTGATTTTCAAAGATTAACCATGTACAAGAACAACAATATACAACATTGGATCAACATCCGGAAGACATCAAGTGATCACACTTATAACAAATAGCTTAAGGTTGGAATACAAAACAAGCAGTAAAAGAGAACCCGGATTTTAAGAAAAATAAAAGGCTAAGCACGTAATAAATGCTAACTCACCTCAAAAGTAGAAAACGTTTGTTGCTTTATCGAGAAATGGAGCTTTTGAGAAAATCCAAAGAATGCTGAGTTGGGTTTTTTTGTTCAACAAGCGGTTACGATTAGGGTAAAAGATAGATCAAAGGGTTAAAGAACAATACTATGGCATACTTACCAAGTACATCAACCACAAGGCTAGTATAATTTATTTCGAGCTATAATTGGAGGACTTAGTCAAAAAGTTTCAGCCGCCTGTCATAATTATATTTAAAGAAAATATACTCTAAAATCGGCTAGTAGTTAATTGGGTTCAGGGTTTCAGAAATATACTCCCAAATGCACACGCAAGCGTACGTGGTCCTGCAAGTAATATAGTGACTCTAAAACATAGTCGAACTAATTATATTAATTCTAATTATTTATGAAAGTGTGCCACTAGAGTTGATTAATATTTGAATACTATGAATGCAAGAATGAAAGAAATATACTAACTAACAATGATTCAACTTCAAGATGAATGTTAACAATTGATTAGGACAATTTCAAGGCTACAGCGTAACCAAGAATTCATGCTTTACAGGTCTTTTATGGATTTTAAATAATTATCAAACTATTGATTTACAAAGTTAATATTATGATCATGATATCCCGACCTCTAATCACCTACCCCAGTTGACAGTCTAACAACATCATTGAGTGGGGATGTATTGAATCAACTGGTGAGCACTAAAGCTATCATCTTATTTCGTAACCAAGCATGGAACCTATATATCCCTATCCTAGACACATATCAATTCAAGTGATATTCAATAAAAGATCATGCTCCTTGTATTCAATGTTCTATCCCTCTATTCCTCTCCCTAGTTCAAAAGTAGACAATAGATTTATTCTAATGGTGATCAAACATTGAAATAGTAATATCAGAACATAAGTATAATTTCTGAGATTACCAACTTCATCCAATTAAATCAATGTTCAAGAATCATCCATAGTCGCAGCCCCAGAACAAAGGTTCTTAGCTACTAATGCTAATAAAAAACACAAAGATAATTATTTTCATGCAAAGTACTATCTAAGAAAAGAAGAAGAGAAGAACCTTAATGGTTAATTCTATTCCGTGCATCTTGCACTTGAAAAGTATGATGGTTCCCTCCAAAAGAGGTACAATGTTCTATTTATACGTAGGGAAAATAATCTTTTTTTCTTCTTGGATTCAGAATTTTAAAAGCGGGGATTTTTCGTTGGGGCTTTCGTGGGGCAGCGCGCCACCATAGAACTGTTGGGTTTTGGGCCTATTTCCCTTCCTATGTGGATAAATAAAAGTCCAAGGTCTTGGGTCTTTCTTCGTTTCCTTTGTGGATAAATTTAGCCCAAATTTGACTAGCCCACTTTTACCCATAAGCCCAATATTATGGTGCACATTTAAGACTTTCTTTTAGGTCATATTTGAAAAATATCACAAGAGTTGGAGAGCAGCCATATAGAGAGAAAAAGTGAGAGAGTGCGAATTTTCGCACAAGCCCTAACAGCCAATTTCAAATCGCAATTCCCGCTTCGTTTCCTATCTAATTGAGCTGAATTTTGGACAGCTTGTTCCTTTCAAATTTATCTTTTATTAGGAACTGACATAGGGTGATTTGGAGTCTTGTAGCTCCAGATTTTAGCTTGTGAACAGTAGCTGCGGGTTTGGGTATTTTAGCTTCTTTTATTTCTTTAGCTTTTGGTGCTATCTTATAGTTGTGTTGCTCATTGTTTGGCACTTTGTTGGTGACCATTTTGGAGAACACTTTTGTAACTCTTGTTGATTATAGTGGATCTTTGGCCTTGTGGTTTTTACTCTTCACACCAAAGAGGTTTTCCACGTTAAATTGGGTGTTTCGTGTGTTGATTTATTTTTCTTGCTTGGTTGATTTGTTTTCTTCCCAAATAGTTTTTTTCTTGCATTATTTTGTCTTCTCTTGGTTCAAATAGAAGGAAAAGTTTTGACTTGGGTTTTTTCCGCTATCGCCCTATCGTGCACATTTACTTTATGTTTGTCTTTCCCAACAAAGTGGTATCAGAGCATTGGTTGTTGTTGATTATCTATTTGAATGATGGAGTCAAATATGACCACGATGGTTTGTTTGAATGGCATAATTATCATACTTGGAAAGGTAAGATGAAATTTTTTCTATTTGTCAAGAAAATATATCTACCTGTGTTTGCTTCTAATAAACCTGAATCTATGAATGATGAGGATTGAGACTTTGAGCACTTATAGGTTTGTTGCTATATTAGACAATAGGTTGAAGATAATGTTAAAAATCACATTGTTGATGAGACACATGCTAGAGATTTATGGGACAAGCTCGAGACACTATACGCTTCGAAGACTGGCAACAATAAATTGTTTCTTTTGAAACAATTGATGAACATCAGGTATAAAGAGAGCACTCATATTTTTGACCATATTAATGATTTTTATGGTCTTCTTGACCAGCTGTCCGGAATGGGTGTAAAATTCGATGAAGAAATTCAAGGACTATGGCTTCTTAATACTCTGCCAAACTCTTTTGAGACTCTTCGAGTTTATTTGACTAATTCTTCTCCCAATGGTGTTGTGACCACGGAATATGCTAAGAGTGGTGTCTTGAATGAAGAGATGAGAAGAAGATCTCAAGGCTCATCTTCTTCTACTTCACACTCCGATGTTTTGGTTACTGAAGATAAGGGGAGAAACAAGTTTAAAGGTCACAATAACAAAGATAAAAGTAGAGAAAAGTCAAAGTCTAGATTCAAGAATGTTACATGTGACTATTACCACAAGAATGGGCATATCAAGATGTCACGCCTCGAGCTACCCCCGAGGCGCGGACACGGGACCTAGGACCACAAGTGATCCCAAGCTAACCCTGCTGGCATGATCATGAGCATACTAAAGATAATAAACTGATGCGGAAGCTAAATCATAAATAAACTGAAAATATGGGGAATACCCATATACTATAACTGAATATATCAAATTTGAGAGTTTAATATAAACGATATATCAAACTCAAAATACTAAACTGAATCTAATTATGTCTGAAATAAGCCTCTAAACTGACTAGAAATGTTGGGACATGCCCCAACTAAATCTAGCAAAACTGAAACTAAAGACTAAAAGCGATAAAGATAAACATGTCACTAGTCCTAGAAAAATGAGGACTCACCACTGATGCTGCTGAACTGAAGATCGGGAACCGATCTAAACGTGATTTGGATGCTCGAAACCTGAACCTACATCACGAGAAGATGTAACGCACATATGCGTAAGTACTTAAAAGGTACTGAACATGCAGGATAGAGTAAAGCTGAAATAACATATAACTGAACAAAGCAATAAAGCAATGAAATAAGCTGAACATGATATAGATACTGAAAATACTGAATACTGAGTGACTGATGCAATGACCAAATTTATAACATGCTGAGACTGAATACTGACTGTACTGAAATATGGTCAATGCAATAGAGTCTGACTGAACTGTGGGAGCTACTAATAACCGACATAAAACCACATGAGCTAAATGTGGAGTCCGATGTATAGGCCCCATCTAGAGGACCCAACATACCCTGCCAGAGGTATAAAGGCATGCTGGCGTGATGACTAAACTGATGTTGCCCACAGAGGGGACTTACACCTACATGGCTCATAGTTCTGGGACTATATGGGTACGCTGAACCCTAGTCCAACTCGGTATTATACTACTCCCAATGAATTAAGTAGTTAACTGGTTATGACTGAATTTCTGTAAATACTGGATAGCTCGAACTGAACATGCAAACTGAGAATGCAACAAATAATCTGATAATGATGCATTCATAAACTGAGGCATGTATAACTGAATACTGAAATATCTCACCTAGCATGTGTAATTCAAGAACTAAAGAAATACATAGCTAGGGTTCTGAAATTCATGCAATAAACTAAGCAATAAAATGATAATCTGATTTGGAAAATTTAAATAACTAATTCATGATGATCTGTTGAAATTCTAGAAACCCTAGGTCTGTTCATAGTCATGGAATAAAAAATCTGACTGAATTCTAGGGACCTAATGGGCGAAAGGAACCCACTAGTGAAATCCCACATACCTGGTGATGAATTCCACGGAAAAATCTTTCAATTTCGGGGCTAGAACTGAAGAAACCTCGCTGCGTTCTTGAACTAGGGTTCTTGACCTTTTTCTCCTATCTTGATTCTAATTTTCTAAGTTTTGATTAATGATTTTGACTAAGGTAAGTTCTAGTTATGTTTCTAGGCTTAAACTGACTAAAACCTCATGATTTAGGGTTTAAACGACGTATCTTAGGGGTTAAATGAAATAGGAAAAGACCAAAAGACCCCTGACTTAACTGCTGTCGGAGTGATCGACGGATTGGACTGACGGTCCGTAGATTGGATCCGTAGGTCGAGTCTGCCCGACAGGGCTTCACTAAAATGAGCATAACATTTTACTCGGAGGTCAGAATTTAGCAAACTCGGTGGAGTTGGAAAGATAATTCAATTATCTATCTAACCATAGGTCATGGGACATATAATTCATTTTGTGCTAAGATTAGGACCATCTGAAGTTGACCCAACCACAATTTTCATCTAACTGACTGTTGACCCTCACTTACGGTCAGACCTACGGACCGTGCATCGAATGACGGTCTATGGTGGTCGACCATAGTTTGTGTCAGAGGCTGGGTAAGGGAAGTCTCGATCCACGGACACAGACCACAGACCGTGGGTCTGTCCGTGAGTCAGGACTTAGCCAATTTTCTGAGCTGGTTTGGGGAGGGGTTGCAGTGGTGAATCACGAACCACCAGCACGGGCCGTGGTCTGACTTACGGTCCGTGGACGGTGACCGTAAGTTGCGCCTGCAACTTCTCAAAATCTGAAATTTTCCCTGATTCGAATACGGGGTGTTACATTATCTCCCCCTTGGGACCATTCGTCCTCGAATAAAGACTAAACTAGCTGAAATAAAGGGAGAGGGCTGCAATCCCTACCACTAAACACTAAGAACTGAATTTCTAACTGAACTGAGTCCCAAGAACATGTAAATACGCTGAACATGCAAGCACAAACTGAAGGAACATGATTCTAAGACTGAATTTTTGCATGAATGACTGATACACTGATGAGGAACTATTACCTCAAGCTGGAATGGAATCGTAAGGAAAGAGGTGAGGATACTTGGACTTCATGGCTGCTTCTGCTTCCCAAGTAGCTCCCTCTACAGACTGACTCCTCCACAAAACCTTGACTGAAGCAACTTCTTTGTTTCTCAACTTTCTAACCTGACGATCGAGAATCTCAACTGGTACATCCTCATATGAAAGGCTATCTTTCACGGCCACACTCTCTAATGGCACTATGGATGCTAGATCACCCACACACTTCTTCAAAAGAGAAATGTGAAAGACTGGATGTACTGCTGCTAAGTCTGCTGGCAACTCTAACTCATAAGCCACTTTACCAATCATTTTCAAGATCCGGTAAGGGCCTACATATCTAGGACTGAGCTTCCCTTTCTTGCCAAATCTCATCGCCCCCTTCATGGGTGACACTTTCAGGAAAACCCAATCATCAACTTGGAACTCTAGTTCCTTTCTTCTCACATCTGCATAAGACTTCGGGCGACTCTGAGCAGTATTAAGTCTATCTCTAATGATTTGCTCTTCCTCCATAGCATCAAGGACTGAATCTGGTCCTATCAAGGCTGCTTCAACTACTTCAAACGAACCAACTGGAGATCTACATCTACGCCCGTACAATGCCTCATAAGGGGCCATCTGAATGCTGGAATGGTAACTATTGTTGTAGGCGAACTCAATCAGAGGAAGGTGATCATCCCAACTACACTTGAAGTCGATCATACAAGCTTTCAACATGTCCTCTAAGGTCTGAATGGTACGCTCTGCCTGACCATCCGTCTGTGGATGAAATGATGTGCTAAGGTTAACCTGAGTACCAAGACCCTTTTGAAATGATTTCCAGAAATGAGAGGTAAACTGAGGACCTCTATCTGAGATGATAGACAAATGAACCCCATGCAAACTCACAATCTCATTAATGTAAAGCTTGGCGTAATCCTCCGCCGAATCTGTAGTCTTGACCGCCAAAAAGTGAGAAGACTTAGTAACCCTATCAACAATCACCCAAATGGAGTCATGTTGTCTATGAGTACGAGGTAAACCTGTGATGAAGTCCATGTTGATCACTTCCCACTTCCAAGTAGGAATGTCAATCTCTTGAGTCATACCTCCTGGTTTCTGATGTTCTACCTTGACTTGCTGGCAATTGGGGCACTTAGCCAAAAAATCTGCTAAATTTTTTTTCATACCATTCCACCAATAGACTTCCCGCAGATCACGATACATCTTAGTGGCGCCTGGATGGATAAAATATCTGGAATTGTGGGATTCTGTGAGAATATGTTGTCTCAATTCACCCACATCAAGAACACACAATCTACCTTGATAGCGAAGTACACCATCTCCCCCTTGAGAGAAAACCTCCACTCTCTGATTGTGGACTGCACCCTTAAGTTCAAGCAAGATTGGATCACTATCTTGCTTTTCCTTAACCTCTACTACCAAAGAAGATTCTACCCTATTCTGAACCGTTACACCACCATCTGATATGCTCATAAGACGAACTCCTAGGCGAGCAAGTTAGTGAACATCATTCGTTAGCTTTCTCATTTCTTCCTCAACATGTGCTACACTACCCATGGATAATCTGCTAAGAGCATCTGCTACAACATTCGCCTTACCCGGATGGTAATGCACACTCATATCATAATCTTTGAGGAACTCAAGCCACCTTCTCTGGCGAAGATTCAACTCTTTCTGGGTGAATACATACTGAAGGCTCTTATGGTCTGTGAACACATCTACATGAACACCAAACAAGTAGTGTCTCCAAATCTTGAGTGCAAACACCACTGCTGCAAGCTCGAGGTCATGAGTTGGATAATTCTTCTCATGTACCTTAAGTTGTCTGGAAGCATAAGCTATAACCTTACCTTGCTGCATCAACACACAACCTAGGCCGACGTTGGATGCATCACAATAGATCACATAACCATCAGAACCCTCTGGTAGAGTCAAGACAGGAGCTGTAGTCAACCTAGTTTTCAGTTCTGCAAAGCTTTTCTCACAATCATCTGACCATTGGAACTTAACCTTTTTCTGAGTTAACTTAGTCAATGGAGAGGCTATGGATGAAAATCCTTCCACAAACTATCTGTAATAGCCCGCTAGACCCAAGAAACTTCTTATATCTATAGCAGAGGTAGGTCTGGGCCATTGTTCCACTGCTTCTATCTTTTGGGAATCTACTCGAATTCTTTCACTAGACACAATATGCCTAAGGAAGGCAACTAATTGTAACCAAAACTCGCACTTGTTAAATTGTACAAATAACTGGCGATCTTTGAGAGTTTGTAGAACAACTCTCAAATGACTTGCATATTATTCCTCATTCCTAGAGTAAATGAGGATATCATCAATAAAGACTATAACGAACAAGTCCAAGTACTGCTTGAACACTCTGTTCATCAGATCCATGAAAGATGCAGGAGCATTGGTTAGTCCAAATGACATGACTACAAATTCATAATGACTATACCGAGTTCTGAAGGCTGTCTTCGGAATTTCACTATCTCTGACTTTAAGCTGATGATAACGTGATCTGAGGTCTATCTTTGAGAAATAACTAGCACCTTGAAGTTGGTCGAACAAGTCATCAATCATGGGGATGGGATACTTATTCTTGATTGTGACCTTGTTCAACTGCCTCTAGTCAATGCACATTCTGAGAGAACCATCTTTCTTCTTTACGAACAACACGGGTTCACCCCATGGCGAAATACTAGGTCTAATGAAGCCCTTATCTAGAAGTTCTTTCAACTGCTCTTTCAATTCCTTAAGCTCGGCAGGAGCCATTCTATAAGAAGGAATAGAGATAGGCTGGGTATCTTGAAGGAGATCAATTCCAAAGTCGATTTCCCTTTCGGGAGGAACTCCGGGAAGATCATCTGGAAACACTTCTCGAAACTCATTAACCACTGGAACTGACTCAAGAGTTGGGGTTTCGGAGCTAGAATCTTTAACCCGAACTAGATGATAAAGATAACCCTTAAAGATCATCTTTCTGGCCTTAAGCTAAGAAATGAATCGACCCATAGGCGCTAAGCTACTACCCTTCCATTCTAGGATTGCTTCGTCTCGAAACTGAAAAGGAACAATCCTAGTTCTACAATTGACTGAAGCATAACAGGAATGTAACCAATCCATGCCTAGAATGACAACGAAGTCTACCATTTCTAACTGTACAAGATCTGCTGAGGTGACTTTCAGAGTGATTGTGACAGGGCAATTTCTATATACCCGTCTAGCTATAACTGGGTCACCGACTAGAGTAGAGACTGAGAAAGGTTCTGAGAGAATTTTTGGGCTAATACTGAATTGGACTGCTATGTAAGGAGTTACAAAAGACAAAGTAGCCCCTGGATCTAACAATGCATAAACATCAAGATCAAAGACTCGTAACGTACCAGTGACTACATCAGGAGAATCTTCCTGATCTTGACGAGCCTGAAGAGCATAGAGCCTATTTTGGCGTTGTCCGCCACCTGTACCAGATGAGTTACCCTGCTAAGTCGGGCGACCTGCTGGTGGTGCTGCTGAAGTTGTAGACTGAGCTCTACCATTATTCCCTCATTCACCCTATCTAGAAAGACAATCCTTCAATCTATGACCAGACTGACCACACCCAAAACATCCTTCCTTACCTGCAAGGTACTCGCCCGGATGGTTCTTACTACATTTCGGGCAAGTTGGGTAAGTTTTGGTACCTGAAACACTACCTTAAGACTTAGAGCCTAACGCCCTACCTATCTGATCATTACAGAACTTGGGGATAGAACACTAGCTGATGAAGGTGCTGGAGTCGAAGACTTCTGCTGAAACTGCGAGCTATTTCCACCACCTGATTTTTGTTGGGAATACTCGTAATTACCTGTTCTTGCTTTCGTAGTCTCCTTAGCTTGTTCCCTAAGCTTATCACACTCAACCTGTTGAGCATGAGTCATGAGCCTAGAGATGTTCATGTCTCCCAACAACATAGCATTGCTACACTCTATCTTCACTAACTCTGACACTCCATACAGAAACTTATCCATCTGAGCCCTGAAATCAGCAACCATGTGAGGAGCATACCTGAAGAGTTGGTTAAACTTGAGCCCATACTCTTGGAAAGTCAGGTTACCCTGCCTTAAGTTCATAAATTCCTAGGCCCTTGCTTCTCTCAACTCTATGGGGAAAAACCTGTCTAGAAAGGTTTCGCTGAAACATTGTCAAGTAATAGGAGCGGTATTTGTACCCCTGTTCTCCTTCCACTGAGTATACCAGTTATGAGCTACATCCTTAAGTTGGTAAGATGCTAACTCAACCCGATCATTCCCAGTGACCTGCATCACCTCAAAGATCTTCTTGATCTCATCCAAGAAATTCTGGGGATCTTCACCAGTCTGCGATCCTAAGAACTCTGGAGGATTCATCCTAACAAAGTCACGGACCCTTGCTGCTGCTGATCCACCATTTGCATTCATAGGATCTTGAACCCGCTGATTGTTCTGATTAGCGACACTCTGAGCCAACATCTGAATGGCATTCCTAAATTCAGCATTCGACACTTCTTGATCTAGAACTGGAGGAGCTGCATTTGCGTTCCTGGTATAAGCTCTACGTGGAGGCATGATCACTGAAACGTAGAACATCGAGTTAGAATCGAATTAGATCATACCTTACACATGATAAGAGTAACAAGAAAATGAAGATTTTTGCTAAAGACACTTTGTAGCCTCCCTCTCATTAGATGTGGTGCGCACTACACACCCATGAAAAGGACTCTACCTAGTGCGGCTTTTCAGACATCCTAGGACACTTAATCCTAGTGATCTGACACCAAGTTTGTCACGCCCCGAGCTACCCCCGAGACGCAGACACGGGACCTAGGACCACAAGTGATCCCAAGCTAACCCTGCTAGCATGATCATGAGCATACTAAAGATAATAAACTGATGCGGAAGCTAAATATTAAATAAACTGAAAAGATGGGGAATACCCATATACTATAACTGAATATATCAAATCTGAGAGTTTAATACAAAAGAAATATCAAACTCAAAATACTAAGTTGAATCTAATTATGTCTGAAATAAGCCTCTAAACTGACTAAAAATGTTGGGACATCCCCAAACTAGATCTAGCAAAACTGAAACTAAAGACTAAAAGCGATAAACATAAACATCTCACTAGTCCTCGAAGAATGAGGACTCACCACTGATGCTGCTGAACAGAAGATCAGGAACCGATCTAAACGTGATCTGGATGCTTAAAACTTGAACCTACATCACGAGAAGATGTAGCGCACGTATGCGTCAGTACTTGAAAAGTACTGAGCATGCAAGATAGAGTAAAGCTGAAATAATATATAACTGAACAAAGCAATAAAATAAGCTGAACATGATATAGATACTAAAAATACTGAATACTGAGCTAACTGATGCAATGACCAAATTTATAACATGCTGAGACTGAATACTGACTGTACTGAAATATAGTCAATGGAATAGAGTCTGACTGAACTGTGGGAGCTACTAATAACCGACATAAAACCACATGAGCTAAATGTGGAGTCCGATGTATAGGCCCCATCTAGAGGACCCAACATACCCTGCCAGAGGTATAAAGGCATGCTGGCGTGATGACTAAACTGATGTTGCCCACAGAGGGGACTTACACCTACATGGCTCATAGTTCTGGGACTATATGGGTACGCTGAACCCTAGTTCAACTCGGTATTATACTACTCCCAATGAATTAAGTAGTTAACTGGTTATGACTGAATTTCTGTAAATACTGGATAGCTCGAACTGAACATGCAAACTGAGAATGCAACAAATAATCTGATAATGATGCATTCATAAACTGAGGCATGTATAACTGAATACTGAAATATCTCACCTAGCATGTGTAATTCAAGAACTAAAGAAATACATATCTAGGGTTCTAAAATTCATGCAACAAACTGAGCAATAACATGATATTCTGATTTGGAAAATTTAAATAACTAATTCATGATGATCTGTTGAAATTCTAGAAACCCTAGGTCTGTTCATAGTCATGAATCAAGAATCTGACTGAATTCTGGGGACCTAATGGGCGAAAGGAACCCACTATTGAAATCCCACATACCTGGTGACGAATTCCACGGAGAAACCTTTGTATTTCGGGGCTGGAACTGAAGAAACCTCGTTGCGTTCTTGAACTAAGGTTCTTGACCTTTTTCTCCTCTCTTGATTCTAATTTTCTAAGTTTTGATTAATGATTTTGACTAAGGTAAGTTCTAGTTATGTTTCTAGGCTTAAACTAACTAAAACCTCATGATTTAGGGTTTAAACGACGTATCTTAGGGGTTAAATGAAATAGGAAGAAACCAAAAGACCCCTGACTTAACTGCTGTCGGAGTGATCGACGGATTGAACTGACGGGCCGTTATTCAATCGACGATCTGTCGATTGGATCCGTAGGTCGAGTCTGCCCGACAGGGCTTCACTAAAACGAGCATAACGATTTACTCGAATGTCATAATTTAGCAAACTAGGTGGCGTTTGAAAGATAATTCAATTATCTATCTAACCATAGGTCATGGGACACAAAATTCATTTTTTTTCTAAGTGTTATGACCATCTGAAGTTGACCCAACCACAATTTTCATCTAACTGACTGTTGACCCTCACTTACGGTCAGACCTACGGACCGTGCATCGAATGACGGTCCATGCTGGTCGACCGTAGTTTGTGTCAGAGGCTGGGTAAGGGAAGTCTCGATCCACGGACACAGACCATGGACCGTGGTCTTATCTACGGACCGTGGGTCTGTCCGTGAGTCGGGACTTAGCCAATTTTCTGAGCTGGTTTGGGGAGGGGTTGCAATGGTGAATCACGGACCACCAGCATGGGCCGTGGTCTGACCTACGGTCCGTGGATGGTGACCGTAAGTTGCACCTGCAACTTCTCAAAATCTGAAATTTTGGCCTGATTCGAATACGGGGTGTTACACAATAAATATTGTTTCAAGTACAAGAGATATATGAAATAACAAAACAAAGAAGGCGGTAATGAAAATCGTGTTTCAGTTGTTGCTAACGTTGACCTTTTTGTTTCTTGTGATGATAATGTCGTCAATCTTATTTACGATGAGTCTAGCTAGTTTGTGGATTCTGGTGCTACTTCTCATGTCTCACCCAGGAAGGAATTATTTTCTTCTTATACTCTAGGTAAGTTTGGGATGCTGAAAATAAGCAATAATCATGAGGTTGCGGTTCTTGGTATTGGGACTGTTTGTATGGAAAGTAATAATGGTTCCAAACTAGTTCTCAATAATGTCAAGCATGCTCCAGATGTTCGCTTGAATTTGATTTTTGTTGGATACCTTGATGATGAGGGTTATGTTAATACCCTTGGTGCTAGTCAGTGGAAGCTTACAAGAGGTTCGATGGTGGTAGCCCGTGGTGACAAGTTGTCTAACTTGTACATTTTTCAGGGCTCCATTCTCAGAGGCTCAGTAAATGTGGTGGAGAATGGCATTTCATCATTGTTATGACATAGAAGACTGAGTCATATTAGCGAGAAGGGGATGGAAAATTTGGCTAAGAAGAATTTGCTTTCTAGAGTGAAACAAGAAAAGTTGAACAAGTGTGTTCATTGCCTAGCTGGTAAACATAAAAGAGTTTCTTTTCAGAGTCATCTGCCTTCAAGAAAGCTTGATTTGCTGGAGTTGGTAGATTCTAATTTGTGTGGTTCTTTTAAGGTAAAGTCTCATGGTGGTGCACTTTACTTTGTGACTTTTATTGACGATCATTCACGCAAACTCTAGGTATTCTCTTTGAAGTCCAAGGATCAGGTCATTGATGTGTTCAAGAGTTTTCAGGCCTTGGTTAAGAGACAGATAGGGAAGAAATTGAAATGCATCCGTTCTAATAATGGTAGTGAGTATATTGGTCCGTTTGATAGATATTGCAGAGAAAAGGGTATTCGGCATCAGAAAACTCCTCTGAAGACTCTTCAACTAAATGGTTTAGCGGAGAGGATGAACAGAACTCTTGTTGAGAGGGTTAGATATATGCTTTCAGATGCTAAGCTGCCAGATTTCTTTTGGGCAGAAGCACTTAATACTGTTGCCTATGTTATCAATTTATCTCCTACTGTTGCTTTGAATGGTGATGTTCTTGACAGAGTTTGGTCTAGAAAGAATGTTTCTTATGATCATCTTAAAGTTTTTGGGTGTAAAGCCTTTGTGCATGTTCTTAAGGATGAGAGGTCAAAGTTGGATGTTAAAACTAGGCAATGTATCTTTGTTGGTTATGGTCAAGATGAATTCGGCTATCGTTTCTTTGATCTAGTTGAGAAGAAACTTGTTAGAAGTCGTGATGTTGTGTTCTTTGAAGACCAAACAATTGAAGATCTTGACAAAGTTGATTCTGAGAGTAGTGACAGCCTAGTTGATGTTGATCCAGTGCCTTTGACTATTCCACCAGGTGAAAATCTTCAAGATGATGAAACTCAACTTGATATTGAAGATGGTGATCATACTCAGAATGACCAGTATGCCGTTGATGCTCCAGTGCAAGACGATGTGGTTGGTCAGCAACCAACTATTATTGATGCTCCCGAGAGTTCTCTCAGAAGATCTACTGAGAGAAAATACCTTCATCTCGTTATTCTCTCAATGAGTATGTACTCTTGACTGACAGGGGAGAACCAGAGAGTATTGATGAGGCAATGGAAAGTGAAGAAAAAAAATGTGGTTTGATGTTATGGAGGATGAAATGAAGTCTCTACATGATAATCATACCTTTGATTTGGCTATGTTACCTAAAGATCGAAAATCTTTGAAAAACAGGTGGGTTTTTCAGGTGAAACATGAAGATGGTAACCCAATTCCACGGTACAAGGCTAGATTAGTTGTAAAGGGTTTTAACCAGAAAAAGGGAATTAATTTTGATGAGATATTCTCTCCAGTTGTGAAAATGTCATCCATCCTTGTGGTTCTAGGCTTCGTTGTAAGTCTGGACTTGGAGATTGAACAAATGGATGTTAAAACTGCTTTTCTCTATGGTGACTTGGATGAAGAAATTTATATGGAGCAGCCGGAAGGCTTTGAAGTCAAGTGTCACTCCCCGAGCCTATACCCTGGACGTGGACAGCACTCGAAGACCATTGCTGGCCCCCAAGCGAACCCTTGGTCTGGCTTTCTTAACTCAGCGAAAACCTAACTCAACAGAATAACTTCATGCAATGAAAGGTCATAAGACAACGTAACTGATAAAATCTGGCCAAAAAGGCAACTTGAGTCTCAAAATAGAATATTTACATATATACAAAGATGAGAGACTCAAAACTAACTGACTGGCTGTCTATGAAGCCTCTATAACACTGAGATTGATGTTGGGACAGACCCCACAACATCCTAATAAAGCAAAACTAAGAGAACAAAATAACCGAGTCCTCTGGAATGCAAAGAGGCTCACCCCTGGCTCTGGAGTGCTCAACTGGATCAACGGCGTGCTGGATACTGATTCTGGGTACCTGCGTCTGCATCATCATAAGATGCATGCCAACTGGCATCAGTACATGGAATGTACGAGTATGCGAGCTATACAGCTAAACAACAACTTAAGCTTGAAAGGGATACAAAAGAGAACTTACCTTGGCTCTGTTCAACTCATGAATAACTGAACTCAGTATAAAGAAATGAGACACATGCAATATATATAAAGCTTGCAAAACTATTTAAAACATGACGTCAAAAAATCATATTTATAATATCATGAAAATACCATGCTTCCTCTCAAAGTCTACTTGTGCAATGCATGAATGAAGTCTCATACCCCCATCCATACTAAGCAAAACCCCTCGAGGAACCATGCAATTTCTACTGTGGGAGTTCTCTAACCGACAGCCACCACTACATGTCTAAGTGGTGATACAGCGTCTTGTCCACGCTGCCAGAACTGTCCTATACTTTGTCGTCATATAGGACGCTCTAACTTAGTGGATCCACTAGCTTAACTTTACGTGATCATCTAAAAAGTATGACCCGTCAAATCCCATGTTTGGCTACATGGTTCTTATGGAGAGTTGAGTTAATATGAACTCGTCTCCCAAATTCGGTGCTCAAGACTACTCCCAAAAAAATACTTTAGCTCATTAGTGTTTTAAACACATCTTGCTTTAGTTGAGATAATTACTCAAAACTTAGCCCAAAGGCTCTTGAAAACTCTTTCTGAAAAGAACATCTCAAAACCATATTTTAATATGATCATTGATGACTCGGGATATTCATACTACTTAAACATTGATGGTATATCTAGAGACCATACTGTTTAAACATTGATGACATACTCGATTTGTCATACTAATCATGTTTTAGAAACTCTTTCGCAAAACTCATCTTTTCTCAAAAAGAGATAGTGCTCAAACTGCTCAAAACTCTTTCGGAAATCTCAGTTTCTTCTCATCTTAAATGTGAAAACATTTATAAACTTCTTTGGGAATACTTAGTTCCCTAATAACTTTTGAGAAATGCACTTGACTCTTACTCTTGACTTAACTTGAAACTCTATACTCTTTACTTAACTTGAAACTCTATGCTCTTTACTCAACTTGAAACTTTATGCTCTTTACTCCACTTGAAACTCTATGCTCTTTACTCAACTTGAAACTCTATGCTCTTTACTCAACTTGAAACTTGAGCCTTAAAATAAAGTTAAAACGTTCAATGAAGACTCTTGAAAACTTTGAAGACTTGCTTTGACTTACTTCTTCACTTCTAAGCTTGGCTCTAACTTCACTTGACTTTGATCCTAACTTGCCTTGAATTGGATTACGGATTCAAGGTATATGATCACATGTTTATGGATGAGTTTGGGATGTCTAGATGTACCTTAGAGTGTTGAAAACAACTATAAAACATAGGTACATTACCAAGGAACATGTATGAAAAAGTGGGGAATGGATGGGAAAAGTTGGCGTCCTTGGCGCTTTGAGAGGCGCGGGGCACCAGACCACAAAGCTCAGAAGGGCAGCTGGCGCTCTGCTAGGCGCGCCACCCCAAGGGCTGGACTTCAGAGTCCCTTTTGGGGTGCGCTGGCAGGCGCGACGCGCTGCCCCTTTTCCCCAAAAACTCGACTTTTCTTCCTCCTTTGTCCAGCTCTAAACCTCCTTAAATTCAATGGATCCAGCCCCAAACACTTAGAATCATAAAACCCTCAACATACAATAGATTTCAACTCACAAACACAACCGAAAACATGTCCCAAAACAACAAGGAACTTCAACACAATCACAACCAACAACTCCAACAAATACAACCAACAACTTCAACAAACATAATCAATCTTTTCTCGAAATTAAACGAGTTTGGCGTGTGGGGAAAAGATCCAACCCAACACTATGAACTCACATACCTTAATAGGGATCACCCTCGATGAAATCCACGATGATCTTGACGAATTCTTGCTTCTTCTTCTCTTTCTCCTCTTCTTCTCCTCTTCACTCACAAACCCTCACTCTCACTCTTTAAAAGGGGAAAAACTGATCTAAAAATTAGTCTAAATCCCTAATATAACCAAAAGATTTGGTTAGGGAAAAGACAAAAATACCCTTACAAATTTCGGACTAAACTGCCCTGCCAACAGCCCAACTTCCAAAGGGAATAACTCACTCATACGAACTCGGAATCGTGCAAACTCGGCGGCGTTGGAAAGATCACTCCATGATATTTCCAAACATAACTGTAAATACACCTAAATCATCCTGAGCTAGGAGTTATGACTGCTAAAAGGTGGCCAAAAACTCACTTTTTTTCCCATACTTAACTAAAATTTCCAGATTTTAAATTCTTTCCAAAAATAACTATTTCCAATTCTAAGCTTCTTCATAGCTATTCCAAAATTGACGGATGTTACATCAAGAGAAAAGAGAATTATGTTTGCAAATTGAAGATGAGCTTGTATGATTTAAAACAAGCTCCCAGGCAATGGTACAGGAAGTTTGGGTCTTTTATGAGTCAGCAGGGCTTCAAGAAGACTTCTTCAGACCATTGTGTTTTTGTGCAAAAATTCTTTGATGGTGAATTTATTATCGTTTTGCTTTATGTTGATGACATGCTTGTTGTTGGTCATAATGTTTGCAGGATTAAAAGGTTAAAGCAAGAGTTGAATAAGTCTTTCGCTATGAAAGACTTGGGACCAGTAAGGCAGATTCTTGGCATGCAGATTGTCTGTGATAGAGATGCCAAGAAATTGTGGTTGTCACAAGAGAAGTGCATTCAGAAAGTACTTCGCAGATTTAACATGGACAAGGCTAAGGTTGTCAGTACACCTTTAGTTATGCACTTCAAGTTGAGTACTAAGCATTGTCCTTCCAGTGATGGTGAGCATGAAGATATGAAGAAATTTCCTTACGCTTCACTTATTGGTAGTTTGATGTATGCAATGGTGTGTACAAGACCAGATATTGCTCATGTTGTTGGTATTGTTAGCCGTTTTCTTTCTAATCCGGGAAGAGAGCATTGGAATGCTATAAAGTGGATTATGAGATATATTTGTGGCACATCTAGTCTGAGTTTGTGTTATTCTTTGTGGTTATACTGATTCAAACATGACCGGTGATGTTGATACTCGTAAGTCTACTTCAGGCTACTTGATTACTTTTGCAGGGGGAGCTATGTCTATTGGCAATTTAGGTTGCAAAAATGTGTTGCTTTATCTACTGCAGAGGCTGAGCTTATTGCAGTTGTTGAAGCTTGCAAAGAATTGATCTGGATGAAGAGATTTTTTAGGGAACTTGATTGTGCTCAAGAGAGGTATGTGCTTTATTGCGACAGTCAAAGTGCTATTCATCTTGGCAAGAATTCTACACTTCATGGTCGGTCTAAATACACTGATGTGAGGTATCATTGGATTCGAGATGTGTTGGATTCTAAGTTGCTTGAACTTGAAAAGATCCATACCAATGATAATGGTTCTGACATGATGACTAAAGCTTTGCCAAGACGGAAGTTTGAAGAATGTTTCATGATCACCGGGATGACGGTTTCCTCCACATAGTCAGTAGGGGGAGAATTGTTGGGTTTTGGGCCTTTTTCCCTTCCTATCTGGATAAATAAAAGTCCAAGGTCTTGGATCTTCCTTCCTTTCCTTTGTGGATAAATTTAGCCCAAATTTGACTAGCCCACTTTTACCCATAAGCCCAATATTATGGTGCACATTTAAGACTTTCTTTTAGGTCATATTTGAAAAATATCACAAGAGTTGGAGAGCAGCCATATAGAGAGAAAAAGTGAGAGAGTGCGAATTTTCGCACAAGCCCTAGCACCCAATTTCAAATTGTGATTCCCGCTTTGTTTCTTATCCGATTGAGCTGAATTTTGGACAGCTTGTTCCTTTCAACTTGATCTTTGATTAGGAACTGAGAGAGGGTGATTTGGAGTACTGTAGCTTCAGATTTAACTTGTGAACAGTAGCTGCGGGTTTGGGTATTTTAGCTTCTTTTATTTTTCTAGCTTTTGGTGCTATCTTGTAGTTCTGTTGCTCATTATTTGGCACTTTGTTGGTGACCATTTTGGAGAACACTTTTGTACCTCTTGTTGATTATAGTGGAGCTTTGGCCTTGTGGTTTTTACTCTTCACACCGAAGAGGTTTTCCACACTAAATTTGGCGTCTCGTGTGTTGATTTATTTTTCTTGCTTGATTGATTTGTCTGCTGCCCAAACAGTCTGTACTTGCATTATTTTTCTAGCTTTTGGTGCACATTTACTTTGTGCTTATTTTTCCCAACAAGAACCAGACCTAGACTTCATCAGTTTGGATCCTAGCACGGCATGCCACCAGTGGGCCAGACCTGGAACCCGTAGTTTAAGGCCTAGAGCGACGCACCACCAGTGTGCCACAACCTAGATTTCTCTTGATCATTTTATTTCATGCACTCCTCTAATTTGTTTCCAAGCTTTCCTCCCTTGCCTCAGTTTCTATTTACTTGATTCTTGCATCAATTCCCTGCAATAACTAATCACATGTCTTAGTGCACAATTATCACAATGCTCATCAAAACACAACCAATAGAGTAAAGAATGATTTTAAAACTAAAGTTACATGCAAGCAAAATATAGTAAATGAGCATATAAATACGCCCAAGATTACCACCCCACACTTAAAACCTTTATTCGTCCTCGAATAACTTCCTACCCATTTATGCTAGAACTTCACCATTAGAACCTAAGGACTTGTCCACCCATAATTGCATTAGTCAAACTCCTTTAATCATGTTTCCGTAGTTCTCCTCCCATGCAATAACACATGGCTTTGCTTAACACTAATTTCCTCTATAAGATACACCATAACCTCAATAACAGACTCGTTGCACACTTACCAGGCCAATGTGATCATGCATGAACAAAGAAAACAACAATAAAACCAAGAATGTGTCATTAGTGCCCTCACTATATTGGTAAAGTCCTTCTTTCATTGCATTTTTATTTTCACAATCATTCAACTTTATAGGGACAATTTTGAAGAATTAAGAACTCACTCTCGCAACTGATGTTTCAACATATATCACAACATGTCATACGCTTGCCCTTAGTATATATTGACATTGACATTGCATTCTACTCATGGAATCAACAAGACTTTCTTTGGTTGTAATGTCGGCTTTGATATAGTGACTTTCATCTCTAATGGACTTGTTTCGCAACACATCACTTTACCATTTTTCCTCTCTTAGCCTCACTTTCTCTCCTTTGCTCACACCTATAGAAATTCCCTCTTCATCCGTTAATTTCCGTCCTTAGGTAATCAACCACTAGCTAGCACATCACTATACTTGTTTCAATATATCATTCCCCCTGTTTTTCAAATGCAGGCAGCACGTTGTAAATTTATTCCTATGCTCTTTTCATCAAATCTCTCCTTCACTACACTCACTTTCTCCCTTTTAAGTCACTCTCTTTTTATTCAACCTTTTTTCACCACCAAGTGCATTAAGGAACTTATTAGGATCAAATTGAGACAGGTTATCAAAACAATGGATTAGGTTCATAGTGCGGCTAACAAAGAAATAGGTTACAAGGCTCAATGGGCTTCACTAGAGATAATGTCAAGGAGGCACAAACTAGAATTGAACGGGCCATACAAGGAAATGTCTAAATCATGTTCAACAAATTTATGCAAGTGAATTTTTCACATACACATGGGGCAAGTTCTAGATGCTATTCTATGTAAGAAACCAATCAAACACTCACCACACATGGCTGATATACCGTGAGTTTACGGTATTTCTAATACATTTCACTTACAAGTTGTGTGTGTCTATGGCCTTTTTATATTGGTTTTTATGGTTTTTATCATGTTTTGCAGGAAAGGTGTTCAGGCGCGAAAGTTTAGAGACAGTTGAAGGAAATGCAGAAAAAAGGCATCTACGGAGGTGATCTACGGACCGTAGATCCATCCACGGTCCGTAGGTTATGACCGTAGATCACCAGGCATGCTATTGAGGACAAATCAGGGAAGTCTGACCAAGTGTGGAACCACGGTGCCCATTGACGGTCCGTAGATTGATCTACGGACCGTACTGTTGATTCGTAGAGTGAGACTGCAAGGGTTCCAGTACCTGATTTTTGAAGATTCTAAGTATGGAGCTACGGAGGGGATTGACGGACCGTAGGTCGATCTACGGTCCGTACTACTGGTCCGTCGTTTGCTTCAGAGAAGCTGACTTTTTGGAGCTGAAATATTTTCTAAGTCCCGAGTAACGGAAGGGACTTACGGACCGTAGATCCATCGACGGTCCGTAAGTCAGTCTCGTGGATCGAAGACGCGTACCTGAACAAAACTTTCCTTAATTTGTTTCCTTTTTTATTTAGGATTTGTTTACTATAAATAGGACATGTAAACCTCGTTTTTGGGGGTTAGACACTATTATTCTATTTTTGCTTTGTAACTTTGGAGATTAATTTGCAACCTTAGCAATTATTGATTTCCCAAGTTCGTTTTGAAGATTTTGGCCTTGCAATTCAAGTTAAATTTCTGGGTTTATTATCCTCTTTACGTAAGTTCATGATTTCTTCATCTACAATTATGAATTGTGTTCTTGCCAATATGAGTAACTAAATCCACAACTAGGGTTGTGGGAACCATGATCGATTAACAAAGTATGAAGAAGTAAATAAGCAATTCTTGAATAGTGTGTTGCATGTATTGATAATTCTTTCATTTAGAAGTCTTTTTAATGGTGGCCAACGTTAGAACTCGCCTTGTTACTACTTGTCGGACCAAGGAGGTAATTAACAAGAAAAGAATTATCAACATAGATTTAGTGTGATACTATCTAATAGGCTAGTGTCGATTGGTGCGAAGTAATAACTGAGCCAAACATCGATTATGATGTCTAATATGAGGTAAAGGTAAGGATTAGTAAATTATACACACATAGCCGGACCAAGGTGCGGGGTGAAATTCTCTAGATGCCGAACCAAGGATTTAGAGATACCTAACTTATCACTTTGCATGTAATACACTAGAAAAGGATTGCTATTACTTGGATTACTGCATTATGAAATTGTGGGGAACACGTATACCTAGTTATTTCTCTTATCTTGATAACAACCAAAGTTGAGTTTGATTATTGATTACTTATTAAGTTCTTACTATTTGTTTCTCACAACCACAACCCCCCTTTTATTACCTGTTTCTGGAAATAATTTGACTAATTGAATATAATTGTTAGTTAAAGTAAAGTCTAAACCATTTTCCTCGTGGGATCTATCCCAACCTACAAGTTGGGTTCTTTACTTGATAACGATCGCTTATACTTCTGTAAGGAGGTGTAATTTGAGCGTATCAATGGCACCATGATACACATAAAGAAACATAATTATTGCATGCTCATACACCAACACATTGAGTGAATTCACACAATTAAGCCCAATTTCTTTCTTTCTAGAGTCCAATTAAAGAACCTATGTGTTTCTCAAGAGTTACTTTTTTAATCTACATGATCAAGCATGAACTTCCCATGACATCTAGCTAACCTCCAAGCGGGTCTTCAAGGTTCCAATGGTCGGATTTTCACTCCTACAAACCAACGATTATTTTTCCCTTAATATGTTCATCATCCATCCATCATTGGGACAACTCACTACTATTACGACTCTCCTAAAAAAATAAAAAAAATATGTCCGGTTCAAAGGGACTATCCTTGGAAAAAGAATCGAAAACAAAAGTTGTGGAACTCATCCTAAAAAAAAGACTCAACAAAATAATTAAAACTAGGAATTCATTCTCACACCTCACACTTAAAACATGGCATTGTCCCTATGCAACAATTCAATACATAAGCGAAGAGTGAAATAAGAAACTACCTAAGGCCTCTAGGCCTAGCTAGTAGTATGTTCTCTCAATTTTCATCAAAGGCCGTATGCACCCCACACTTCAGTTCAAATGCGTTGCTTTGCTTCAAATTTTGGGTACTCAGACTTTACCTAATTTGCAAAAACAACAAAAAAATGTCACAAAAATTAAAAATAAAAATCTACATTACAAATTGGGTTTGCCTCCCAATAAGCGTCTGATTTAGCGTTGCGGTACGACTCAAGTCATCACCCATTTCTCTCCACTTTGAACTTATGAATTTCACTCTAGCTTGGCATCAATTTTTCGGTTGCAATCAAGGGGTGGTGGTATATAAAGATAAAGGAACCAAGTAATAGATGTCACTTCTTGGTCCTTATGGGAGGAATATCTCTTTTTTTTGTGGACTAGAGAAATTTAGGTTATAGGAGTATTTTTCCTCTTCTATACACTTCTCCAAATGGTCGGGTGACAAAAAAAATGTTTGGAATGAGGTCCAAGAAACCTCAACTCCAAAGCAACATTATTTAGAACATTCTCACTTTTGTACTCCTTCTCAACATCGACACTAAGGAATAAAGTATAATTGAATGATTGGAATTCTTTTTTTTTCTCTCCACTAGTTGGTAATCATCCACAACAACGCGTGGTTGGGCATCAGACGCCTCAACTTTTTTGATCAAGTGAGACTCCACATCATGAATATTTAAGCCAAATTGATCTATTTCTTGTGTGAGCTCAGTTCTTCCTTCTGTCAGTTGGGTTGTCATGTACGTATGACTATCATGGGTAGACTCTTCAAAGTAGAGAAGTTAAGCTTGTTCCTGAAGCTAAGATTGGCTCATTATCTCTACTTCTTCACAACTTTTTCCTTGTAGAAATTTACTCTCTTCTTCTAATTAAGTATTAGTTAGGCATGTAACTTACAATTTATAAGTCTCAATCTTAGCTTGCTGTTCCATGCACTTTGATCGTTGTTCCATGATTGCTAAATCAATTATGTCCAGCCTGACCATTAGTAGCCTAAATAAATTCATATTGCGAGCCTCTTGTTCTGGATCCTCCACTTCACGAATGACAGAAGAATCATAACAAAGTTTCGGGGGAGGAGAAAAAGATTTAGAAAAACCATTCCAATGACCATCTCGACCACCACATATACAACATATAATCCAATCAAAGGATTTGGTAGGTGAACACAACCCTCTCTTTTGAATAGTATGACACTCCATATCCAAGTGGGCTCCTCCACAATAGTAACAAGGATACCCATCTTCCAACAACCATTTATCTCAATTGTCCATGTCAATAAGAGTATCAAAATATTCAAAGGAAAAAAATAAAATATTTTTACACAAAAAATAAATATAAAAAAAACTTAAGTATATAAAAAGAAAAAGCATAACCTAGAAGAATAATTAACTTCTAAGTTCCCAGCAGCGGTACTAAAAACTTGTTGCTCCCAAATGTACATGAAAGTGTACGTGGTCGTACAAGTAATATAGTGGCTCTAAAAGAGTCATATTATCGAACCAAAATGACTTGTCAATTAACTATTTACCTAATTATACTGATTTTAATTATTTATGCAAGTGAGCCACAAGAGTTGATTAATATTAGAATACTATGAATGCAAGAATGAAAGGCGTATACTAACTAACAATGATTCAACTTTAAGATGAATGTTAACAATAGTTTAGGACAATTCTAAGGCTGTAGTATAACTAAGAATTCATGCTTCACATGGATCTCATATGGTTATCAAACTACTAATTTAGAAGCTTAACATTACGATTATGATATTTCGATCTCTAGTCACCTACCATAGTTGACAGTCGAACTACATCGTTGAACGGAATACATTGAATCAACTGGTGAGCATCAAAGCTATCACGTTGTTTCGTAACCAAGCATAACACCTAAGTATATCCCTATCCTAGACACAAATCAATTCTAAAAAGATCATGCTCCTTGTATTCCACATTTTATTCCTCTATTCCTCTCCCGAGTTCAAAAGTAGACAATAGATTTATTCTAATGGTGATCAAGCAATAAAATAGTAATATAAGAACACAAGACATCTGTGAAATTTAAAAAATGGATAACGTTATGTGAAATTAGGAGAAAAATCAGAAAGTGTGAGGGATGACAGAGATTGATTAGATGTCTAAAATAAAAGAAATAAACTGTCGTAGAGAGAATAGATAGTTTTAGTTATTTATACAAATAAAGTGCAGTGGGAGAGAGAATACACAACTTTGGTTATAGAAATAAAGTGCATGGGGCCCGCTTATTAGTAGCCATCCGGATGAAGCATTAGTGGGGAATGATAATTAGTTTAAATTATTGCTATATTTAGTAATTCACTAATAGATATTACTGGGTTATGTAATTTTTCCTAGTAATTTACATCCATGCAGGACATGAAATATTTGAATATTTGCTTATTCAAGTGCTAAGAAATTAGTTTTACAACATTTTTTCAATAAAAATATTTGTTCCTACTTTTTTTAAACTAGTTTCTGGACACGTGCACTACACGTGTTTCACATGTTAATTGGTACACTCAATTTAAAATGAAATACATAAAGTTAGAATATGTGTACCATGAGTTACACGAAATTATAGAGAAAAAAATAAAGAAAATAATGCTTAGAGATGTATAAAGGAAAAGTTGAAGCATCAATCTGATGATAACACCCTCAAATGTATAAAAGAAAAATGCCAAGACATGAAAACTGGAAAAGAAGAGAATATTTTTCTTCCATACGTTCATAGAAAAAGAATAAAGAATGAAAATCAAGCGATTATTAAATGTTTATCAAGTGTGGCTAATAAGAATTTACAAACAGAAATAGAGAAAACAACTCGTGAAAACCATATAACTCACATTCACAAATACAATTTTGTTCTAGCAAACTGTCAGAGATAGATAAAAAAGTATTAAAATCATAGCATATTATAGGCAAACACACCAACATATATTATGAACGAAAAATGACCAAGTGATAAAATTTGGTATTTGCATTTTGATTTACATGTCTACTGACAAAATAAAAATAGATCAATAAAGATGTAATTACAAATTACAATAGGTTTCTAAGCATAAATAAACATCAATCAATTACTAAGCTTATGAGATACATGAATGAGTGGAGCAAAAGGAATATCACCAAGGATTTGTAGTAGTGATTTTAGGTGTTCTGTCTTGCCAAACTGCTTATAATGATAACACAACAGATTTGAGCTTTTTGACTTTCTATTCCAACTGGAGTTTCCTTCTAATTGTCCATTCTTCATTATTCTTCCTCTTCTTTAGAATCACTTATGGTATATAATCCAGAGGATGTGGCACCTCATCCGCCAAAATCAGCTATAGTATCTATATCAACTACGTCTGGAAAGTGACGGGGAGGAGAGATTCAGAGCCAAATTACAATATAATTGATAATGAGAAAAGATACAAGAAACTTGCATAAATATGAGAGACATTAGGCGAGATGAAATGAAAACTGATATAGTCATCATCTCGACTTCTCTTTCCAAAGACATCACCAAAATATCTCTTTTATAACGGAAGAAATGTCAAATTTTGGTAATGATCGATCTTAAATAGGAAAAAAGAAAATTAAGTAAACTGGAGAATTTTATCTAAAACTTTATATAAGAATTTAAGGGAAATTGAATGGATTCAGAAAGAAATTAAAGAATATGAATTATATTGAAGCTGACAAGCAACCAAAGCATTGAAAATTTGGGTAAAAGAAAGTTGAGATACATTTATAGAATTAACTGGCTCTTAAACATACTATACGAATCTTCGTCACCCTTCACTAATCAGGGCCGACTCAACAACATTGGGGGCCTAAGGCGAAACTTAAGAGGGGCCCTAAATTTGTTTTTATCATATATACTTTTATATGCTCCAATTGGTTCAAATCTATTTTGAAGTGAAAAAATAGTTTGATATACTCTACATATATAATGTAATCAACTCTAAAGATTCTTCAAGGACTTGGTAATTTCGTTATCAATTTTCATCAAATTGTTTCTTACGGAAATCATATTTATATTCATGTCATATGCAATTTTATTCAATAGAAATCATAGCACTCATAGTACATATAGTTATTTTTTTTTTAAAAACAACATATATAAATAATTATTTTTTAAAAATGGGGCCCCACAAAAATATGGAACCCCAAACAATGACTTTAGTGACCTAGGGGTTAAGACGGCCCTGTCACCAATATGTTAAAACTCTTCATTACCCAAGTTATAACTTTTCGGCTAATTTTTAGTCAGAAGATGAAAGCATCTACAAAGCAATGGATATATTAATATCCATAAAATTTAATAGAGTATACTAAATGATGGGCACATGCAGGGAATTCGGCCAACTATAGTGACTTTTCATTTTAATTGATTATCATTAAAATTTATATATAGATTATTATTAAAATTTAATTAATTAGATATATTAATATAGTATAGGGGTATAATGGTAATCCATTATTAAAATTTAATTAATTAGATATATTAATATAGTATAGGGGTATAATGGTAATCCAACTTTGAGGTTAGGACCTTTCCACTTTTAATAATACTAGTTTCACTATACGTGCGTTGCACATGTGTATCATATCATATAGTATACGATATTGTAAAATGAAAATGGAATTAATATTACTAAATTAAGTTTTTTAGTAAATGATTATAATTGAAAGAACATAGAAAAAGTGATTTTAAATGATTAAGTGCCCGTTTGGATTGACTTATTTTAGGTGCTTTTAAGCCAAAATAGTTTTTAAACAGTTTTGAAGTGTTTGGATAAAGTTAAAAAGTGCTTATAAGTACTTATTTTAAAGCCAAAATAACAAAAATAAGTCAAAAGTCATAAGTTAGAAATCCTAACTTATGGCTTTTGGCTTATAAGTCATAAGCCAAGAGTCAATCCAAACAGGCCCTAATACAGATTGTCATAGAGTTAATTATTTTTTGAGATTAAAACAACCAAATATCATTGAAACATTTCAAAATATATTCAAAGTTTAAATATGGGAGAAAGTGACATTTCTTTAGTAGTATTATTTTTTACTTCACTCAATTTTGTAAGCAAATTTTACCAACAAAATAGAAAATAAATATCAATAAAAAATTTCATCAATAGACTTTTATTTTAAGGTTATTACCATAAATAATGGACACCATTTAAGTAATTTTATCTTAGATATTGATGCTTGAAATTTAATGTGTGCATGACCTTAATAACAATTACCATAAATATTCAAATGTTTTATCTGTACATGTAATATATACTTTTTAGAAAATATTTTTACTCAATTAATTTTTGAGTAAAGCTATCATAGTGAGGTAATTTTACGGAAAAGGTACTTCTATAATGAATGTCAACATTGTTATAAGTAGAACGTTGTAGAGATAAAAAAATATATATAATATCAAAATGAGTTCTAAAAAAAATTAGGTTGTTATAAAGTGAAATGTTGTTATAATGTAGAGAAAATGACATAAATAGTCCCTTAACTATAGGAGTAGGTCTAAAATGGTCCCTTAACTATACACTTAACGGATTTAGTCCTTTAACTATTCAAAAACGTATCAACTTTGGTCCCTTAACTATACACTTACCGGTTTTAGTCCCTTAACTATAAACTTACCAATTTTAGTCCTTTAAGTATTCAAAAACTTATCAGGTTTGGTCTTTGTCCATTTTTCTAATGCAAATAGCTTAGGTTTAATATAAAAAATGAGTTATAAAAAAAAATTAGGTTGTTACAGTGAAATGTTGTTATAATGTATGTCAAATATTTAGCTTGACCAATTCTTTGTTTTATATATATATATATATATATATATATATATATATATATATATATATATTTCAAAGCATAATTTAATGTTAATATATGAACAACATCACCTATGGTGTAAAATATTTCATTTCTTTATGTTTCTACCATATCTTTGTGAAATTTTAGTCTTCTCCTTTTTTTGCCGCATACATATCATATAGTTGTTGTCTAATGAAAGTATCTAGTATCTAGTATATAATAGAAGTTGTATCATGATATAAAACGTTAAACTTTTTCTATAAAAAAAACTAATAGATGAATAAAATTTAAAGTATTATTTATAAAATTTCTTTAATTTGATTTAAGATCATTTTATGATCAATCACTATTTTCTTATCTAATTTTATAAAGCTAGCAGGGAGTGTATCTTGTGACATAACATTTTCTAAGATTAAAATGAATGCAAAATAACAGGAAATTCATACTTAAAATTTTTTACACTCAATATAAATATACATAAAGAAAAAATATACGGAACACAATTTATAGCCAATGAATAAGGAAGACGAAAATATATGTTCATGCTATATTCACTCTAGTGTTCCATTTGATTGAAGTCTCTTGCCACCAACACTTTACCTTCTCCGTTCACTTTTACTTACACATATCTATCAAAAAAGTATTTATTATCATGGCTATATTATCATATTATAAGTAAAAGTGATAATCTATTTTTTAAATAGTGGACTTAACATCAAAATGAATAATTCAATGAACTACATTCATGCCCGCTATTTTTAAAAAATAGGAAGAAACTCCTTTGTTTGAGGGTAAAAGAATAAAAAATGGAAAAACAAAGAAGATCATGTGCCTTTTTTTATTTTTTTTAATTATTGTTATCTCTATCACAACTTGATCTATTAAATTTATTAGAAAATATAATCCTCAATGTGTTCATTTATCACTGTTCACTCTTTATGTGAACACTAATTATTAAATATCTCTCGAATGCTAACACAAAAGAAATTAATTGAAGAAACAAAACAAGAAAATGAAATGAAACTTCTCACTCACTATGCATAAAAAAAAATTGTGTGAAACAAAGTTCACAGTTATTTGGACATTTCTCTGTTCTTTTTTTTTTCTTATTTAATAGAAAGATAATACCTAAATTTCCATGCGAAGAACTTTGGCGAACCATATCAATGGATTGCAGTTGAATCATTTATGAAAATTGTAAAAGATCTTAAATTGTTGCAGAAAAGATATCCTAAAGAATTTATAAGTAGTGAATGGTTGTGATTTATGACTGAAGAAACATAAAGGTTGAATTTGTTGTCACTATTCATAGTAAAGAAGTCTTTTTTTAATAAATAAAATATGTAGGTTAATTAAAAGGGTATTAATGTTCAATAAGTATACAAACAATAATGAAGTATGTATGTGATGAAAATGGTAAGAGGAAAATATGAGTGTGAATTGATGAATAATTTTCTACAATATATTCACCAATTATTTCTTATATGGTACCTCGAATTTCGTTGAATTTTGAACTTAATAAACTGTTGCAAATAACATTTGAGATTTTTTAAGAAGAAGAAGAAGAGCAGAAAACTTAAAAAATCGTAAATTAAAAATGAGAGGAAACCCCTCTATTTATAGCTAAGAAATAGTAGTATTAATAGGTATCTTATCAGAAAAGTCACAACCTTTCGAAAAAATCAATGCTCATCAAAAAAGTCACAACCCTTTGAAAAAGGCACAACTCATCGAAAAAGGCACTACCCTTTGGAAAAGACACAACCATTTGAAAAAATCACAACCCTTCAAAAAAGTCGGAACTGATCGAAAATGTCACGACCCCTCAAAAAAGTCACAACCTTTCGAAAAAGTCACAACCCTTTAATGTGAAAAGGTCAAAAGGTATCTAGTCTTAATATAATATAATTAATTAAATGGATAAATAAATAAAATTGAGTACTTTTAATTGGGGGTATTATAGTAATTTAACATTTAAAATTTGGAAGTTCATGCTTTTAAGGTAGTATAGATATAGATATAGATATAGATATAGATATGATGATAGAATTGTATAATCTCACACGCACTCACAAAAATAAATATATACCACATTCAAATATAAGTTGAAATACTTAGAGAGAACAAGGAGGCCTATATCAAAGTTTGTTCAATTATTAGGTGGAACAATCAAGTCAAGAATTATTTATCAATCCTTTTTCCGTGAACTTTAATTTTTTGAGTAATAATATTGTAATAGAATAGGTGTGGAGAATAACTTGTGTATTATTCCATTATGTAAGATGAATATATACAATTACATTGAGCTTTAATAAAGGAAACTAAATAAGAAAAGACCCAAATATATTCTATCATATCCCTATATATTTGCTATGCTATATACACTACAACCAAATGTGTCTACATACATTAAGTAAGACCCCCCCTCAAGGTGGAGCATAGATGTTAGTCATGCCCAGCTTGTTACAAAGGTGATCAACTCGAGTCTCATTCAATGCTTTAGTGAACAAATCAGCAAGTTGCTTTCTTGTCTTCACGTAGCCGGTAGAAATGAGGCTTTCTTGAATCTTCTCACGAATGAAATGACAATCAACATTAATATGTTTAGTTCTTTCATGATACATCAGATTCGAAGCAATATGAAGAGCACATTGATTATCACACCAGAATTTTGTTGGTATATGATGTTTTAACCCAATTTCAGTTAAAAGATGATGTATCCACATAATTTCACACATAGACTATGACATAGCTCTGTATTTATATTCTACACTAGATCTAGATACAACACATTGCTTCTTACTCCTCCATGATACCAAGTTCCGTCCAACAAAGACACAATAGCCTTTAGTAGATCTTCTATCAATTTTGTATCCTGCCCAATCGACATATGCAAAACACTCAATATGTGTATGATTGTGATTGCTATATAATATGTCAAGTTCAGGAGCTCCTTTCAAGTAACATAGAATTTGTTCCATAGTTGTCCAATGTTTGATGGTAGGTGCATACCTTAACTGACTGAAAACACTTACTGTAAAAGCAATATCAGGATGAGTCACAATAAGTATAACATCTCACAACTAGAAAGAACTAGAAGGAAGTTTAAAATCTGGAAAATTCTAAGTAAGTTAAAGTGAGTTTTTGGTCAACTTCAAACAACCATAACTCCTAGCTCAGAATGATTTAGGTGTAGTTCCAGATATGGTTGGAAAGCTCTTGGAATGATCTTACCAACTCCTCTAAGTTTACGCGATTTCGAGTTCGTATGAGTGAGTTATGCCCTTTGGAAGCTGGGTTGTTCGAATAAGGAAATGCCCAATCCCGATTTTTGAAGTGTAGTTTGGTCCTTTCCTTACCCAATTAATTAAATCCATTTTTAATAAAATAGTTGGGGTCAAAACTGAGTTAGTTCATTTTACACTTTTGAGAAATAGAGTTAGGGCTTTTGGAGAAAGAACGCAAGAGAAAGGAGAAGAGGAAAAGCAAGAATCGCCAAGAACGATCGATTTTGGTTACGGATTCGCCAAGAAGTAGATGGGCGGTCCTTCATTGATCATATCAATTGAAAATATTGAGATCAACGATAGCTTATCTTATGAGGAGATTCCGGTTTAGATTCTAGATCGCCAAGTTCCCAAGTTGAGAACAAAGGAGGTTGCGTCAGTCAAAATCCTTTGGAGGAACCAATTTGTTGAAGAAGCTACTTGGGAAGCTGAAGAGGATATGAAGAAGATATATCCACTTCTCTTTGAAACCGGAGAAAATGTAGACCAAGGTACTAATTTTCTTCTTAGTACTATCTAAATTATGAGCGAGTATGTTCTTTGTTTGAAATTGCTTTTGGGATGTTTGAACTTGATGTTACCACCCTTAGCTTAGTAAGAGTAAATCTCATTCGAGGACGAATGTTCCCAAGGGGGAGATATTGTAACATCTCGCAACTAGAAAGAACTAGAAAGAAGTTTAAAATCTGGAAATAGTTATTTTTGGAAAGTATAAGGAAATCTGGAGAATTTTAAGTTAAAGTGAGTTTTTGGTCAACTTCAAACAACCATAACTCCCATCTCAGGATGAGTTAGGTGTAGTTCCAGATATGGTTGGAAAACTCTTGGAATTATCTTTCCAATACCGCTACGTTTGCACGATTCCGAGTTCGTATGAGTGAGTTATGCCCTTTGGAAATTGGGTTGTTTGAATAAGGAAATGCCCAATCCGGATTTTTGAAGGGTAGTTTGGTCTTTTTCTTACCTAATTAATTAAATCCCTTTTTAATAAAATAGTTGGGGTCAAAACTGATTTAGTTCAGTTTACACTTTTGAGAAATAGAGTTAGGACTTTTGGAGAAAGAACACAAGAGAAAGGAGAAGAGGAAAAGCAAGATTCGCCAAGAACGATCGATTTTGGTTGTGGATTCGCCAAGGAATTGACCTTACAAGGTATGTGAGTCTTTCATAGCATTGGGTTCGTTCACCCACATGCCAAGCATGTTTATTTCAGCGAAATTCGTCCTAAAAGAGTTTGAAAGTTGATGTTCTTGATAGATATTCTTGAATTTGAATGTCGTTCTTGAATTAGGCTGAATTGAGGAGTTTCTGAGATCTTTACGTTGAGTTTTAGAGTTGTTTTGAGTTAGGTTCTTGAGTATATATACTGGGTATCTGAATCTAAAATGAATTTGAGAACAATAGTCGAGTTTAGGCGAATTGGGGCTGGAAAACGAAGAAGGAAAAAGTCGGACAAGGAACAGGTTCCAGGTCCTCGTCGCGGACCTGTTCCTTCAAAGTGAAAAGTTGCTCCGCGTCGCGGTTAGGACGCGGAATCCTCTGTCTCAAATTTAATTTCGCGTCCTTTTATTTATCAAAATCTCCGCATCGCGGACTTATTCCAAGACAGTGATTTCGTGAACTTTACTAATGTTTAGCTATCGAAAATCATTCCTAAACAACATGAGATCTTTCCAAACACCAATCATAATCCTTGAATCCATAATTCAATTCAAGGATCAGTTAAGAGTCAAGTCAAGAGCATTTAAGATCAAAGTCAAGAGAAGTCAAGAGTCAAGTAAGAGAAGTTCATTTCAAGTTTTCATAAGTCTTTAACAAACGTTTTAACTTTGTTTTAAGACTTAAGTTTTGAAGTTGAGTAAAGAGTAAAAGCAAAGTTCATTTTCTTTAAAATGATATATGGGAACTAAGTATTTTCAAGAGTAAATGTTTTCACATTTAAGATGAGAGGAAACTGAGATTTCCAAAAGAGTTTTGAACAGCAAAAGGGAACATTGATTCCAAGAGAGCTTTTTAAGCTAAGTTTGAGCAATTATCTCAAACCAGAGAAGAAGTTGTTTTAAAAAAATATTAGCTAAGTATATTTTGGGAGTAGTATTGAGCATCGATATGGGGACGCAAGTTCATATTAACTCAAGCCCCCATAAACAATGTAGCCATCATGAGCAGAAAAAGGATCATACTTTTTAGATGATTCTTTAGAGCTTTTTAGCATAGACTAGTGGATCCACTTAGTAGATCAGGTTCTATACCGATGGAAAGGTATAGGACGGTCCTTGGCAACGTGAGGTAAAATGTTGTACCATCACTTAGGCTTATAATGATGGTTGTCGGTTAGAGAATCTCCCACATAAGTTATATTACTTTCTAAATGAGTAAAGTGAAGTTTGTTATTTCTTTATGTTTAACGAACTAAGATTGTTTTCAATTGTTTTATATGCTTTATATATATATATATATATATATATATATATATATATATATATATATATCGCATTTGTTCTATTGCTTTATATTGAGTTGAGTATCCATGAGTTGAGAAGAGTCAGGTAGGTGTTTCTTCCATAATCTCTTTCGAGCCTATGTTTGTTAGCATTCCAACTCGCATACTCGTACATTCAATATACTGATGCTAGTTGGCCTACATCTTATTATGATGCAGACGCAGGTAACCAGTATCAGCATACAACGCCTCGTTGATCCAGCTTGAGCATTCAGAGTCTGTTGGTGAGCCTCCTTGCATTCCGGAGGACTCCTTTATTTGCTTTCTAGTCTTTTAGATATTAGGATAATCGGGAGTCTTGTCCCGACATCCCTCTTTGTTTTAGAGGCTTCATTGACAATTAGTAGTTCAGTAGTCTTTGCATTATCATTATTATGTTAAAGACTTAGGTTACCACTTTTGGCCAAGTTGAATGTATAATCTTTAAAACATTCTCAGATATTTTATTAGTCAGTTCAGTTCATTGATCATTATAGTTATGAATATTGTCTTCCGCTGATTTAAGTAAGCCAGGCCAAGGGTTCACTTGGGGCCAGCAATAGTCTTCGAGTGCCAGTCCCGTCCAGGGTATTGGCTCGGGGCATGACAAACTTGGTATCAAAGACCAAAGTTCAAGAGTTCTAGGGAGTCTATGAAGTTGTGTCTGTAGAGTCCTAGTTATTAGTGTGAAGCGCACCATATCTATAATTAAGAGGCTGCAACACTTAGGAAATTATCTCACTTCTTTCACACTTTTGTCGTGCGTTAGAGTTTAATCTCTAAAAAGTTTCTTCTAATTCATGCTTGTGCGTGTTTTCAGATAATCATGCCTCCATGAAGAGCTGTCAGAGGTCGTCGTGCGAGACATAATGTTGAGGAACAAGAGTTACCCAATGCACCTGAAGTGCAACCTCAAGGCGAAGTCACCAATGTTGAGTTCCATGAGCCTATCCGGATGGTGAGCCAAGTTGTGACTAACCAGGTTGGGCAGTAAAGAGGGGTTCAACAAGAAGAGGCTGACACTTCAATGATTTGTGAGTTCTTGAGGATGAATCCTCCAAGTTTCACTGGTTCCAGCACTACTGAGGATCCAGATAACTTTATTGAGGAACTGAAAAAAGGTATTTGACGTGATGCATGTTGTTGATACTGAGAGAGTTGAGCTAGTTGCATACCAGATGAAGAATGTTGCTAGGACCTGGTTTGATAAGTAGAAAGGGGGTAGAGCTGAGGATGTACCCCCTGCGAGTTGGGCCTGTTTTGAGAAAGCTTTCTTGGGGTGTTTCTTTGCCTAGGAACTGAAAGAGGCCAAGGTACGTGAGTTCCTCACACTTAAGAAGGATTATCTAAGTGTTCATGAATATGGGTTGAAGTTCACCCAACTATCCTGTTATGCTCTGGAGATGGTTAAGGACATGAGAAGTAGAATGAGTTTGTTTGTTGCTGGGTTAGGCCGTCTATCAAGCAAAGAGGTCCAGGAAGCAATGTTTATTGGGGACATGGACATTTTGAGGTTGATGGTCTATGTGCAGCAGGTAGAGGAAGAGAAGCTTAGAGATAGAGATGAGTTCAAGAATAAAAAAGCAAAGATAGGAAATGAGTCTGGGCAGCAGAATGGTAGAGTGAATCGTTCGTCCTTTCAGACGAAAAATGGGCCTGCACCATCATATGTTAGTGCACTTAAACCTAAGAACAAAGGTGAGTATAATGGCCAGAATTCACAAAACTTCAGAGCTAGAACAGCACGGTCTCAAGGTAGTGTGGCACAAGGAGGTAGCTGGGCTCCTCTATGTGGTAGATGTGGTAGAAAACACTCAGGTAAGTGTCGTGATGGCAAGACAGGTTGTTTCAAGTGTGGGCAAGAGGGACACTTCATGAAAAAGTGTCCTAAGAATAAGCAAAATAGTGGAAATCCAGGCAATAGATCCCAGTCTTCATCAGTTGCTCCACCAGACAGGGCTGCATCTAGAGGGGCTACTTTCGATACTGGCGGAGGAACAAACCGCTTATATGCTATCACTAGTCGCCAAGAGTAAGAGGATTCGCCAGACGTTGTCACTGGTATGATTCGAGTCTTTGACTTTACTGTTTATGCCTTACTAGATCCAGGAACGAGTTTATCTTTTGTAACTCCATATGTTGCTATGAACTTTGATGTTATTCCTGAGCAACTTAGTGAACCATTCAGTGTCTCTACGCCTGTTGGTGAGTATATTCTAGTAGAGTGAGTCTACCGTGATTGTCCCATTTCCGTCAATCACAAAAGTACCATGGCTAATTTAATTGAGTTAGAAATGGTAGATTTTGGTGTCATTCGTGGTATGGACTGACTTCATGCCTGTTATGCCTCAGTTGATTGTAGAACTCGAGTAGTCAAGTTTCAGTTTCCAAATGAGCCACTCTTAGAGTGGAAAAGCAGTTCAGCAGTGCCTAAGGGTTGTTTCATTTCGTACCTTAAGGCAAGGAAGTTAGTTTCTAAGGGGTGTGTCTATCACTTAGTCCGAGTTAATGACTCAAGTGTTGAGGTACCTCATATTCAATCAATTCCAGTAGTAAAAGAGTTTCCAGAAGTCTTTCCTGATGATCTTCCCGGAGTCCCTCCTGAGAGAGAGATAGACTTCGGTATAGACCTTCTTCCAGATACTCGTCATATATCTATTCCGCCATATAGAATCGCACCAGCAGAGTTGAAAGAGTTGAAAGAACAGTTAAAGGATCTATTAGATACGGGCTTCATTCGACCAACTGTCTCACCTTGGGGCGCTTCTTGTTTGTAAGAAAGAAAGATGGTTTCCTTAGGATGTGTATAGATTACCGTCAGTTAAACAAGGTTACCATCAAGAATAAGTATCCTCTTCCGAGAATTGATGATCTTTTCGATCAGCTTTAGGGTGCTTCATGTTTCTCAAAATTGACCTCAGATTAGGCTATCATCAATTAAGAGTAAGGGAATGTGATATTCCAAAGACAGCTTTTAGAACTAGATATGGCCATTATGAGTTTTTGGTCATGTCATTTGGCTTGATCAATGCACCAGCAGTGTTCATGGATCTTATGAATAGAGTCTCCAAACCTTATTTAGATATGTTTGTTATCGTCTTCATTAATGACATACTAATCTATTCAAGGAATTAAGAATATCATGCTAGTCCTCTCAAAATTGTTCTTCAGACATTGAAAGATAGAAAATTGTATGACAAGTTCTCTAAGTGTGAATTTTGGCTTGAGTCAGTGACGTTCTTGGGTCACATAATTTTCGGTGATGGAATTAGAGTTGATACTCAGAAAATTAAGGCAGTGCAGAATTGGCCTAGACCCACATCTCCAACTGATATTAGGAGTTTCTTGGGTTTGGCTGGTTATTATATAAGGTTTGTAGAGGGTTTTTCGTCCATTTCATCCCCTTTGACGAAGTTGACTCAGAAAATAGTGAAGTTTCAATGGTCTGAAGCTTGTGAGAAAAGCTTTCAGGAATTGAAGAAAAGGTTGACTACTGCCCTAGTTTTAACTTTACCGAAAGGTACTCAAGGTTTTGTGGTGTATTGTGATGCATCTAGAGTTAGCTTGGGTTGTGTATTAATGTAGAATGGCAAAGTTATAGCTTATGCCTCTAGACAGTTGAAAGTTCATAAGAAGAACTACCCAATCCATGACTTAGAATTGGCTATTGTAGTATTCGCTTTGAAGATATGGCGTCATTATTTATATGGTGTTCATGTTGATATATTCACTAATCATAAGAGCCTTCAGTATGTGTTCGCCCAAAAAGAGATTAATCTCAGACAGAGGGGGTGGTTAGAATTGCTCAAGGATTATGACATGAGTATTATTTACCACCCAGGTAAGGCTAATGTGGTTGTTGATGTGTTAAACAGGTTGTCTATGGGTAGCACCGCCCATGTTGAAGAAGGAAAGAGAGTGTTAGCAAAAGATGTTCACAGACTGGCACACCTGGGATTCAGACTTATGGATTCCACAGAAAGAGGTATAGTGGTGACGAATGGGGATGAGTCATCATTAGTGTTAGAAGTAAAAGGCAAGTAAGACCCAGTCCCTATTTTGCTTGAATTGAAGGCAAATGTTCATAAGCAAAAAGTATTAGCTTTTGAACAAGGGGGAGATGGTGTATTGAGATATCAAGGTAGATTATGTGTACCAATGGTGGATGGACTCCAAGAAAGGATCATTGAGGAAGCTCATAGCTCCAGATATTCCATTCATCCGGGTTCCACAAAGATGTATCGTGATTTGAAAGAAGTGTATTGGTGGAATGGTATGAAGAAGAGCATTGCAGAATTTGTTGCTAAGTGTCCAAATTGCCAACAAGTTAAAGTAGAGCACGAAAGGCCCGGTGGTTTGGCACATAATATAGAACTTCTGGAATGGAAGTGGGAGATGATTAATATGAATTTCATCACAGGCTTGCCAAGGTCTCGCAGACAGCATGATTCTATTTGGGTGATCGTCGACAGAATGACAAAATCAGCCCATTTTCGACTGGTAAAGACAACCCATTCAGCAGAAGATTATGCCAAGTTATATATTCAGGAGGTGGTAAGACTTCATAGAGTTCCAGTCTCCATTATTTCAGATAGAGGTGCACAATTTACTGCACAATTCTGGAAATCTTTTCAAACAGGTTTGTGTTCAAAGATGAACTTAAGTACTGCCTTTCATCCTCAGACTGACGAATAAGCAGAGCGCACTATTCAGACATTAGAAGATATGTTGAGGGCTTGTGTGATTGATTTCAAAGGGAATTGGGATGATCACCTACCTCTCATTGAGTTTGCTTACAACAACAGCTATCACTCAAACATCCAAATGGCTCCTTATGAATCTCTTTATGGAAGAAGGTGCAGATGTCCTATTGGATGGTTTGAAGTTGGTGAAGCGGGGTTTATACGACCAGATTTAGTTCAACAAGCTATGGAGAAGGCAAAAGTAATTGAAGAGAGATTGAAAACAACACAGAGTTGTCAAAAATCCTACACTGATGTTAGAAGAAGGGGGGCGTTAGAGTTTGAGGTAGATGATTGGTTATATTTAAAAGTTTCACCCATGAAAGGTTTTATGAGGTTTGGTAAGAAGGGGAAGCTTAGTCCCCGATATATTGGACCTTATAGAATAGCCAAGAAGATTGGCAATGCAGCTTATGAGTGGGAGCTACCACAGGAATTAGCAGCGGTTCATCCGGTATTTCACATCTCCATGTTGAAGAAGTACATGGGCGATCCTTCATTGATCATATCAATTGAAAATTTTGAGATCAACGATAGCTTATCTAATGAGGAGATTCCGGTTTAGATTCTAGATCGCCAAGTTCTCAAGTTGAGAACAAAGGAGGTTGCGTTAGTCAAAGTCCTTCAGAGGAACCAATTTATTGAAGAAGCTACTTGGGAAGCTGAAGAGGATATGAAAAATATATATCAACTTCTCTTTCAAACCGGAGAAAATGCAGACCAAGGTACTAATTTTCTTCTTAGTACTATCTAAATTATGAGCGAGTATGTTCTTTGTTTGAAATTGCTTTTGGGATGTTTGAAATTGATGTCACCAACCTTAGCTTAGTAAGAGTAAATCTCATTCGAGGACGAATGTTCCCAAGGGGGAGATATTGTAACATCTCGCAACTAGAAAGAACTAGAAGAAAGTTTAAAATCTAGAAAGAGTTATTTTTGGAAAGTATAAGGAAATCTAGAAAAATTTTAAGTTAAAGTGAGTTTTTGGTCAACTTCAAACGACCATAACTCCCATCTCAGGATGAATTAGGTGTAGTTCCAGATATGGTTGGAAATCTCTTGGAATGATCTTTCCAACGCCTCTACGTTTGCGTTATTCCAATTTTGTATGATTTAGTTATTCCCTTTGGAAGTTGGGCTGTTTGAATAAGGAAATGCCCAATCCGGATTTTTGAAGGGTAGTTTGGTCTTTTCCTTACACAATTAATTAAATCCATTTTTAATAAAACAGTTGGGGTCAAAACTGATTTAGTTCAGTTTACAATTTTGAGAAATAGAGTTAGGGCTTTCGGAGAAAGAACGCAAGAGAAAGGAGAAGAGGAAAAGCAAGATTCGCCAAGAACGATCGATTTTGGTTGCGGATTCGCCAAGGAATTGACCCTACAAGGTATGTGAGTCTTTCATAGAGTTGGGTTCGTTCACCCACACGCCAAGAATGTTTATTTCAGCGAAATTCCTCCTAAAAGAGTTTGAAAGTTGATGTTCTTGATAGATATTCTTGAATTTGAATGTCGTTCTTGATTAGGCTGAATTGAGGAGTTTATGAGATCTTTACGTTGAGTTCTAGAATTGTTTTGAGTTAGGTTCTTGAGTATATATACTGGGTATCTGAATCTAAAATGAATTTTAGAACAATAGTCGAGTTTAGACAAATTAGGGCTGGAAAACGAAGAAGGAAAAAGTTGGACAAGGAACAGGTTCCAGGTCCTCGTCACGGACCTGTTCCTTCAGGGTGAAAAGTTGTTTCGCGTCACGGTAAGGACGCGGAATCCTCTGTCTCAAATTTAATTTCGCGACCTTTTATTTAGAAACATCTCCGCGTCACGAACTTGTTCCAAGACGTTGATTTCGTTAACTTTACTCATGTTTAGCTATCGAAAATTATTCCTTAACAACATGAGATCTTTCCAAACACCAATCATAATCCTTGAATCCATAATTCAATTCAAGGATCAGTTAAGAGTCAAGTAAAGAGCAGTTAAGATCAAAGTCAAGAGAAGTCAAGAGTCAAGTAAGAGAAGTTCATTTAGAGTTTTCATAAGTCTTTTACAGACGTTTTAACTTTGTTTTAAGACATATGCTTTGAAGTTGAGGAAAGAGTAAGAGCAAAGTTCATTTACTTTAAAATGATATATGGGAACTAAGTATTTTCAAGAGTAAATGTTTTCACATTTAAGATGAGAGGAAACTGAGATTTCCAAAAGAGTTTTGAACAACAAAAGGGAACATTGATTCCAAGAGAGCTTTTTAAGCTAAGTTTGAGCAATTATCTCAAACCAGAGAAGAAGTTGTTTTAAAACCATATTAGCTAAGTATATTTTGGGAGTAGTATTGAGCACCGATATGGGGACGCGAGTTCATATTAACTCAAGCCCCGATAAACCATGTAGCCATCATGGACAGAAAAAGGATCATACTTTTTAGATGATTCTTTAGTGCTTTTTAGAATAGACTAGTGGATCCACTTAGTAGATCAGGTTCTATACCGATGGCAAGGTATAGGATGGTCCTTGGCAACGTGAGGTAAAACATTGTACCATTACTTAGGCTCATAGTGATGGTTGTCGGTTAGAGAATCTCCCACAGAAGTTATATTACTTTTTAAATGAGTAAAGTGAAGTTTGTTATGGCTTTATCTTTAACGAACTAAGATTGTTTTCAATTGTTTTATAAGCTTTATATATATATATATATATATATATATATATATATATATATATATATCGCATGTGTTTTATTGCTTTATATTGAGTTGAGTATCCATGAGTTGAGAAGAGTTAGGTAGGTGTTTCTTCCATAATCTCTTTCGAGCTTATGTTTGTTAGCATTCCAACTCGCATACTCGTACATTCAATGTACTGTTGCCAGTTGGCCTGCATCTTATTATGATGCAGACGCAGGTAACCAGAATCAGCATCCAGCGCCTCGTTGATCTAGCTTGAGCATTCAGAGTCTGTTGGTGAGCCTCCTTGCATTTTGGAGTACTCCGTTATTTGTGTTAGTAGTTCAGTAGTCTTTGAATTATCATTATTATGTTAAAGGCTTGGGTTGCCAATTTTGGCCAAGTTGAACGTTTAATCTTTAAAACATTCTCAGTTATTTTATTAATCAGTTCAATTAAGTTCATTGATCATTATAGATTTGAATATTGTCTTCTGCTGAGTTAAGTAAGTCAGGCCAAGGGTTCGTTTGGGGCCAGCAATGGTCTTTGAGTACCAGTCCTGCCTAGGGTGTAGGCTCGGGGAGTGACAATAAGGTAGTTTAACTTTCCAACTAACATTATGTATAATTCTGGATCGTCAAAAGGATCGACATCAGCTTTCTTAAAATGCACATTAGGAACCACTGGAGTACTGCAGGATATGGCTGCTAACTTTCCAGTGTCTGCAAGTAGGTCAAGAATATACTTTATCTTAAGCAGAAAAATTTCCTTTTTGTTTCTATTCACTTCTATTCCCAAAAAGTATTCCATCTAGTCCAAGTCCTTTGTATAAAACCTAGTGTGTATGAAAGATCTGAGGGAAGAGATCCCAACATAATCACTTCCAATGATGATATATAACAAGGAGGATAGTTCCAGTTGCTAATTGCCGATAGAAGACTGAGTGATCACATTTGCTCATTTTCAGTCCAAAATCCTTAACTACCCTACTGAACTTTCCAAACCAAGCTCAGGGGCTTTGTTTCTAGCCATAAAAGGACTTCTTCAAATGACATACTTTTCCATACTCCCCCTAAGCAACAAAACCAGGTGGTTGCTCCATATACACTTCCTCTTGAAGACCACAATGAAGAAATACATTTTTTATTTCAGTCTGATGTAAAGGCCGATTCTCGGAAGCAACTAGAGAAATGAACAAGCAGACAGAAGAAAGTTTGGCAATCGAAGAAAAAGTGTCTGAATAATACACCCCATAAGTCTGAGCTTATCATTTAGACACAAGTCTGGCCTTAAGTCTTTCCACCGAACCATCTGGATTAACTTTATTTGTGAATACCCATTTACATTCCACTGATTTCTTTTCGTTGGGAAAATCCACTGAATCTCATATGTGATTTTTCTAAGGCTTGTATTTCCTCAAGCAAGGCATTAGACAATCCAGGATGATTCTAAGCCTCATACATTGCTTCGGGTACAGAGATAGAGTCTAGGGAAGCAATAAAAAATCAGGATGTAAAGGATAAGTGATCATAAGAAATAATAAAAATAGAATAAGTGGATTTGCAAGTTCTTGTATCCTTGAAAAGATAAATAAGGAGGTCAAGATTTTCTGGAGGATCCAGTGGATGAAAATCTGATGATGAAGGTTTGACATGACCCGAGTCTACACCCTGGACGTGGCCGACACTTGAGAACCATTGTTGGCCCCCAAGAGAACCCTCATACTGGCTGACTACAAGCGGAAGACTAACTCATGCATACACAAGCATCAAACTCAAAGAAATGTTATATCAAAATGTAATAAATCTCAAAACTCTCTGAATATACTGAGTATAAAACATAAGTTTTAAATAAAACATTTGAAAACTGAAAGACTCTCCAAAATTGTCTATTTATGAAGCCTCTAATGTATAAAAGGATGAGTGTTGGGACAAGACCCATGACTCCTCAAGAGAACTACTAGTAATAACTCATAAAAACTGGAGTCCTCCGGAAGCAAGGAGGCCTTACTCAAAAGCTGAAAAAATGATCTCAACAGACTCTTGTTGAGGATCCTAAGAACTTGTATCTGCATCATTAAAGATCCAGGTTGAATGACATCATTATATTGAATGTACGAGTATGTAATATAGATGAATAACAAATAACTAAATGAAAGGACTGTAGTAGATATAGTTATATACTCAACTGAATGTAAAGAAATAAAGAAGTGAAATCATTAAAACTTTACAAAGTACCTACTCATCTATGAACTCAACATATTAAGTGATATAATAAAAATACACTTTTAACTCTATTTGGAAAATTCTCTAAACGACAACCATCACTATGAGCTACGTGATGATACAATGTCTCACTCACGCTGCCAGAATTGTCCTATTCCTTGCTGGGATATAGGACACCTTAACTAAGTGGATCCACTAAGCTCTGCCCGAAGGCACTTAGGATTTATCTAAAAAGTATGATCATGTACCCATGTTGGCATACATGGTTTATGAGAAATGTGAGTTGTCTAAACTCATCCCCATATCGGTGATCAATACTACTCCCAATAATATATAATCATGCTCATATTTAAAAAAACATACTCTTCCTCTGATTTGAGATAATTGCTCAAAGTATCCTCTTAAAAGAGGTAACAACTCTTGAAATATCTTTGAACTCATAACTCATTTGTATATCAAAGTTTCTCATTTATCAATATAAAAATTGATACCCTTGGAAATACATAGTTCCCTTATATTCATATTTGAAAACTCTTTCTCAAAAATATATCAAAATCATATTGTGATACTAGTTTCTGGACACGTGCGTTGCACGTGTACCCATCTAAATTGACATAAATTCTTTCAAATTATCATTGTATTAAAAATGGTTTTATAATTAAATTACATGAATATCGTTCATTTTCAAAAATAGTTCAAATAGTTGGAATCTACTCTTGGATACCAATAACAAATTAAAATATGACAGCAAAGTATCTCTTCTCCAAATGAAATAAAAGATGATAAGATTTAGTACATTAAAATACTATAATTGTAAACACAAATTAATATATGTATATTCTTATATCATATGTTAATTACATGCAAGACAAAGTTCAGAGAAAAGAAGAAAGATGAAAAATGAAAAGAATTTGATAGTTACTTCTTAGAGTTAATTAAAATAAAATGAAGGCTACAATTAATAATCCATATTAATTTTTATTTATCATTAAGGGATCATATCAAGTATTGAATCCTACCAAGTTAATTTTTTAAAAAAATGAGCTTAGAATACAGAAACATAGCATCAACGAAGTGACAACTTAAAATATGAAACGATATCAAAAGTTGATACATTGAATTTTGCTTTCTCAAAATGAGACAAAAGGATAAATAAATAAGGATAAACATTTATATCATTACTAGTAAAATTACCCTAATATCACGGAATTTATAAAAGAATACTTAAAACCTATCAGAAATTAAAACTAAAACATTATATTATCTTACATACAAGATTACGTAGTAACAAACATTAATAATGTAAAGGAAAATGAAAATTATTACATCTTATCATTTAGCCTTAATAACATAAGCATAAATTATAAATTAATGATTGTAAAAGTACATGCCAAGATCTGTAACATAAGCAATAGTGTCAGTAAGCCACTCAACATGAGTAAAGTATACAAATATTTAATTGTGAAGAAGAAGAAGAAGGAGAAGGAGAAGGAGAAGGAGAAGGAGCAGGAGGAGGAGGAGAAGAAGGAGGAGAAGGAGAAGGAGAAGGAGAAGAAGAAGAAGAAGAAGAAGAGGAGGAGGAGGTTCAGAATTCTTGTTGTGCTTAAATGAGAGGAAATCCCTCTATTTATAGACAACAAAGGTTAGTGTGAACAAATGTTTATTGTGCCTTATAAGAAAGGTTACAACTATTTGGAAAAGTTGCAACCCGGAAAGGTCACAACTAGGGGTGTACATTTCTGGGTTGGTTCGGGTTTTTCAACTATCAAACCAAACCATTTGTGTAAAAATTTTAAATTTATAAACCAAACCAAACTAATAAAATTCAAATTTTCAGGTTTTTCAACTTCGGGTTGGTTCGGGTTTTTCAAATACCAAACCAAACCATTGTGTCGAATTTTAAATTTATAAAACAAACCAAACTAATAAACCTCAGATTTTTTCAAATTTTTGGATTTTTTCGGTAAAGTTTGCATACAAACATATAATTAACTTGTGCTCCAAATATTTCTTTAGTCCAACCAAAATAAAATTATCTAAGGTGTTTTTTAAAAAAAATAACACAATATGAAATGAGTACTGATGACACTAAAATATTCAATAAAAAATAATAATGAAATCATCATATAAAATAAATATTGCAAAGTCATAATGAAAATGATCATAATTTAAAATTTACTAAATCATACTAAATAAGTTTAATAAGTATTAGTTACATTACTAAATATTTAAGGAAAATTAAAATTAGATTATGTATTTTAATTGTCTAAACCAATGTAAAACTAAAGAACAAATATTCAATATTATTTTCATTCTTAGTGTTGAATTGATTTTATTTTATTTTTGCATTAGTATTAATTTGATTTTGATTTAAGTTTTATTATAATTATCAATATCTATGAACTATAATCTTTATTGGAACATTCTGAATTCTAAGTTTTAAACTTGAAATAATATATTAAAAGATAAAAACTATGAAATAGTATAAGAAATATTTTAAAATTATATCAAAGTAAATAATTTTATATATAAAATAAAATTTTAAAATTACATATATAACGTCGGGTTGGTTTGGTCTCGGGTTGATTTTTTTTAGTTAAAACCAAACCAACCCGAATATAGTTAGATTTTTTTCCCAATACCAAACCAAGTCAAACCAAACCACTAATTGGGTTTTTTTTCCGGTTTGACTCGGTTTATGGTTTGGTTCGGTTTTCGATTCGATTTTGTACACCCCTAGTCACAACCTTTCATAAAAGTCATAACTTTTCATAAAAGCCGCAACTCTTCATAAAAGTCGCAACTCTTCATAAAAGTCACAACTCTTCATTAAAGTAGCTACTTTTCATTAGATTCGCAACTTTTCATGAAAGGGAAGGCTAATTTTGTAAATAAATAAATTAAAAGGGAATTCTGGTTAATTAATGATTGTAAAAGTACATACCAGGATCTGTAACATAAGCAATAGTGTCACTGAGCCACTCAACAAGAGCAAAGAATACAAATATTTAATTGTGAAAAAGAAGAAGAAGAAGAGGTTCAGAATTTTCGTTGTGCTAAAATGAGAGGAAATCCCTCTATTTATAGACAACAAAGGTTAGTGTGAACAAGTGTTTATTGTGCCTTATCAGAAAGGTTACAACTATTTGGAAAAGTTGCAACCCGAAAAGGTCACAACCTTTAAAAATCGCAACTCTTCATAAAAGTCGCAACTCTTCATAAAAGTCACAACTTTTCATAAAAGTCCCAATTCTTCATTAAAGTCGCAACTTTTTATTAGAGTCGCAACTTTTCATGAAAGGAAAGGCTAATTTTGTAAATAAATAAATTAAAAGGGAATTCTGGTATATATATATATGATATCTTCCGTGAATTAAAGAAGTTATTAATAATTTAATTATACGTTACTTTCTCCATTTCAAATTATTCATCGTGTTTCATTCTTGTTACACCCTTTCAGAAAAAATTGATAAAAAATGTAGTTTTATATATTCTATATTACATACCCCTTACAAAAAATAAACATAAATAAGTAATTAATAAAATCTTAAGAACAAATTAAATAACTTTTACTATCAATTAACATAGTACAACAATTTAATCATTTAAAAGATCAAGTAAATTATAATTAATTTTTTTTTTTTACAAATTACATCACACAAGTATATTAGTAAAGAATCATGATCTTATATTTTGATGCATGACCCTTTATTTTACATTCAAAGAAGGAAATTATGAACTAAATAAACATATCCTTCTTAAAGATCATTCACCTTTGTTCTCTAAAAAAAAAAAGTAAAAAAATGCTTTGTTTAAGTATACATAATTATAACTTGGTTATACATATGTTAATCCTTTTGAATGAAGGTAATTTATCATTGTCGACTTATACTTTAATCAATTACAATGGTATATATACATGTACTAAATGTATATACAAATTAGCTATACAATAGACTTTATGTATACAAATTATATACAACAAATTCATTAATTTGAATGAAAGTATTCTATCGCAATCAATGTAAACTTCAAATTAATTGTAAAAGTTCACATCTACTAATTGTATCACGAAGAGGACATTAATCATATGTTTGTCAAACTTTAGAAGATAATCAGTACCTTAGTAATTAGACTTAGATGAGGAGGATAGGCTCGGCCTCCATTAGCAAACCTTGCAGCTGCTTCATTTGCATAAGGCTGAGGGCCGACGCGAGGGAAACGATCACTCAGCTTCCCATGCACCTTCGTCATTAAGCCCATCAACCACCTCAATTTCTGCTGCCATGGCCTTGGTGTATGCGACCCCAACAAGATCACGATATGAAATTAGAGACAATATTGAGTGGCAAGAGGCGCAAACTTGTTGGTAAACCTGGTGACCTCGACAATATTGTTGCATCTTCTTTGAAACCTAGTGTAAAATATAGCGTTTGAAAAGCAAAAAATTGATAACCCTTCTGTAGACACAAAAATAAGGCTACGCAGTACGAACACCAACTACACCTATACCAATAAAAAGAGAATATAAACTAAGAAACTTTAACAATATCGATCTAGCAGCACATAAGTACTTATGAAGCATGGTCATAAGAACTGAGGATGCCTTCGTGATAGTTGGGACACTCTAGTCGTCTGCCTCATCAGAATAAATAATTGTTGCAAAACTAAGGAGCCTAGGCACTCGATTCGACAGATGACAAATGTAGGGATAATCGAAAAATTATAAAAGAATGTGTATAATCAAAAGTTAGATAAGTGCAAATTAATCATGATATAAATGCCTGAGAATATTAACAATTTTTCTTGGATAACGTGACTTTTTGCTAATACATGAACCATCTTAAATTGCATGTAAATTTCAAAATAACCTTTGGAATTCCAAAAAAGATCTGTTATTTTTTTTTTCATTGAAACATTATTGATTGTGTGATAATTTAGTTTCTAAGCATAAGTTATTAGAGCAACAATGTTGATTTAATAAATGAAAAATGGTCATTTAATTTTTTTAGAAATATTTAATATTTAATTAATTAGTTTTTTATAAAAAAAAAAAATTAATGTAGGGGTAAAATGGTTATCCAATTTTGCAATTTGGTGCTTTCCACTTTTAATATATATATATATATATATATATATATATATGTATATATATATATATATATATTATGATGATATAATATGATGGTGATATGATGTTGATGATAATTAAATTAACTATACATATAGATTATAGATGATAAATATTATTTAATTAGGAATTAATCTAAGGAAGTGCAAAAGTCATTAACATTGTTATTAAAATGATATAATTTAACATTTAAATTAAATAATTAAATGCTTTTATAATTTTTAATTTATTATAGGGGTAAAATCGTAATTCAACTTTTAACTTTTTTTGTTCCCACTTATAGTAATATATGATATGATATGATATATGATGATCATTGATGACTCGGTAAGTCGTACTGCATAAACATTGATGGCATAACTAGATACCATATTGCTAAAACATTGATGGCATACTCGATTGTCATACTTTTAGAAGCTCTTTCTCAAAACCCATATTTACTTCCTCAAAAACACAGTTTAAAACACAAGTTTTGACTTTAAAAAGCTTCTCAAGATTTATAACTCAATTCATAGGGTTCATGCAGAATTATGGACATGAATGACTCAACTCAGGGATCTTAATAGCAATATGGAAACTCAGTACTCAAAACTCAAAAACTCAGAACTCAACGATGCTACTTATCTCAAAAATACTCAATTCATAGGGTTCATGCTGAAATATAGACATGAACGAATCAACTCAAGAATCTTAATGCATAACATATGACAATTCAATAATTAGGAATAGAATTTCAAAAAGAATCCAGAACTCAAGAACTCAAAATAAACTCATCTCAAGAATACTAAAATTTAGGGGTAGAAACCTAGATTACTCTTTTACTGATTTGAAAGTAGATGTAGAGCGTTAGGACGAACTATTTCAACACTATGATGGACTTACATACCTGTAAGAACAAGGTTCTTGAAGAATCTTGAAGAAGAACTTGATTAGAAGCCTTGAAACCCTAGATTGAAGGAGAAAAATCAAGAAAACGTTTCTTGAGATTCTTAAATTAGTTTCTTGAAATCTCTATGGCCAAGAATTATGATTTTCATTAGTGATTCATAATTGTATGGAGGAATTTGAATAGAAAGAATTGAATTCTTGGAGAAAAACTTACCTTGAATAATCTTGAATGGAGTCTTCTACTTTGATTTTTTCTGAGGGTTTTGCCTTAGGGTTTTGAGAGAGAAGAGAATGGTAGGATTAAGAGATGAAAATATGATTGTTTTGAGCCTTTAATTAGTCAAGAAATTCGTTTAGAGTTCTTTTAAAGGTAAAAAGACAAAAACACTCATTTTTAATGTTTTCTCGTGGGCTAATTCGTCACTACATTGTATCAGGTTACTAAAATGGTCATAACTTTTTACTCAAAACTCAGATTATTGCGAAATTGGTGGCGTTGGGAAAAAGATTCAAATACCTTTAATTTGATAGGTTCATGTAACTTTTTATATTCTAAGAGATATGATCATTTGAAGTTGACTCAAGTAGAATCCTACACCAAAACTTAATTGGTAAGGAAACTTTCAACTCAACTTTGTGCTAGGAGTTTTTAGTGACCTTAATTGATATCCAAAATCATTCCCACACTATCGAATTTAACTTTAGATATATGAGAAATTTAAGAATTGCCCGATAAGACCTTATATGAAGAAAAAAAATCGGGTCTTAGCTTAGAAATTTTCAAGGTGTTACAGAAGGAACTGGTGCAGGATATGTAGCATTAGTATCTTGCCTTCTCGAGTAAACTAAAACAATAGGCGGTCTTGCTATCACATATGAAGCAGGTAATGAAGGGACAATACATGATTGGTTCTCAATAGAAGGACCGAAAGATGGATCAAAATATCATTTGATGGTACTATCAAAGAATAAGTAACTTGATACGCTAACCATTCATCTTCCAAGTATTTTCCAAGTTCAATAGAGTAACGTCGATCACCATCTGGAGACGAGAGTAGACCAAAAAAAAACACTTTACTACTTTAGGATTCAACTTAGTAACAGATGGCCGAACATCTCAAACATAACATGTACTTCCAAACACCTTAGGTTCCATAGAAAATAATGACTTATATGGAAAAAGGATACTATATGGTACATTACCAACAAGCACATAAGATGACATGTGATTGATCAGAAAAGATGTTGTAGAAACTGGATCTGCCCAATAATGTTTAGAAACTTTCATTTGGAACAATAGTGTATGAGCTGTCTCAAGTAAATGCCTATTCTTCCTCTCAGCAACTCCATTTTGAGAAGATGTATCAATACATGAAGACTGATGAAGAATATTGTATTGTCTCATGTGTGATTGAAACAATTTTTACATGTAATCTTTAGCATTGTCACTTCTTAAAATTCGTACAAAAGCATTGAACATACTTTTGATTTCAGCATAGAAGGCACAAAAATGAGTGAACACTTCAGAACGACTCTTCATAAAATAAATCTAAGTCATTCGAGAGAAATAATCCACAAAAGTGACAACATACCCGTGTCCAGTTTTGGAAACAATTAGACATGGTCCCCAAACATCAGAGTGAACTAATTCAAAAGCTGAGTCAGCCTGCTAATTAACTTGAGGACCTACTGAGAAGTAGTGTTGTTTTGCAAATCGACATGACTCACATTCCAATGAAGAGATATTCTAAAATCGAGGACAAATTTTCTCCAACATAGGTAAAGAAGGATGTCCTAATCGACAATATGTTTCAAATGGAGACAAGACAATGGAACATGCAACAAATTGAGACCCATATTCATCAAGTATGTAAATACCATCATATATATGTCCTTCACCAATAACTTGATTTGTTGTAAGATCAAGAAACAGACAATGATCAGGAAAGAATGAGATATAACAATTGAGGTCTTTAATAAGTCTGCTGATAGATTGTCACGCCCCGAGACTACACCCTAGACGTGGCCGGCACTCGAAGACCATTGCTGGTCCCCAAGCGAACCCTCATCCTGGCTGACTCCAAGCGGAATACTAACTTAAGCATACAAGAGCTTAAAACTGAAAAAAAAAGTTTATAAACTCAACTTTACAAATCTTTAACTCAAAAGAAAACTCTGATAATAGAATATATATACAACTCGCCATAAAAGGAAACTTTAGTCTTCAAAACATTTAACAAAATAAATGAAGAGACTTTTGAAACTCTATTGTCTATCTATGAAGCCTCTAACTGATAAAGATGGAAGCCGGGACAAGACCCACGACCTCCTAACAACTGATACAACTGAAAGGTAAATGAAATCCTCCGAAAGCAAAGAGGCTTGTCATAGCTAACTGGAACTCCCGGATGTATCAACGAATCTCCTGTTGATGATCTTGAATACCTGTGTCTGCATCATAAAAAGATGCAGGCCAAATGGCTCAGTACGTGGAATGTACGAGTATGTAAGCTGGAAATCTAAACAACATAGGCTAGAAGAAACACTGGAATAAACTGAATAACTTACCTCTTTTTCAAACTTTCTCAACTCAAGGAATACTCAAAACTACTCAAACTTACTCAACTCAAAAGATAGATACTGGACTCAAAGACAGATACTCAACTCAAAGATATATACTCAACTCAAGATATATACTTAACTCAAAGATACTTAACTCAAGGATACTCGACTCTTGAATAACTGAACTCAACCTGACTGACTTCTTTCAATATAAGGTAATTTAAAACAAGTGCGATATAAAGAAAGACTGTTTAAAACATGCTATAAACTCTGTGTGTATACAAGGATACAATAAGCCTGAGATGTATATAGAAATACAAATGAACTGATGTATATAAAATACAATAATTTCTGTGTATAAAAATACAATAACTGTTGTGGGAGTTTCTCTAACCGACAACCATCACATAAGAGCTATAGTGATGATACAGCGATCGACCTCACGCTGCCAGAGCATCTTATACCCGGCCAAAGGTATAAGACCTGAACTGCCTAATGGATCCACTAGTCTAATCTGAAAAGGATTCATCTAAAAAGTATGATCCTTTTCTACCCATGGTGGCTAACATGGTTCTATGGGGGCTATGGGTTCTTTGAACACTCCCCCAATTCGGTGCTCAATACTACTCCCAAAAATGTACTGGCTCTTATGTTTTTAAAACATATTTATTCCTGCTGATATGAGATAATTACTCAAAAACTAGCCCGAAGGCTCTTTTGGAAATCTCAGTTTCCAACCTTGTTTAAATGTAAAAACATTTCTTTAAAACTTCTTTGGGAATACATAGTTCCCTAATAACTTTGAGAAAATGAACTCAACTCTTTACTATTTACTTTACTTGAACTCTTGGCTTGATGTGAAATTCTTAACTTAACATGAAACTCTTAACTTTTGACTTGACTTGAAACTCAATACTTTTCACTCGACTTGAAACTCTATACTTAACTTGGAACTCTATACTAACTTGGAACTTAAGCCTTAGAATGAAGTTAAAACGTTCAATGAAGACTTGTGAAAAGTTTGAAGACTTGCTTTGACTTACTTAACTTCTCTAAGCTTAACTTCTAACTTCACTTGACTTGGAAACTAACTTCACTTGACTTGGAAACTAACTTCACTTGAATTGGAATCTAACTTCACTTGAATTGGAAACTAACTTCACTTGAATTGGAATCTAACTTCACTTGAATTGGAAACTAACTTCACTTGAATTGGAAACTAACTTCACTTGAATTGGAATCTAACTTCACTTGAATTAGAAACTAACTTCACTTGAATTGGAAACTAACTTCACTTGAATTGGAATCTAACTTCACTTGAATTAGAAACTAACTTCACTTGAATTGGAATCTAACTTCACTTGAATTGGAAACTAACTTCACTTGAATTTGAAATTTGGATTGATCACATGTTACGGATGAGTTCTTGACTTTTAGAAGTACCTTGGAGTGTTGGAAACAACTAGGAAACATAGGTATAATACCTAGGAACATGTATGAAAAAAATGGTAAATGAAAGGGAAGGATTGGTGTCCTTGGCACTAGGAGAGGTGCGACAGCCCAGCCCCTTTTTCCCCAAAAATCCTTCTTTTTCCCCTTGTTTCTTTCCAATTCTAAACCCTCTCAACCTCAAGGTTTCAGCAGCAATACTTAGAATCATAAAGACCCTTATTATACAATAGATTCAACTCAAAAATCACAGCCAGAAATCTGTACTAAATCAGCAAGAACTTCAACACAACACCACTACAACTTCAACAACCAATAAATCTTCTCTTGGAATTGAAAACGAGTTGGTGTGTGGGGGTATGAACCAACCAACACTAAGGATCATCAATCTCTCAACATACAATAGATCACAACTCAAATACACAGCCCAATCCTGTCCCACAACCAACAATAACTTCAACAACACAACTAACAACATCAACAACAACTAACAACTTCAACAACTTCAACAACAAATCCAATCTCTTCTCAAATCATAAAAACGAGCTTGGTATGTGGGGGGGAAGGATAAACCCACACTAAAGACTCACATACCTGATTAGGGATCACCCCCGACGAAAATCCACGACGATCCTTAGCTTCTTCTTCTCTTTCTCCTCTTCTTTTCCTCTTCTTTCTCTCTTATCTTCCAAGCCCTAACTCTCACTCTTACTCTCACTCTTTAAAATGGGACAAAAATGATCCAAACATCAGTCTAACACCTCAATATAACCCAAAGAAATTATTAGGGAAAAGACCAAAATACCCTTAAAATTTTCGGACTAAACAAACTGCACTGTGCGACTGTGCGACTGTGCCGACAGCCCAACTTCCAAAGGGCATAACTCACTCATACGAACTCAGAATCAAGCAAACTCGGCGGCGTTGGAAAGATCATTCCAAGGGCTTTCCAGAAATAACTGGAAATTCGCCTAAATCATTCTGAGCTAGGAGTTACGACTGCTCAAAGTTGACCAAAAACTCACTTTTTTTCCATAGCCAAATTTTCCAGATTCTTTCCAAAATGACTATTTCCAATTCAACTCTTCTTGGAACTCAATGTGCTACATCTAGGGATCTTAACTTAACACTCAAGAAATTTTATTCCTCGGTAAAATCTCACTCCACATAAAGGACGGCTCGAGTCTTAGTTCGAAAATTCTCTAGGGTGTTACATAGATATCAAATTAAAGTCTAATTTTGGTAAACTCAATATAGATGACAAAGTCATAGAAGAGGTTGGTTTAACAATTCCAGATCCGACAATGTTACAAGTTGAACTATTAGCTACCTTAACGGGAGAAAGTATTTTGTGTGATTGTAAGCTAGAAAATACATTAGGATTACCGGTCATATGATCAGTGGTACCCGTACCAATAACCCACTTATTTGAAGAGGAGACAATACATGTTTTACTTGACTCTATATTAACTGGAATAGATTCATTTATTGATTTATGTTACTTCAAGAACTTATTTAACTTCTCCATAGAAACCAAAATTGTTTGATAAGATGATTGACCAGATGTAATGACAAGATCAGCTATTTTAGTCATTTTCCAACTAAATGATAACAATAGTTGATTTTTGAAATAGATTCATTTATTGATTCTGATACTTCAAGAACTTATTAAACTTCTCCATAGAAACCAAAATTGTTTGATAAGATGATTGACCAGATGTAATGACAAGATTAGTTATTTGAGTCACTTTCCAACTAAATAATGATAATATTTATAACACCCCATATCCGAAAACAGACCTAACAGCAAATTTTCAGAAGTTGCAAGTGCAATCCACCGTCGCCACCCACGGACCATAGGTGGGGTGTGTGGATTGACCACATGCAACCCCATCCCAGAACCCCAAGAGAAATTCATCAAGACTCGACCAACGGCAGGACTCACGGACCGTAGATGGGACCACAGTCTATGGTCTAGGTCCGTGGTTCTGGCCCCCCCAGTTTCCAGCTCCCAGTCGCCATTCTACAGCCGACCAAAATGGACCGTTGGACCATCCACGGTCCGTCGGTCTGGTCCGTCGATGACCTCCGACAACTTTTAATTCAGGGGTCGTTTGGTCTTTTCCCTATGTGTTGGACCTCTAAACTACGTCGTTTAACCCCTAAACTATGTAGTTTTGGTCAGGTTTAGCCAAGTAACTTAACTAGAACTTACCTAAGTCAATTAATTCTCCAAAATTCTTAAACTTAGAACGAAGAGAGGAGAAAAGAGGCGACCCAAACCCTTCCAAGAACGCAGCAAGTTCTCGTTATTTTCAGCCCTAAAATCGAAAGATTTTTCCGTGGAATTCATCACCAAGTATGTGGGATTTCACTAGTGGGTTCTTTTCACCCATTAGGTCCCTAAAATTCAGTCTAATTCTTGATTCCCTTCATATTATCTAGACCTAGGGTTTTCTTGAATGTTAGAAATTGTTGGATATTAGCTGTTAGAATTATCCAAATCAGATTTCCATATTGTTGTTTCATTCCTTGCGTGATATTCAGAACCCTAGTGGTGTAGATTAGTTTAGTTCATGAGTTACACTTGCTAGGTCAGTTTATACAGATATATATGCTCCAGTTAAGAATGTTTCATTATCAGTACATTAATGCTGCATTTTTAGTTAGCATGTCAGTATTTGAGCTATCCAGTTATTTTAGTGATGTTGTAGTATTATACATTCAATTGGGAGTAGACTTAATACCGAGTTGGACTAGGGTCAGTCACCCTCATAGTCCAAGAACTACGTGCTCCCGTAGGTTAAGCCCCCTCTATGGGCATTATACTTAGTGATCACGTCAGCCATGCCTCTATACCCTTGACAAGGTATATTGGGTCCTCTCGATGGGGCGTATACATCAGACTCCACATTTAGCTCATGTTGTTTTATGTCAGTAATTAGTATCTCTCACAGTCAGATTCTAGTGTATTGGCCAGGTTATCAGTTACAGTTCAGTCTTTAGTTTTAGTATATTATAAACTTGATCACTACATTCAGTTAGTTCATATTCAGCATGTTTAGCATATTTATCATGTTCAGTTTATATCACTACTTTAATCGCCTTGTTCAGTTATATGTTTTATTCAGCTTTATTCTATCATGCATGCTCAGTACCTTTCAAGTACTGACACATACTCTGCGCTACATCTTCTCATAATGTAGGTTCAGGTCCTCAGCATTCAGATCACGTATAAATCGGTTCCCGATCTCCAGTTCAGCAGCATTACTGGTGAGTCCTCATTCTTTGAGGACGAGTGACATGTTATCTTTTCATTTTCAGTCTTTTAGTTTCAGTTTTGCTAGAGTTAGCTGGGGACATGTCTCAGCATCTCTAGTCAGTTAGAGGCTTATTCAGACATAGTTTAGATTCAATTTTAGTTGAGCTTGATCTTTCCGTTGTCATTAAACTCAGTTATATAGATTCAGACTTAGAATGGGTATTCCCATCATTTCATTTTCTGATATGGTTCTAGCTTCTGCACAATATGACTTTTATGTTGAAAATCTTTAAGTATGTTTATGATATGCCAACAGGGTTAGTTTGGAGTCACTCGTGATCCTAGGTCCCGTGTTTACGCCCTGGGATAACTTCGGGGCGTGATAATATTTGACAAGATTAATTGTTTGAGTCATTTTCCAACTAAATGATATTAATATCTTTAAATGAATCAAGTTGGACCACCAACAACTCAATAACCAATAGATTGAACCCAGGCCAAGAAAAAATAATCACTTTGCTTAACTATGAAATTTGAAAGCATACTAGTCCACCCACTTGATAAATTCAATGTGAAAACAAGATTGAGGAGTTGAGAAGGAGAAAAAATTTGACACCCAACTCTTAACAAACAATCAAAGACGAAGCAGAAGCTTCCAACCAATGTTATCAAGCAGCCAAATAACAGAGTAAATCAACTGATGGAAAATAAAGAACCTGAGCCAAGTCTGCAACCAACAAAGCTCTCACAAATCGAGATTGTTCGAACCAGATATTATCAAGTCCTGATTGAAAATGCTGAGATAAACCCGAAAAAGCAATCAGATCTATTTCTGACAATGAACGTGCCCACACGTGCCACCTCAGAAGATCACCGAAAAATCTATTACCGGTGCGTGAGGCTCCCTTTCTTCCTCACCGACCATAGAAAACAATCTGAATTTCTGCTAATCTGGGAAGACAATCCACCCTAGGTAGAAGGTGACCATTTAAACCCAACTCGCAAATGCCCAGAAGTGCCTCCGACAAATATTCCGATTAACACCAGCAACAGATCTACCATGGCTCTGATACAATGTAATAGCTAATGTTTGGACAATAACTTGTGTATTATTCGGTTACGTAAGATGAATATATACAAATACATTGAGCTTTAATTAAGGAAACTAAATAGGAAAAGATCCAGGATATATTCTATAATATCCCTACATATTTCCTAAGCTATGTACACTACACCCAAATGTGTCTACATACATTATGTAACAAATACAAATTTATTAGGTGGATGAACCAAGTAGACTATTGCCCTCTATACAATAGTCTTGTGTTGTCAACAACTACCTTCTAATTTATTTATTTATTTTTTTCCCATTGTGCAATTGTGTTGTCAGTTATATATTTCTTATAATTGTGGTGTTTGTGCGTGCTTTCACGCAATTTGGCTAGTTTCAAAAGGTATTACTTAGTTATCATTCATCATTTCAAAACAATTAAGAGGCGACAGGATGTTGGATGGGTGGGTGAGAGTAATAATGAAGTAGTACCTCAAGTATTTTTGAGCATCATTCAATTTATTTCACATCATTACACAATAATATTATTATCATTATTTCATTAAGATTTACACCACTTTTTTTTTAATTGCATAACCAGTTATTAAAAGAACTTTTCAAGAGAGCATTAACAGAAAATAAATTTTAGGCTAAACAAATATTGCAAGGTCAGTTTGACAGCCATACATTTCTTTCATTTTTTTCTTGGTTATTTGTTACTCTCCCGATTTCAATTTGCTTGTCTTATTTTCTTTTTTAGTCTGTTTTTAAAAAATGGCTTCATCCTTTTTTGATAACTTTTTTAATTCTAATTTTCACATGATATGTTTAAGGCCACAAGATCTGCATATTCTTTAATTTTAATATCACAAAATTTTACTTTATACCAAGTCAAACCAGGACAACCAAATTGAAACAAAGGAAGTATTTATCTCTTCTAAAAGAGAAGGGAGAATATGGAGGTAAACATATGAATGTTGAATTGAATTGCAAGTTTGTGACTTGTATAGATAAATTTTTAAAAATTAAGTGAATTTGAACGCATAGAATCATATTTAATTGATATTAAATGGAGCCAAGCTACTATTAATATTCATCCTGTTCTAGATATACTTGCTGAATTATTGGGCTAAAAGAGAGGGGAAGAAAAGTCTTGACTGGGCCCTGAAGTTATTAGCCTTTTTCATAGAATTGAAGCAAAACAGAAAAAACAACTTTGGTTGCTTTTCTTTATTACACTAGCCAGTGAAGAATTAATTGATCAGATATGGAATTCTTATCTATTTTTGTGAAAATGATCACAGATTGCTTGATCCAGCCAGTTGCGCGAGGGATTGGGTATTTCTATTACTACAAGAGCAACATCACATCTCTGGATGAAGAATCTCAGAAGCTGGAGAATATCAGACACGGCGTGGAGGAAAGAGCAGAGGCTGCCCGGAGAAACTTACAAGTCATTTCACCCAATGTTGAGGCTTGGTTAACTAGTGTTGATATCACTACTGCAGATGTGGCAGCTGTGATGCAACGAGGTAGAATTGAGGTTGAAAGATATGGTTGGTGTCCAAACTTGAAGTCACGTTACTCGCTGAGCAAGAGAGCCAAGAAAATTACCCTGGAGATGATTGAACTTCGTAATGAAGGTAACAAGCATGATGATTTCTGCTATCCTGTCGTAGAAATTGAAGCTATTTCTAGTAACAGTACTGAAGAATTTGACTCCAGAAAATTGCAAGAGGAAGAGGTCATGGCAGCTTTGAGAGATGATGGGGTCAACATGATTGGGATATGTGGTATGGGTGGTGTTGGTAAGACAACACTGGCTGAGAAAATAAGAGCAAGGGCGAAACAAGAAAGGTTGTTTGATGATGTTGTCATGGTAACTGTCAGTCAACAACCAGACTTCAAAAGAATTCAGGGTGAGATCGCAAGAGAAGTCGGGCTGACACTAGAAGGGGATAATTTGTGGAGTCGTGGAGATCGGCTGCGTTCAAGGTTAAAGGATCAGAACAGTCGCGTTCTTATAATCTTGGATGATGTTTGGGAGGCTCTTCATGATCTAGAGAAACTTGGAATTCCCAGGGGTAGCAACCACAACCATCGGTGCAAAGTGACATTGACTACGCGTCTGAGAGATGTTTGTGAAGCTATGGAAGCTCAGAAGTTCATGGAAGTTGGAACCTTACTTGAAAATGAAGCATGGATTCTTTTTAGGCAGAAAGCCGGTAATTTAGTTGATCATCCTTCTCTCCTTGACATAGCAAAAGATGTTGCCAAAGAATGCAAGGGGTTGCCGCTTGCAATTATTACAGTTGCAGGAGCACTAAAGCATAAAACCAAGCCTTCATGGGAGGATGCCCTAAAACAATTACGTGATGCAAAAACAAGAAATATCCCTGGAGTGCACACAAAGGTGTATAAAATTCTGAGGCTAAGCTATGATCACTTGGAAAGTGATGAAGCCAAGTACCTCTTTTTGCTTTGTTCTTTGTTCGAGGAAGATAGTGATATTTGGACTGAAGAATTACTTAGGTATGTAATGAGGCTTGGCAACTTTTCGGAAATCGAAAATTTAGAACATGCAAGAAATAGAGTGTGTCTTCTGTTAGAAACACTGAAAGGTTGCTTCTTGTTATCCCAAGGTTCGGACAAAAATTATGTCAAAATGCATGATGTGGTCCGTGATGTGGCTATATATATTGCGTCTGAAGGAGAGCATATCTTTATGGTAAGTCATAATGTGAACTCGGAAGAGTTCCCAAGAAGAATTTCTTATGAGCATTTCAGTCACATGTCAATTGTTGCAAATAAATTTGCTGAGCTTCCTAGACCAATCGTTTGCCCAAAACTGAAGCTTCTAATGTTAAAACTCTGTTTTGAAAAGCCATTCAAATTACAGGACGATTTTTTTGATGGCATGAGTAAACTCAATGTATTAAGCATGAGGGGAGACAGATATAAGGAGTCCATTTGGCCTCTCCCAGGATCCATTCAGAGGTTGTCAAGTCTGAGGACGCTGTGTCTGAGTAAATTAAGGTTGGATGACATATCCGTTATTGGGGAACTTGTCACTTTAGAAATTCTCAGCATCAAAGATTCTCAGTTAGAGGAGTTGCCGGTGGAGATAGGAAAATTAACCAATCTAATTATCTTAGAGCTGCGGAATTATAAGCAAGTAGAACTTGAAAGGATTTCACCAGGTGTCTTATCAAGACTCGTACGATTGGAGGAACTACATATGGTGGGAGTAGAACATTTTAGTTACTCCACCTTAAGAGAGCTGGAATCCTTATCGAGATTGACTGCACTGACATTAAGTAAATGTTCCGGAGATGTGATCTACAATAACTTGGGCCTTTCCTCCAAGTTGACACGGTACGCTCTTACATTGGGTAGAGCTTACAAAACGACTTCAACCATAGATGATTACGACAAGAATATTTCTTTAGAGGTCACTGAGACCACCCCATTGGGTGATTGGATCTGCCACAAGCTTAGGAAGAGCGAACTTGTACATTCAACTGGAGAGGGCTCCAAGAATGTGCTGGCAGAGTTGCAGCTGAATGAATTTCAGAACGTGAAATATCTTCTCCTGGATGATTGTGATTCATTGACACATTTATTAAAGATCCACTGTCAGAATAATATTCCATTCCCTGAACTCGAAAGACTGGAGGTAAGCCGTTGTCGCGGTCTACAGAATGTTTTTTGTGTGCCCTTGGCTGGAGGGAGTTGGACAGTAGTTTGCCCTAATGATGAGGAAGAGGAGATCTCTCGGAGGACTCGTGAAGTAATCAAGTTCCCCAATTTATATGAATTGGACCTTCATTCTCTGGAATGCCTCACTCACTTTTGCAGTGACTGTGTTGAGGGCATTGAGTTCCCTCGGTTACGGGAAATGAGCTTCTTTGAGTTACCAGAGTTTCAAAATTTCTTACCTACAACCAACAACTCCATCACTCACTCAAATCCTCTTTTTGATGAAAAGGTCTTCTTCTACTGCTCTATGTGACCTATCATTTCAACAAAAAAAATGATAACTAATTTATAAATTTGCAGGTTTCTTGTCTCAGTCTGGAAGAGCTATCTATCGATGGAGCTAATAGCATAAGTGCTCTATGCTCTCAGCAACTTCCAACAGCCTACTTCAGCAAACTTGAATCATTGTATGTATCAAATTGTGGAAAATTGAGAAACATGATGTCTCCATCAGTGGCTAGAGGTGTTTTCAATCTCCGAATACTAAAGATAGATGGTTGTCAATCAATGGAAGAAGTGATCACAGAAGAGGAACAACAAGGAGAAGAAATCATGACTAATGAGCCCTTATTTCCCCTGTTGCAAGAATTGAGGCTTCAAAGTTTGCCATGGCTTGGGCATTTCTTTGTGACGAAGCATGCTCTTGAATTTCCATTTCTCAGAGAAGTGACTATTCATGACTGCCGTGAAATGGAGACGTTTGTCCAACAAGGATTTGTGAGTCTCGAAAGGGTGAACAATGACGATGAGGTGAACAATAAAGTGATGTTCAATTCTAAGGTTTGTCTTGTGCCTCTAGTTGTATAACTAACTAGTTTCTGGGAACGTGCATTGCACGTTGATCTCTATTTTTTACTTAAAGTTTGTATTACAAAATAATGAATCGAAAAAGTTATATCACTTTAAAATATATTTGTGGTTACCAAAACAAAGGAAGTTGATCCATTATAGAAATAACTTTGAATTGGTTTCATTCATGTTTAATTTTCTTTATAGAGTGAAATGGACACTATGTGACAAAATATTATGCTAGATATCTGCATTATATAAGCACTTGATTCACCCTAACATGCCAACAACAATATGTTTCCATTCAGTTGTACAACAATTAATAGCATATTTAATTAATTCATTGACTATCTACTTAAATCAATATCGATCATAATAGACAAGACACTTGATATATTTATATTTAATAAAGTTTGTGTTGAGTTATAAAATAGAACAAAACTATTCATCTTCTGCTTCATAATGTGAAAGTTATTGGAACTACCAATTAATACCTCTTTAGTTTATAACAAGCATGTTAAAATCATATTCAATTCTAATTAAATATTTAGTAATCCTAAAATTAGTAGTAGATTTATTTTCTACAAATATTTTTCATATATCAACATTCACAAAAAAATAGGTGAATTTAATTAAAATAATGGGATCTAAAATAATATAGTAATGTCAAGTGAATTCTCCACTAGGAATGTACATAATAACATTTTTTTTTCTTATCTAGCACCTCATGTACATGTAGTTATATTGCTTTCCTCTTGAAATGAGATATCAAGTTATTCTCCACTTTGTTGCTCAGACTCTCCAAAATTGTTGCCGCACCAGTGTTGGATTCTCCAAAATGCACTACTTTTGGAGTATCCAACATGTACCCATCGACATTTTTGAAGAGACCGAGTAACATAGATTCTTCATACCTTGTCTGTTACATTGTATTAGAGCCTGAGCTAGCTCTCGCTCCACATTCCAGTTGGGCCTGGATGTGAAGGGGATGTTAGAGTCCCACATAGGTTGGAAAATGGAATGGTGGTCTGCATATGTGTACTTGGTCAATCCTCCCCTCTTGAGCTAGCTTTTGGGGTTGATTTAGGTCAAATCTTTACAATTTTCATATCAAACTCTACAATACTGTCTTTACTGCTTTTCTTCATCCCTTCAACGTACGTTTGCAGGTTTCTTTTCCCAGCCTGGAAGAGCTATATATCAATGGAGCTAACAGCATAAGTGATCTCTGCTCTTACCAACTTCCAACTGCCCACTTCAGCAAACTTGAAATATTGAATGTAAAGGAGTGTGCTAAATTGAGAAACTTGATGTCTCCGTCAGTGGCCAGAGGTGTTTTGAATCTCCGAATACTAGAGATAAATGACTGCCGATCAATGGAAGAAGCGATCACAGAAGAGGAACAAGAAGAAGAAGAAATCATGACTAATGAGCCCTTATTTCCCCTGTTGGAAGAGCTGAAGCTTCAAAGGCTACCAAAGCTGAGGCATTTCTTTCTCGCCAAGCGTGCTCTTGAATTTCCATTTCTCAGAGTAGTGTGTATTCATGACTGCCCTGAAATGAAGACTTTTGTCCAACAGGGATCAGTGAGTACCCCAAGTCTCGAAAGTGTAAACAATGATGATGAGGTGAAAGTAGTTGATCTCAATAAAGTGATGTTCAATTCTAAGGTTTGTCTCGTGCCGCTACTATATAGCTAATTATTATTCTCTTTCCATTTTAACTAGTTAATAGTAATAGTAATCTTTGGATAGTTATTTCTGTTCGGTTCATTTTTTATTTTGTACTTTAAGCTATTTTGAATTTTCATCCCTTACATAAAATACAAGTTGTCCTTCATCATTTGCAGGTTTCTTGTCCCAGCCTGGAAGAGCTAGAACTCGACAGGGCTGAAAGCATAAGTGCTCTATGCTCTCACAAACTTCCTACTGCCTACCTTAGCAAACTTGAAAAATTGTATGTATCGAATTGTGCTAAATTGAGAAACTTGATGTCTCCGTCAGTGGCCAGAGGTGCTTTGAATCTCCGAATACTAGAGATAAAAGACTGCCAATCAATGGAAGAAGCGATCACAGAAGAGGAACAACAAGGAGAAGAAATGACTAACGAGTTTTTATTTCCACTGTTGGAAGATCTGGAGCTTAAAGGACTGCCTAAGCTGGGGCATTTCTTTCTGACAAAACATGCTCTTGAATTTCCATTTCTAAGAGTAGTGAGGATTCATGACTGCCCTGACATGAAGACGTTTGTCCAACAGGGATCTTTGAGTACACTGTGTCTCAAAAGGGTGAACAATGACAATGAGGTGAAACTAGATGATCTCAATAGAGCGATGTTCAATTCTAAGGTTTGTCTTGTGCCGCTAGCAGTATTATTGATTACTATATATATTTGTGTCATGCATTAATAAAGCCCTGGTATACTGCTCTCTTAGCGTTTTAACAAGCAAATAGTAGTAGTAATCTTCAGATAGTTATTTGTCACCTGATATCTATCTATGTTGACGGAGGTAACAAACATAGGTGAATCTACAGTATTGTAATCCAAGGGTTCAGATGAACCTAATAGCTTTTGCGCAGAGACTTTTTATCTGTATTAGTTATATCTAGAGACTCCGTGATTGCGAATGCGATTATTATTGTATATTAACTTGATGACATTGGAGATACCTATAAATTTCAAATTTTGAATCTACTTCTCATTCTAAATTCTTCTTTCATTATATGTAACAGCTAATATGTTCATTTATTTTCTCATGTTATCTTGCATTCTATGTCATTCTACTTCATCCCTTCAACGTTCGCAGGTTTCTTGTCACAGCCTTGAAGATCTAACTATCCATTGGGCTAACAGCATAACTGTTCTATGCTCTTACCAACTTCCAACTGCCTACTTCAGCAAACTTGTAATATTGGCAGTAAGGAATTGTGGAAAATTGAGAAACTTGATGTCTCCATCAGTGGCCAGAGGTGTTTTGAATCTCAGAATACTAAATATAGCAGGCTGCCAATCAATGGAAGAAGTGATCACACTAGAAGAACAACAAGGAAAAACAATTATGACTAATGAGCCCGTATTTCCCCGATTGGAAGAACTGCAGCTTGGAAGGCTACCTAAGCTGAGGCATTTCTTTCTGACGGAGCATGCTCTTAAATTTCCATTTCTTAGAGAAGTGAAGATTGATGATTGCCCTGAAATGAAGACGTTTGTACAACAGGAAATATCTGTGAGTACACCGATTCTCAAATGGGTGAACCATGATGATGAGGTGAAAGTTGATGATTTGAATAAATGGACACAACAGAAGTTCAATTCTAAGGTTTGTCTTGTTCTTCTAGTTGTATAACTAATTAACTCTAGCGCTCTCTTTCCGTCTTAACTAGTACTCCACTACTTAATAGTGATAACAATATTAAGATTGTTATTTATGTTTGTCACTTGAAGCAACTTTCTTTTACTTCCCAAATAAATATTTTATTTACTGAGCTAGTCATCTCTCTTCTCTGCTCGATCCCGGGAACAAAAGGCAGGACAAGGCACTACCGATGGCTACCAATCTGAAGCTAAAGATGGCGACGAATCTAAAGCTACTGATGGCAAAAAATCTAAAGCAAGTAATGGTGATGAATCTGAAGCTAGTGATGACGATGAATCTGAAGCTAACTATGGCGATGAATCTGAAGCTGCTGATGAAGACGGATCTGAAGCTACTGAGTCTCGAAAGGGTGAACCAGCTTGATTTTGGGGTGATGGCAACGAAGCCAAACCAAGTCATAGCAGAAGATAGTGATGTCTATGAATCCGAAGCTAGCTAGGAAGGTAATAAGTATTCGATGAAATGGTTGAAGTTAGCTCGAATATCACCTGATACCTATAGCGATGTTTGTTGATATTATGAATGAAGAGGTGGAGCTTGAAGAAGTCTAGAGTAGCAGCCTATTACATTTTTTTTCAGGCTCCTTTGATATCTTATTAATCAAGCGTGATAGAGGTAACAAGAGAAAGGGGTGGGATCTATATTCTAATTCATGCAACAGTTTTTGCAAAGAGACAATTATATTCGTATTTAATTTGTATCAGTAATTTCTTTAGTTAGAAATTCTTTGATGTGCGGAGGGTGTTAAACATTCCACATTAGTTGAGGAACTTTTCGGTTTGATTTTGATTCAAGGACAATTTTTTAACATGTATGCTTTGGATTCAAGACAATAACCGATGAAAAAACATTTTTGTGATTCTTTCATCTAGTTTATATTACACATAAAAATTCTTATGTGACTTATGCAAGACATTTATTTCATCACAATCTGAAGCTTCTGATTTGTGTTTTAAAGAATACATCCAGCCCTTTCACAATACATACACCTTCAAACCTTGACATTCAAAACCAACTCTTTGATATCACGAATTCTACTTTCACTTCCCAAAAGTTCTAACGTCTTAGCTACTAGAAAAACCAATCCAAGCTTAGATGTTTGATTCGATCACACATCATTTCATCTAACTATGCTTAACGTAATTCCTAATAACCTCCACATGTCATGATTCAACTGTATCACACGTCTTAATTGTTTTTACTCAATACATGAAACCGATGATTCTCTATTTTTCCTACCGGTATCGTCAACAAGAAATGAAATTCCTAATGCCTAATTTGGTTATTAATTTTTTTTTCGAAAAAGGGTAAAAACTATCCTTCAACTATTCGAAATATATAGAGCAAATATACCCTTCAACTATGTTTTGGTTCAAAACTACCCTTCTCATCTTATTATTGGATCACTTCTAACCTTCCATTAACGGAATAAGATATGGAATTAACGATATAAAATGTGGCACTCAATATGTAAATTATAATGCCATATATGTAGAAGTCCACCTAAGCACACCCACCCTACCCACTAAATGATCCAATCTCCCCCCTTCACTTCCACCATCAACTCTACAAACAACAATTTCGCTCCAAAAGACTTCATTTTATCCTCCAAAATTCGTCCATCCCCGCCATACCCTTCCTCTCTTCTCCTTCGTTGCCACACTCCCAAAACCCCTCTCATTGAATGCCACATCTTATTCCGTTAAATGGAAGGGCAGAAGTCATCCAATAGTAAGACGGGAAGGATAGTATTGAATCAAAATAAAGATGAAAGGTATAGTTGCTCTATTTCAAATAGTTAAAGGAAAGTTTTGGCCTTTTTCCTTTTTTTTTTTTTTTTTTTGTGCATTTCACTTTGAAAAAACTAACACCATATATATAAATGAATAAATATTGCTTTGTACAGCCTTAGAGACAGTTACAATTTTGAGATTTTGCTGAGAATTAATGCAAAATCAGCCTTTAATTCTAAAATTAAAAGGAAAACAAAAGGAATAAAAGAGTCTAATTATATCACAATTTAACAACAAAAAAAAAAACACTATTCTTTCTCTCTCCATTCCAATCCAATCAATCTACAAGGTGAATACCTAATCTTATATTCAGAAATAGTATCTAATTTAGGTGACCATATTTGCCCTTTTGGTCCAACCAATTGTTCGTAATGCTTCTTCAACTCAGGTGTGCTACACAAAAAATTAGGGCTTGAACTACTAGATCCACAATCCTCCTCTTCCTCCTTATTTCCTCTTTGGAGTAACTTGATCATAAACTCCGGTGCGACTTTAATCAAAACTCTACCATTTGATCCCTTTATATATTCAAAAGCAGGGTTCTTGAAGTTAACATGACCTCTTTTGTTGTTGTTATTATTATTATTATTATTACCTAAGGTAGCAAGAGAAGAAGCCGAAAGCACTTTGTTTGTGAAGGAATCAAGTGGAAGAACAAAATACGTATCGCTATTCCTTAGCTTATCGTCGATACCTAACGATGGAATAGGTTGACCAATGAAAAATGAGTCCGCATGACATACCATGCAATCGGGGTACTCAAACATTATCTCTCCAGCTAGCTTTTTTCCGGTCACCATCCTCGTCGTTCCATCGTGAAATATAACCTTGATTGTTAATAAATTTGATGTGTAACATCCATTCCCCATTTTTGGATTTTGGAGGTTGATATGATAAATTAAGAGGAAATTAAAATGGCTTTTTTTTCATGAGTTTGGAAAATGGTTTTGTTTTTGTTTATATATATAGAGGATTCAAATAAGTAAGGTTGACTTTGAGGGAGTCAAATTAAAGGAGTTTTGTATTATTTTTTAATTTGTTGCTAAGTTTTAAAATGACTTTTGTGGGGTAGGTCGGTGGTCACTGGTCAGTAACGTCGGCTGTCAAGTTATCGAAATTAAATTTTGTGATTGTGATTTGTATAATACCTTGATATTTAGCTTGTATTTTGCGTGTCTGAGGAAAAAGTAACTTAAAAATATATATACACTCGTTTGTTTCTTTTTAGTTGTGATATTTTTTTAAAGTCAAACAATAAGAATTTGACTAATATTTTATAATGTATTTTTTTAGTTGTGATGATTTTTTTTGGAGTCAAACAATAAGAATTTTGACTAATATTTGATGATATATTTTTTCATTAGGTTGATATGCAAAAAAGTGCTATTTATAGTACTTTCTGTATAATTTTCAAGATATCTAAAAAAAATAAATTGAGGGGGGATGGGGAAGGGAATTACCACATGGGGAATCAAAGTCTAACCAACAAGGTGAGAGTTCAGGTAGTCAACCAACTAAGCTACTAAGATTGTCTAATATCTAAATTTTTAGTTTAAAATATCGAAATAATGTAATCTAATTTAACTTTAAAAATTAGTCAAATTGACTTTCGAAAAACGCAACATGACAACTAAAAATAATGAAGGGGCTACTATTATTTTTTATTGAATTATTTATTTGATTTTAATTTGATACAATACTTAAAGAAATAAAAATGAACTTTTGAATTATATAGAATGTACTCCAATAAAAGTTGCCAAAAAATCTTCTTTCTAAAATGAATTAAAAAGAAAAAAACAAAAATTAAAACGAAAGATGTAGGTATTTAGTTTGTAATGACATCGCAGTATGTGTAGTTTTTACTCGAAATTGTTGAAAATTGATTAAATGTCAGCATCTTTTGTCAACATATATTAATAGTTACTTATTCATTATTTTCCCTCTTATTTCCTTTCTCCATTTATTTTTACTTGCTCATTATATTTTTAATATCAAGAGAAAAATATTTTCTAAAATATTTTATCGTCAATTTCAATTATTTATAGTGTAAACTTTTTTAACAAGATATAAGATTACACATCAATTAATATGAATATTATGATAAAATATTTATATTAATTATTCTTTCTTAAAAAACTTATGAAGTCCAAAATGAAAAGATAAAAATAAACCATGGAAGTACGCCTCACATTATATAGCATTTTAAAAAAATTTGAGACTAAGAGGGGATTTTTATTTTTATTTTTTTCCCCAATCTTGTCATGTATATTTTCAACATTTTATATGATCTATTTATTATTGTAGCTTATCATAATATTTTTATGTAATATTTAAATATAAAAAAGTATCATTAAAAAATTATTATTTAAACAAACAGTCAAAATTAAAAATATTTAATTCTCAAAATGCTAAGGATACTATATAAAATTAGAACATAGAGAATACTATTTTAATTTTCAAGAGTCTTCCCCGAATGCAAACCGTGAGCATCTTTGAGACAATGTTAATTTAATGTCAATGTTTGTAATTAATATTTATTATTTCTAATGCCGCGTGGAGTATGTTTTATTTATCATGTATTATTATTCAAATAAAAGATCAGTACATCAGTAATGAGAGGTGAAGGGTTGTTACGTATCACACTCTATCGAATCAGACATAGAAACAGATGCTCTAGCAAGACAATGAGCAACCTGATTTTCGTTAATTTCTTAACAGCCGAAAATTCGTTGTATATTATTATTATTATTATTATTATTGTTATTATTATTATTGTCCTGTTTATTTAGTATCTACTAGTTTTGTCTTTTTAAATTACACAGGAAATTATTACTTTTGATAATTGAAAACTTCTTTTCTTTTGATAATTACATTTATTTGTTAATATCTCTTACATTTCAGACTGTAAAAGTATGTGTCACTCAATGGTATTCAATATATATATATATATATATATTTCTTCAATTTGGATTGGAGTCGATACATAAATACAGTATTTAGCCTAAATTAGAAAACATGACTTAGAAGGATACATAAAATAAAAAAAATAAAATAAATAAAATAAATTCTACACATATAATATGTATACGATAAATACAGGACCGCATAGTGGGTATATAGGACGACTGATCTACAGACTTGACAAAAGGAAAGCGTATAATTTTTTAATCTAACTTTTTATATTAGTGAAAAAAAATACATAGTACATCAGAATTTTAATATAGCGTACAACTATATTGAATAGTTTATTTTTAAAAAAATGTAACCAAACCGACACGTCTTGTTACAATAAATACTAAGAAAAATTAGTTCAAATAAATTAGTCCAAGGTATAGGAAATCATCAAGAATTAACAGCAAAACTTTTTCATTTTGTCTATTTTTATTATTTTATATTATATAAAATATATGACACGTGAGAATTTAATGTGTGAAATTTCTTTCTTCTTTATTTATTAAAAAGGTTGGAATAGGGTTGGTGTTGATGAGAAAAAAATCATGCATTCTTTCAATCAATGACCAATACAACATTTTTCTTGTAACAGTTCATATAATAGCAAATTAATTAATTCTATGCTAATTTCCACATAAATAAGACAAAAGATTAGGCGGCTATATATTGACAAATATTGTTAAACTTTCCTCGTTTTTCATTTTTCACATTATAAAAATCGTGGCGTGTCCTATTGAGAAGATGGAATGTATATACTTAGATATATATTTATTATTTATCTTTCCTAAGGGTGCGCTTCAATTTCAACTTGATGTATTATTATTCGTTTTGATTTAAGAGTAGTGATAAAGTTATTAAAATAATAATATATGTAATAGCTTGTGTATTATTAGTACTTTGTTTGGTATATTCTTTTCACCTATGTATAACTAACCTTAGCATTAGTTATACAATTAGTTTGTATTAGTAATGTAAAACAAAGAATTTCTACACATGCATTGGATTAATTGGTGACATAATACCTCTCAAATTTCTCTCAAAACATTTTTCATTTTCCAAAGCTAAAGTGTGGGAGGATATTGTTGCAAACAAATATTTTTTTATAGAAGTTATGTGAGATTTGTTATTTCTAACATATCAAATCAAATAATGTATAAAAATAATGTTAGCATAATTAATACCAATATTATTAATACTTTAATGCGAAAATAAGGGGAAGTAAAAGGGTTGAATGCGAAAATAAGCGGAAGTAAAAGGGTTGAATTGAATCTAGTATATATATAGTACTCCCTCTAGTCTATATTGAGTAAATTATTGAGATTTTTTAATAGTTCAAAATATGTAAATTAATCAAAATTCAAGAAAGTTGTTGGGTTTTTTCTTCATATTTATCTTCTTTTTTTTATTGAGATGCTTAACTACTTTATATTTTTCTAAGAGAATAATTTAGAAATAATCAAAAAGGTAAAAGGATAATAATGGAAAGTAATTCTACTCAAAGTACCCCATTTCTCATCAAAACGTTGAAGTAGCTTTTAAGTGATGGAAATTTCATATCAATTATAAATATTTACACAAATTACCTTTAATGTAGCTTAAGTTATTCCAAAGATCAATACTTTGAACTTGTACCTAAGGAATAAAAAATTAGAAGGAGATCTCAATTAGTTCTCAATTGACTAAGTATACACACGACATATTCATGAATCATGGCTTAGATTTGCATCCTATGTATACATAGATAAATTATTAATAACTATTGAACTTTTTAGATGGTCAATTGACATGTGATTGATTATGTTTCACGTAGAGAGCTTGTCCCACTAGTTTTTAGGCCAAAGTTTTCATAAAGCTATTTTTTAGCATTATATGTGCAAGTTGCTAAAATCCAACTCTTATTTCCACAAGTTGATCCAAAACTAGTTATTGCAGATAATGATGTTTATCTGCCAAAACTTTTTGGCCAAGTCCACATGACCTTGCCTTTTCAAGACGTTCGTTTCTCTTCATTATAATTTACTCATCTAATTTTAATGTGATACAATTTTGAAAAGTTAAAAGAAAAATTGAATCTTGTGATATCAGATTAAAGATATGTAGAATGTATCGAAATTATATCCTATTTAATTTTGTAATCTTAGATATGTCATGTTGAAAATTACAATTTATAATCAAAGAGTTGATCAAAGAGAAAGAAGCATTATTTTTAAAATAAACTAAAAAAATAAGATAAATAAAATGAAAGAAGCATTATTTTTTAAATTAAACTAAAAAATTAAGATAAATAATTTGAAACAGGGAAATAATAACTTTTAATCATATTTGGGTTGATTTATGACGAGGTTGCCTTTAGATGGAAATAAGTCTTCATGTGTGAGGTCCATTGCATATATTTTCTAGGAAAATGTCATTTTCAGAATAAGGAAACCTAGACATATAATTTTACCAAATTATAAAAAATAAAAAATAATAGACATCATGCTCACTAGCTAGTAAACTTGGATGTGATCATTTTGATAATATGAATATCCCCTTCTTGCATAAGATTATGGATGGGAAAAAAATGGGAAGATCAAATAAATTAGTATTTTAATTAGATTTACCTTGTAATTTATAACTGAGATATTATATTATATCATATTGCTACAATTACAAAGTTGATATGGTCATAATTTAAGTTTTCAACCTAATCGCTCAGGAAAAAAAAAAACTTCCTTTATATTAAGATAATGTTTCTTCTGTACATATATATATTTGTATAAATAGTAATAGAAATGAATCCTTCCCGCATCAAGTACTAAGATTTTTTTTAAGTCTCGTTAATTAGATCGATAATCATTCAAAATAAATAAATAATTTTATTTTTATTTCCCAATTATTGTTGTGGAATTTTAATCGATTTCATGCATATTATCGTACATAGGTGTTATTTTGACTAAATGGATGTTGTGTTGAAAGTAATATGTTTAATTGATGAAATTGTGATCTAAGGGGACAGTATTGAAGGTAAATCTACTATGTAATATGGCTTGTAGTATGGTATTTGTAGTGAAAATGCATTTATATATATATATATATATATATATACTTGTTGCATTTGAAACTTCTTTATTTATTGTGACCATGCATAAATATTCATTATCATGGACCAAAAATTTGGTACTATGGAAATAATATTTTATATTCGATTGGAAATGGTTATGAGTGGTTGATTATGGGAAAGTATTGACTACGATTCAATGGGAGATGATTACGCGGGTGGGGTTGTATATCGATGGGATCATTGGCCATTGCATCACATAAACATTCACATCATTATATTGCTTCAAGTGATTTACTTGTGTTTTGTTTTTATTTAGTAGACGATTAATATCGTATATTTTGGATTATCAGACTGTTTTGTTGTTTTAGCTGAATTTTAACATTTTTAGTGTGAATATCAATCACAATAATTTGGATCATAACAAAGTTAGTGTTAAAGCATTTGATTCATCAATCTCATCGCAACATATCTAGCTAGTAGAGTCTAGCGAAATAATATGGGATACTAGAAAAACTCAGCTCATTCTTTCTTTTGTGCTATTACTTAATTCTCATTGGTAATTGGTAATCCAAATTGGTATCTACCTCTTTCACTATTTTCTCTCGCTGATAGTGGAGACACATTCAGGAGAAGCCAAACCTAAGGCACCCGAGCTAGTTGGTGCTATCGTGACTCGCGGTAGAGAACAAACTAGAGGAGGTGTCTAGGGTAGGAATAGGTTAGCAGCTCTAGGATAAAGATGGCAAGGTGTTGGTGGAAGAGTCCTCCATTTAGCAAAGATGGAAAACGTACTTTCACAAACTCTTAAACAAAGAAGGGGACATAGACATTGTATTAGCTGATTTGACACACTCTAAATATCATCGGAACTTTGGGTATTGTAGATGTTTTAGGGTTGAGGAGGAGAAGAACGACCAAAACCGGTGAGATTTCGGTGGAATTTTGGAAGATCACAGACAAGGAAAGTATGGAGTGGTTAACTGGGTTGTTTATTGTTATTTTTAAGACGGAAAAAATGCAGGATAGGTGGAGGTAGAGTACAATGGTTCCATTGTACACGAATAAGGGTGAAATCTAAGATTGTAATCATTACTGGGGTATCAAATTGCTAAGTCATACAATAACAATTTAGAAGAGAGTGGTGGAGATGAGGGTAAAGAGAGGAGTATCCATTTTCGAGAATCAATTTAGATTCATGTCGGGATGATCGACTACTAAAGTCATCCATCTTGTGTGAAGACTGATAGAGAAATATAGGGAAAAGAAAAGGGACTAATATATATATGTGGTGCTCATTGACCTTGAAAATGCCTATGAAAAAGTCCCAAGGAATGTCCTCTAGAGGTTCTTGGAGGCTAGAGGTGTCCCATGTCCTATATTAGGGCAATAATGGACATGTACAATGGAGTCAAGACTTCGATCAGAACGATGGAGGAGACTCGAGACACTTCTGTTAAGATGAGCCTACAACAAGGATCAATCATTAGCCCTTTTTTGTTCGTCTTAGTGACATGATTTCATGCGGTCTACTCAAGAGGAGGTTTCATGGTGTATGTTATTTTTTGATGACAAAGTTCTAATTAATGAGACTCGGGATAAATTTAATGATAGATTGGAGATTCAGAAACAAACTCTGGAGTATAAAGGGCTTAGGTTGAGTAGGATCAAAACAGAATATTTGGTATGCAAATTCGTGTTGTAGTGGATGAAGAAGATGTTGAAGTGAGGCTTGCCACACATACTATTCCTAAGAGATAAAGTTTAAGTATCTTGGTTTTGTAATTTAGGAAAGTGGAAACATAAAAAATAATGTCACACATCGTATAGGGGCAACATGGATGAAATGGAGGCTTGCCTCTAGAGTCCTGTGTGATAAGAAGATCCCACCGAAACTTAAAGGTAATTTCTACATAGTGGTAGTTATACCTTCTTTGTTGTATGGGTTGAGTCCTTACCAGTCAAAAATTCATGTTCAAAAGATGTATGTTGCAAATAGGAGGATGTTGAAATGGATGTGTAGGCATACTAGGAGCGATATGATTAGAAATGAGGTTATTCAGGAGAAAGCTAAGTGGGTGTGGCCTCTGTAGCGGACAAGATGAGGGAAGAGAGACTAAGATGGTTCATACATGTGAAGAGGAGAAATGCAGACCCCCGTGAGGAGGTACGAGAGGCTAGTTAAAGGGGTACACAAAGGGGTAAAGGTAGGCCAAAATAGTATTGGGGAGATGTAATTAGACATGACAAGACACAAGTTCATATTATCAAAACATTGGTCTAGATAAAAGCAGTAGAGATCGCGCATTAGGGTAGAAGGTTATTAGAGGTGGAGTGTTTAGGCTTCTTAGTCACTGACGTAGTACTAGTCGTTTAGTTGTAGTTCTTACTTTTATGTCTATCATCATGTGTTGTTTATTCTGTTTTTGATTACCACATTATTTTTTTGTTGTTATTGCTTCCGTTGTCGATTGCACACTATTTTTCTTATTTAACTACTATGTTTTTTTTTTTCATTGCATTATTTTTCGTTTCTTCTTTTTTCGCTTGGGTTTGATGCACTTAAGTTGGGGGTATTTTAGAAACATTCTCTATATCTTCATGGGGTAGTGTTAAAGTCTATGTATACTTTACCCTTCGAGACCCCACTTAGTGAATTTCAAAGGATATGTTGTTGTTGTTATATTGAGTTAGTAAAAACTCAAAATTGGGATATTTTAAAACTGATATCTCTTTATTATTGTGATGTTTAGTGTTGATATGTGGTGTTGTGTTACGTTAGGGGGTGACCTAGTGATCTAGACATCTCTGGGAGATTTTGAAACTAATAGTAGTAATGTTTGTCGCACTCGCATCTATTTTTATATCTTGATATCTTGTAGTGAAAAAAGAGTTCTCAAACGAAGGTAATTTGCTTTATATTTGTTCGAGCTACTATTTAGGGGGGTCTTTGCTGCATTAGTGGGGCTTTGCCGCAGTGAGACTGTCATAGCCCATAGCTAGGGTGGACTAGACATTGAGCTTTGCAATAGCGAAATGTAGTTCACCAAAGTGGATCTGCTATAGTAGGTCCGTTACGATTTTAAGTCATTTTTTATAAGTCTTCCCTCATAATTTAAAATAATCGAATCAGAGAACCCCATAGAGAATTCTTTCAAGGTCGTCTAAGGCAATTTTCTTCTTGAAGTGAGTTTTTTCCAACATGTTTTCTGTCTAGTAATTTGATTTCATCCAAGAATAATGAATTATGGGTTAGAACCGTATAACTCATAAATTTGATGTGGGTTGATGTATTTAGCATGTGTTTTGATTTTAAATGGGTTAATTTTTATTATTAGGAAAAAATTAATGTTTTATTTATTATGTATGATGATTTGAGAATCTACAAATTCCATAAAGTAATTTCTTTGAGCATATAAATTGTTCAAGAGGGATTAATGGAGTTGAAACTCCAAGAATGGTGTTTGTGTGATTATGAAAATCTTTTGTATGATAAAATAACATTTTGGGTAAATAATTAAACCTTGATAAGGGTAGAATTAAGTGATTTTTGCCAAGACTGTTGTATGAAGAGTAAACAATTAAGTGCTCTTATAATTATTATCTTAAGACTTTATGCATTTGGAGACTGAGAAAAGGAAGGCTCTTGCGAATTAACTTTGGAGGTTGAAGTTCTTTAGTTAAGGTAGGTTATGATTTACCTGAAATTAAACTTTGATTAATCCCTTGTATATGATATGAGTTTATAAAGCATGTTGATTTTTCTTCAGACATAGGCTATAACTTATATTTGTTGAAATAATGATAATTATTTGAATAAGTCATAAATTGTTGTAATTTGTCTGTTATGACTTATGTTTGTGCACTTATATTGCGCCTATTGTGTTATTCTCAGAGATAATTAAGCAGATAAAATACTGAGATGTATTGAGATAATAAAATACATATACTATTTTGATGTGAATTTACATATTAGTGGTTGTGTGGGTTTCTACCTCAGTACGAGTGATGGATCAGGTACCATGTCGGTATGGTACATGGACATCTAGGGTTCCAGGTAGGTAATGACTAGACAGGCAAGATTAAAGATCCTTTAGCATGTGTGTACAAATGAGAGTTTAAGTGAGTGTTTGGATTGACTTTTTTTTTTTTTAGGTTCTTTTTTTTTTTAGTTTTGAAAGTGTTTGGGTAACACAAAAAGTGTTTTTAAGCACTTTATCTTAGGTTGAAAAAGTACAAAAAGAAAAACTAAAAATCAAAAGTTAGGCATTCCTAACTTATGACTTTTATCTTTTAACTAATCAGTCACTTCAAAAAAGTCAATCCAAACACCCCTAGGTGAGTACAAATAAGACCGATTAGATGCAGAGACTATACAACTGCAAGATCAGTGTGAATATGTTTTCATTATCTATGTGATTTGCTTATGTGAGCCAAATTTGTTGATGATTATTATATCTATTGTGGTGACTTATTTGTCCAGTGACGATTGACATTGATATATTGAAAATGAGAATATAATTATATATTATATATATTGTGGAACTTTTGTTGACTATGTGAATTGAACTTGTCTACTTAATTTTATGGATTGTGTTTATACACCTGTTACTTAATTTTAGTCGGCTTATGATGATATCATCAGTACATAGTGTTTGTACAAATGCAACTTCTGTACTTTATTTGAGTGTAGAATGTGATTCTGGGACGTCTACATGGGCCCACATCTAGTGTAGTTACATATCAGATTTGAGGGTGAACTACTTTCGTTCAGGCTATCACAAATCTTCTAATGAGGGTGCTTTGTTTGGCTTTGTAAACTCCGATTCAATTTATTCGATGTTTATTAAATAATTTTTCGATGCAAGTCATGAGATATAAAATAAGGACCAAAATTATCAAAATATTTAACTAAACATGAAAGTTGAAATAAATAGATTGAGAAGAAATAACTTTTGTTGTGATTAAAAATGAGAACGAACCATAGTATACATCAAATTGTCAATGCCAACAAAGCACAACTGTATTTTTGGCTAACAGTAGCAGCCAACAGGCGCAAGCAAGCAGCATATGTTCAGTGAATCAAAAGAAAAAAGGGTATGCTTTAAAATCTAAATAATTAAATGTAATTATGTATAATTAAATGTAATTTAATATGATTAAATATGATTTAAAAATTTATTTAATAAAATTTTGGTTTTCGGTGCACCGAAAAATCATGACCCTTACACCGAACACCAAATCGAAAAACCGAATTTTCAGAAAAAACCACCTAAATCGAACCGAAAAAACCAAGAACCAAAACCGAAAAACCGAACTAGTTCGGTTCGGTTTGATTTTTTCGATTTTTTGGTATTTATGCCACCCCTAATCCACTGTGACCCTACATGTTGAACAATTTTATTTTTAATTACCAAGAATTAAGACTATAATCAGTTCCTGTAATTAACAAATACTGACTGATTTTTAAAAAACAAAAAACAATTGACTAAAAGAAAGTGAATGAATAAGCAATTAAAATGATCAAAGAGAGGTCCCACTTTATATTTCATTTGCTATCATTTGTCAATGTTTCAGATGGAAAAAATGGTTAGAAAAAATAGTTTCTAATTCAAAAGGAAAGACTCTTAAATCACCTAAAACATTTGAATATTTCAGATAAATCTATTTCATTTTAAGTGTTAGTAAGTTTAATAAACAATGTAGCTGGACATTACAGTGTCGGCAGAGGTGTTATTAATAGGGAAAAGGATCTGAAAAATGCTTCAATTTTGGCCGAAATGGCTATTACGATACCAAATTTTTTGGAGGACCTTTTACCCCGCACTATTTAATAGTGTATTTTAAAGGTATATATGTGTGTACGTGTCACATTACTATTTAAAATGGGGAAAATAGTCTGAAAAATACTCCAACTTTGGCCGAAATTGTTGTTACGATACCAAACTTTATGGAGGACCTTTTACCCCTGCACTATTTAATAGTGTATTTTAAAGGTATATATGTGTCTAAGTGGACACATTACTATTTATAGTGATGCAATATTTATGATGTCCACGTGGGCACATATATAGTATATACCTTTAAAATACACTATTAAATAGTGCAGAGGGGTAAAAGATCCTTTCCAAAGTTCGGTATCATAACAACAATTTCGGTCAAAATTCAGAAATATTTCAGACCTTTTTCCCTTTAAAATGATGCAATATTTATGATGTCCACGTGGACACATATATACCTTTAAAATACACTATTAAATAGTGCATGGGGTAAAAGGTCCTTTCCAAAATTCGGTATCGTTAGAACAATTTCGGTCAAAGTTCAAATATATTTCAGACATTTTTTCCTTATTAATATAATCATTAGGGATAATTGCATAATTGGTTCTTTAATTATTGATAGCTTTTAATTTTGATCCTTATATTATTTGGTTAGGCATATTAAACTTCAATTAATTAATATATGTGTTTTTGCTAGTTTGTATAGCAAATATATGATGTACTTTAAACTATTTCTATTTTCTAACTCTTTTAAGCTCGCGTATTGAATAATAAATACAATTTTAATATAGCACAATGATAATGAAATAGTTTAGTACTTAATAATTTGCTACATTTGTGGAAGATTCACATTATGAGGGACCAAAATAAAAGTACAAATATATATCAATTAATTGAAGGTTAAATATATTTAATCATAAAGTAAAATAACCAAAATCAAAATTATCAATATTTGTGGGATTTAAAACACAAAAATATTGAAGTTAAATATATTTAATAATAAAGTAAAATAACAAAAATAAAAATTATCAATATTTGAGGGATTAAAAGCACAAAATTACCTACTTAGTATGCTTTATATATGCTGCAATGCAAATTTTGATGCTTTAAAAAAAATCAAATTTTAAAATTTTGATGGTTTTTCATTTAATTAGTGATTAGGTCTAATCTTGTGTAACATACAAATTGCAGCTGCAGTACCTTGCAATAATGAACTCTAAAGGGCTGAAATATTAAAGTAATTATGTTAATTATGCTTGTGATTATTTTAAAAAATCATGAGCTTGTAAATACCTTTTAAATAATAGTACACTCAAGCGTGGTTTTAGTTTATTTGATATATTATATTGGTGTTGGTGAAAACATTATTACAGCTGAAAAATAAAATAATTTTGAAATGAGATTTAAATATATGTAGTGATCCTCTAGGTCATTTTTTTGTTTTTTCGTATATTTAATTTTTAGATCTTTCCTATAGTTGTCCAAAGTCATTTTTGGCTAGCTGGGATGATAGGACGATAACCGAGCAGTTCATTTGATTTTTATGCAAGTTTATGTGTTTTGAAGCTTCTGAAGTTTATGTATTTGACTTCGGTCAAAACTTTAGGTAAACGGTTTTGGAATGTAATTTTGATGGTTTCATTAGCACCGAATTATCAACTGTGGTCTATAGGCGTGTACAAGTCAAACCGTAAAGTCAAACCGAACCGACAAGCCAAATCAAACCGGAAAAGAAACCATTTGTGGTTTGGTTTGGCGGTGAAAAAAAACCCGACCACTCTTGGTTTGGTTTGGTATTAAAAGAAAAAAAGTCAAATCAAACTCAAACCAAACCGATATATATATATATATATATATATATATATATATATATATATATATATATATATATATATATTATTATTATTATTATTATTAATAGATGAAAAATATTATTTATAATCTACTTTGTTAATATATTTTTAGTTATTTATAGTGTTCAATGTTTAGATATATTATTTCAAATTTGAACTTGTAAAATGTTGTAAATATTTTATTTTATATTAAGATCGGAGGTTACAATTAATAGTTTTTCAAAGTTAACAATTTACTTTGTAAATATTTTGTTTTGTGTACAATTTGACTGTGTGTAACACCTCACATGTATACGGGTGTCCCTCATACCATGTCTAAGGCTTGAAAACAAAATTTAAGAATTTTATTGTGACATCGCTCGTGGTTGAAAACATCAGTTTTAAAAAAATGATAAAAAAAATATATTTTTAATTTTTCCTAGAGTGCCTCAAATATTTATGAAAAATATTCTTTAGTTATGAGGTATTTTCCTATGTATTTATTTCATAAAATTTTTATAAATTATTAATATTTTAACGTAGATAGGTTGTTTAGTTATGTCAAGATATTATTTTATTATATAAGGTAAATTTTATTCAAAATAATTTTCTATTAAATGTGCTATATATATATATGAAAACGAATGACATATTTTTGTACGAACCTATGTTATATCCAGATGTGTACTTAGTGAGATTAAAAATAAAATAAAAATAATAATAAAAGAAGGGGTAAAGCACCTCTACCTCCACGTGGAAGTGGAAGGATAGCACTACATGTTAAAATGATTAATAAATGGTCATCACTTATCCTATGTAGCATTTATTTGTTTGATTACTATATGGAAGGTTTGTTTTATAAATTGTTGTCCTTTGTGGGTGGCTATTGATTAAGTAACTTGTAATTTGATTGATTGGTTGTTAATTAAGTTGCTACCACCGCCTTTCTCAAAATATATACATATAGATATCTACCTTTTCGTTTTCACAAACGAAAAATGGTTTCTTTCAATTATGATAGCTAACTAAATGCAACATAAGTATGGAATTGGATCCCCTCTAGCAATTATTTCTATTACCAGGGAAAGCAGTAGTAAGTTAGTTTAAGACAAAGCAAAAATTATCTTCTCCAATATATACATCAATCTTCAAGACATAAGCCTCGTGATTTCTCAATTTTTTTTATCAATCTTTGTGTCTTGAGAGTTTCAAATTATAGCAAATCATATGTTTTTGCAAAAAAATGTTGGTGGACGGAGTAGTGAAGGCTTCGGAATGCGGGTGTCAAGGTATGTTAAGGCATTATCCTTTCTTCTTCATATCATGCGAATTCCAAAAATTGCAAATCATCGAATGAGTCCTTGCTTTACTATAATATTGCTAGGAAGACCCTTTGTGAAGGACATTGGGGGTGTCAGCTGATTTTATTCCTTGATCTTATCGTATTGTGGGTGTACTTGTAGAAGCATGAAGTATGTTTTACAGTTAAAGCTATTTTTCGTCGAGTTTATTATCCCTTATGTTTATTAGCAAGCTATCATCTAAAGAACGAGGCTGAAGTGTTGGGTAATCAGTATGTTATAGCTGGAGAAGTTGTTAACCCATTCTTTCTCATTAGAAGCTTTTATGAAAATATTATTTGAAATTGATATTAACGCATAAATCTTATACTCTATTATTTTGGTTATATACTTGTCAAACAATCTTGTTTTTAAACTAGCTCATACGATTATCAACTTAGAGTCATTTATGGTAAATCAAGTCAAGCATGTCAGTCTATTTTTGAGTTCCTAAATGACTAAATTACTCACTCGAAGTCGAGTTAAGCGTTCAGGTATATTCTAAAAGTATATGAGGTTCTACAAGATATTTACATGTTGCCCGAAAGTGATTACGGGATTATGAGAACAAGAGTACCTATGGGACAAGATTGGAAACGTGATTATGGTTACCTATGTGCATTACGAATTCATGACATGCATTACATGCTATGCATTCTACTCTCGAGATATAATCGGGAGGTATGGGGCCTATTGCCTATATTTATACGTATGAGACGCAAATGGCCACAAGTTGGCGAATGTGATACTGGTTAGCTACCAGAAAGACCACCATTTCTAGCATTTGGTTGGGTATGTCATGCATTTGCATCTATATATATATGTATTCACGACATATGATTACATGAGCATACCATGCATATTTATTTAGTATGAGTTGAAATTTCAGCCATAGAGGTTATTAGAGTTTAAGTTTCAGGTGGTATCTCTATTACCCTTTTTATCACAAACTTTTAGGATTCTATTTTTCCACCTTACATACCAGTACATTTTATTTATATTGATGTCCCATTGCCTGGGGACGCTACATTTCGTGTTGCAGATTCAGACATAGGTCTTGATCGTCCCTGTAATAGGGGTGTTGCGTAAGCTAAGGATTGGTAAGTTCCATTCTTCCTGGAGCTGTAGGTTGTCTGTAGATTTTGTATACTCGAGTTTTGTATATAATTGTTATTGTTGGGGTCGTTCCCAAACCAGTTGAGTTGTAATATTCGTAGAGACTTGTGGACACTTTGTTTAGTCCTTTCAACTTTCGGTTTATAGCCTCGTCGGCTTATTGTATATATGATTTAAGTTGTAGCCTTGTCGGCTTGTTTGTTTTTAACCACTTAAGTTGTCCTTGTCGGCCCTTTCTTTATGCCATTGAAGTTTTTGTTACCTCGTCGGTCTAATTATCTTGTTTCAGAAGTTTATTAAGACGATATTTTTGGCCCTCATTGTTTTCTTCTCACTTTGTTAGTGGTTAACTTGATTGAATAAAGTATTAACTGCCAGTTGCGCCCCCACTAGTTTGGGGCGTGACAACTTGGTATCAGAGCAGGTCGTGTCCCAGGGAGTTCACAAGTCGTGTCTTGTAGAATTTTTATTAAGAGTGTGTTGTGCACCACACTTATAATGAGGAGGCTACCAGACATTTAGAAATAGGTACGTTTCTTTCATTATTTAGATCGTGCGATAGAACTAAGTCATAGGAAGTTGCTTCTAATTCATTCTCTCCTTAATGTCTTATCTTTCTATTACAGGGGACCTTATATTAGGCCAAAAGGCCAAATGTTAGTTTAGCCAAGAAGATAGTTTCTAACTCATAACCTCTGGTTAGATTGATGACTTTTACAAAATACGTTTATTTGAATACTCCAACTTAAAAATGACTTATGTGAGTCCTTTTATACGTACTTAGTTCAGGAACAAGTATCTTCAATTACTATTAATATTTTTTAAAAATGTAAATGTAATGATTTATCTTACTATCTATTTTTTTTTTACAAAATGATTGAAATTTAGAGTTAAAAAAAACTATTGAGGGGTTAGACATAAGTTAAATACTCATAGTAAAAAGGAATGTAGTATTACTTATTTGTCATGAGGGAGCAAGTAATACTTTTGATATGTAGTAGGATGTTATCTAAATCAGCTGAAGTATGTATGGAAATAAAAATGTATATGTGTATGTGGAATGAAGTTTTAAGTTAAGATATAACTTTTCTAAGTTCTAAATGAACAATTGCATAACTTACATATATACTAGTTGTCTATTGAACTAAGTTACAAGTTCATATCTGCATCTCCTATAAATTACTTGCTTATATATTTATATGTGTTACGTGCCTTGCAAGTTAACTATTATATGTCGCTTGGTTCATAAACTTTTAGTTATATGTTAATTTCCTTCTCTAATCAGGAGATCACTTGTTTTACGATATTTGTATTACAAGTGATTTTTTTTTCCAAGGGGAATTTACTGCATCCACCCGTTCTTACATGTCGTTAGAAACATATAGAAAATGCATACATTTTACATATCGACCTACGTGTTATAAATATTAAAGACTATACATCACGACTAAGATAGTCCCATAGAATCTTTCGTAGATGGTCATGGGATTGAATCCCTGTAAGAGTAAGTCATCAAAAATCTATCTATGGACATGTTAATACAGTACATTTTTTTTTGTGAAATTATATGTTCTATGTGTTGCATGACGTAATAATATATGTGACACTATTTACGTAGGTTCATTAGTTTACATGCTAAGTGCCTTGCTTGAGTTATTATTTACACATTATCTGTACCACACATTTCTTATTTGTAGTTATAAATTGTGTGATCATTAACTATATGATAGCCATTTTATAAATAATTTTCTTACATGATATACGTTGCACGGAGTTGTGGTAAACATGTGTTGTCCTCAACATGAATTTCGCTGCATAATCATTCTTCATAAAAGCTAAAAGAAATACTTTTCATAATTATTTTATTCACATTTTGATTATATATCTTTACATATTTCTTTATCTTATGTATTTGAGTTGTTAGTCATGATCAATATCCTTAAATATTTGTAAAATTTCTTTACAAAAAGTTGTGAAAAAAATATAATTAATCATCATGTCATATTATTCTAAATGGTTTAAATGGATAAGTACTTGTAGCTCATAATTTTATGTAAAAAAAGGTACGTGATGAGTTAGCTAGCTTATAAGTTGTTAAATATTAATTGTTTCTACTGCGATAAGTAACAAGTTTATGGTTTGTCTTCAGTTCTGAGTTCTTAATGGAAGACATAAAATGAGAGTTTATTCTTTAAAAGTTCTATAGGTTTCATGTTATGTATTTGGTGTCTTTTATTGTTTTGTATTATTGCGCATAGGGACAAAGAAAGATCCATCGACCTACCTAAGGTATCTTATGTGCTCTAACACTTATTTGATTTATTTTTGAAAAACTTGTATCGTAAATGTTACGTGTGGACTATCTTAACGGTAAGTATTTGTTATACTTGAACTCCTTAAAGTCCTTGTTGCAACATGATGGCATTATTTGAATGATTATGCCACTTGAAATTATTTCGGAGCTAATAAGATGAATTGAAAAATATGTTCAAGCTACTATAGGTATAAAGGAATAATTGTGATCTCTAGCAGAGACTTAATTGTGAATAATTGGGAGTAATTTTATTTGTTGGCCTATCGAGTTTTTTTTTTTTTGCATTATTCATCGAGGCTTGTTTGTCTTATCACAAATTATTTATAAGTTTATCAAAACTTAATTGTTAACTCACAGAGACTCAGTTATTTGTTTAATGAGACTTGTATATATGTTACACGAACTAGTGATATATACATTTTATGTTTTGTAAGATAAGAACTTACATGACTACGTGATTCATTAGTTATTTGCTTATATATTACTTATTTTAAGGAAAACTTGACCACATGATTATGTGCATACATGCAATAGATCATATGTCCACCAGTTATAGGGTAGTTGTTTGCATGTCATAAATTCCTTAAAATGTTATGTTTCTAAAACACATATATAAATTATACATTATATTAATTATTGATTACATTCCACTTGTTTTTTTTATAAATAATGTGCTTAAAATATTATACGTATCATAAAGGTATTGGCACATATGTAATGTTTTTCATGAGGTAATTGTGTCAATGTTAATTGCATTCTAGGTCATTTGTTTGTAGGCTATGCGTGGTATGAATTATCGTTTAAATGTTGCTTGTTGTATAAAGAATATATTTATATGTTATATATTTTTGTGAGATAAGGCCTCAAATGTTGCATGATTCACATACTTCATGCTCATGTATTATATGTTTTATGAAAATACTAGATTACATGTCATATGTTATACGTTAGAGGATATATACCCACAAGTTAAAGATGAACGCTTATATAATATGGACGTTGTAAATTACTTGTTTATATGTCACATGCCTTGTAAGTCCTTTGTTTAAGTATTATTCATTTTTCAAAGTTTATATAATTAGCACATCAAAGTTTAAACCACTTAAATGATGTATGATTTATTGTCTATAAGACGTAAATGTGTTTGTTTCAAAAACTACAATCCATGTGTCAGTATGTCATTTGTTTGATAAAGCCTATTAGTTACATCTCAAATGTTCCTTTAGGATTACCTACTTAAATGTTATTCATAGACCATCTATTTAAAGAGTGAGTTTTCTCTTGATCAATTGCTTATTACTTTATGCATTTCCCTATTTATATGTCATATGCTTCACAAAAATACGTTCGCACATATGCTATATGGTTCAAGACTTAACTTCCCATATGTTGTATTCCAACATATTTGATTGCATGTTATATTAACATGGTTGTGTACTAGAAATCAATTTCACCTATGAAAAATATATCACGCTGGACAATTCTCAGCCATAATGTTATGTGCTTTATAATAAATGTGTTTATGTGCTTCATGTTATGCACGTTAAAGGATAATATCATTGTTGATACATTACCAACAAATTGCTTACCTAAATGATACCTACTTCATAGAATGCATGACAACATTTTACCATGACAAGCTGACATAGGCTAATTGCTCGCATGTTACGCACCTTACAAAATATTATTTTGTATGATATATATCCTGTAATTCGTGCATTTTAATAGTATATATATTTCAAAATTCATAAAATCAGAGCATCTATTTCAATTCGCTCATATTAAATGACTAATGGGTTGTAAGATATAAGCATTTATATTTGAAGGTATACTCATATATTGACTATTTTTGTGGTTTAAAAAAATTATTACAAGTTGTGGACCTTGGAAAGTTTTTTATGTATATGCTACGTATATTCTAAATTATCTATTTATGAGATACATATCGTTTCTATATTGTACGTATCAAATACCTTTAGTGTTGTTAAATTCTTTATGGTAATGGACCAATGTTCAAATGAAATACAAGTTTTATGTTTGTCTATTCAAATCACATTATATATGTCATAACTTGAAATTTTATATGACGCACATTCTTAAAGCTATAAAGCTTGAGTAACTTGTAACATCCGACAATTTGAAATAGCTTTGAAGAGGCTTAGGATTGGAATTTTTCTTTTTTTGGAAAGAATTTTAAAGTTTTGGAAATTTGGCTAAGTATGGAAAAGGTGAGTTTTTGGCCAACTTTGATCAGTCGTAACTTCTAGCTCATGATGAGTTAGAAGTATTTCCAGTTATGGTTGCATAGCCCTCGGAACGATCTTTCCAACGCCACCGAGTTTGCTCAATTCCGAGTCCGTATGAGCGAGTTATGACCTTTGAAAGTTGGGCAGTTGACAAGGAAATCCGTCCGGGAATCATTAAGGGCATTTTGGTCTTTTCCCTAGCCTTTTATTTTGGTTTTATAAATGTGTTAGGCTGATCATTTTGATCAGTTTTACCATTTTAAAAGAAGTGAGAGTGAGGGTTTTGAGAGAAGAAGAAGAGAAGAAGAGAAGAAGAGAAGAAGAGGAGATCAAGCAAGGAGATCATCGTGGATTTTCGTCGGGGGTGATCCCTACCAAGGTATGTGAGCTTTTAGTGTTGGGTGATCCTTTCCCCCACACACCTAACCCCTTTTATTCATTAAGAAAGGTTTGGTTATGTTGTTAAAGTTGGTTGTTGTTGTTGTTGGAATTATTGGGGGTTGTGGAACATGATTGGATTGTGTTTTGAGTGGTATTCTATTGAATGTTGAGGGATATTATGTTTCTAAGTGATTGGGGCTGGAACCCTTGAGGTTAGAGGATTTAGAGTTGGAGACGTGAAGGAGAAAGTCGGGCAGCTTGCGAGGAGCACGTCCGCGTCGCGGACTTGTTCCCTCTGTGAACAAAAATCTTCTCCGCGTCGCGGACAGGACGCGGACTCCACTGTTTTCAGAATTTATGTTCGAAGATTTTCTTTAGTTTGGCTGTCCCAAATCATTCCTAAATCATTCCTAAACACCCTGGGGTCCTTCCAAATACCAATCAAGTCCTTGAATCCATAATTAAATTCAAGAAAGTTAGGATCAAGTCAAGTGAAGTTAGAAGTCAAGTGAAGTTAGAAGTCAAGTGGAGTTAGGACCAAGCTTAGAAGTTAAGCAAGTCAAAGCAAGTCTTTAAAGCTTTTCAAGAGTCGTTATTGAACGTCTTAACGTCGTTTCAAGTTTCAAGTTGAGTTAAGAGTTTCAAGTCAAAAAGTAAAGAGTTTAAGTAAAGTAAGGAGTAAAGAGTCGAGTCCATTTCTCCAAAGTTATTAGGGAACTATGTACTTCCCAAAGAAGTTCTAAATGTTTTTACATTTAAGTAAGAAAGGAGCCATGTCTTCCAAAAGAGCCTTTGGGCTAAGTTTTGAGTAATCGTCTCAATCAAAGAAAGAAGTTATTTTAAAAGCATGAGCCAAAGTATTTTTGGGAGTAGTATTGAGCACCGAATTGGGGACACGAGTTCATATTAACTCGACTCTCCATAAGAACCATGCGCCAACATGGGACTTGACGTATCATTCTTTTTAGATGATCACGTAAGATTAGGCTAGTGGATCCACTAAGCAAAAGTAAGGTCCTATATCGATGGCAAGGTATAGGATGGTCCTTTGGCAACGTGAGGTAAAACGTTGTATCATCACTAAGGCTCGTAGTGGTGGTTGTCGGTTAAAGAACCTCCCACAAAAGTTGTATTATGTTTATAAAAGAAAAGTTTAGTTTGTTATCATTTTATCCTTAACGATCTAAGTTGTTTACATTCTTTTACAAGCTTTATATGTATGGCTCGTGTCTAATTGCTTTATATTAAGTTCAGTTATTCTTGAGTTGTACAGAGCCAAGGTAAGTTCTCTTTGGTATCCCTTTTTCAAGCTTAAGTTGTTTTTAGCGGTCCAGCTCGCATACTCGTACATTCAATGTACTGATGCCAGTTGGCCTGCATCGTTTTATGATGCAGACGCAGGTACCCAGGATCAGCACTCTGCACGCCGTTGATCCAGTTGGGCACTCTAGAGTCAGTGGTGAGCCTCCTTGCTTCCAGAGGGCTCAGTTATTTTGTTCTCTTAGTTTTGTTTATTAGGGTGTTGCGGGGTCTGTCCCAACATCCATCTAAGTATTTTAGAGGCTTCATAGACAGTCAGTCAGTTAGTTTTGAGTCTCTTATCTATGTATATATGTAAGTATTCTATTTTGAGACTCGAGTAGCCTTTTTGGCCAGATATGTATCATTTAAGTTGTATATGTCTCTGCATAGCATTGAGTTATTTTGTTGAGTAGGTTTCCGCTGAGTTAAGAAAGCCAGGCCAAGGGTTCGCTTGGGGCCAGCAATGGTCTCCGAGTGCCGGTCCCGCCCAGGGTGTAGGCTCGGGGCGTGACATAACTAAGTAATTTTTATGCTCCTCCTTGTGCACTCCGGTATGTACGCTAAATTTCCTATCGCAATAAATTGCTTATGGTTTAGTCGCGTATCTACCACTATTGTGTGTAACTTCATAATAATAGATGGTCAAATGTTGTATTTTTAGTAAGGTGGTAATAGAACGAGGGCAGGAGTATCTTTCCCATTAAACTTACATGTTTTTGCTTTATATCGTTATGTTCTCTTAGGGACTTAATACCTGAATTCTGAATGACATTTGTTCATACATTATGTGTTATGTGCCTACTTGAAATAGATAAATATAGAAAGGTTCCTTCTGTAGAACAACAATTTTGCATTATGTGGTTACTTGATAATATTTTCTCAAACATTATTTTACTGATATTGCTTTTATGTACCAATTTTAGTTTTGGAATAATCCCATATAAATCGATGAAATTCTGCCAAAACATCTAAAGAGTTCCTCGTTTTACTTCCAACTACATTTATTTTTATTCGAGGACGAATGTACCTAAGGGGGGAAGGATGTAAAACCTCACATGTATACGGGTGTCCCTCATACCATGTCTAAGGCTTGAAAACAAAATTTAAGAATTTTATTGTGACATCGCTCGTGGTTGAAAACATCAGTTTTAAAAAAATGATAAAAAAAAAATATTTTTAATTTTTTCCTAAAGTGCCTCAAATATTTATGAAAAATATTCTTTAGTTATGAGGTATTTTCCTATGTATTTATTTCATAATTTTTTTATAAATTATTAATATTTTAACGTAGATAGGTTGTTTAGTTAAGTCAAGATATTATTTTATTATATAAGGTAAATTTTATTCAAAATAATTTTCTATTAAATGTGCTATATATATATGAAAACGAATGACATATTTTTGTACGAACCTATGTTATATCCAGATGTGTACTTAGTGAGATTAAAAATAAAATAAAAATAATAATAAAAGAAGGGGGTAAACACCTCCACCTCCACGTGGAAGTGGAAGGATAGCACTACATGTTAAAATGATTAATAAATGGTCATCACTTATCCTATGTAGCATTTATTTGTTTGATTACTATATGGAAGGTTTGTTTTATAAATTGTTGTCCTTTGTGGGTGGCTATTGATTAAGTAACTTTTAATTTGATTGATTGGTTGTTAATTAAGTTGCTACCACCGCCTTTCTCAAAATATATACATATAGATATCTACCTTTTCGTTTTCACAAACGAAAAATGGTTTCTTTCAATTATGATAGCTAACTAAATGCAACATAAGTATGGAATTGGATCCCCTCTAGCCATTATTTCTATTACCAGGGAAAGCAGTAGTAAGTTAGTTTAAGACAAAGCAAAAATTATCTTCTCCAATATATACATCTATCTTCAAGACATAAGCCTCGTGATTTCTCAATTTTTTTTATCAATCTTTGTGTCTTGAGAGTTTCAAATTATAGCAAATCATATGTTTTTGCAAAAACATGTTGGTGGACGGAGTAGGGAAGGCTTCGGAATGCGGGTGTCAAGGTATGTTAAGGCATTATATCCTTTCTTCTTCATATCGTGCGAATTCCAAAAATTGCAAATCATCGAATGAGTCGTTGTTTTACTATAATATTGCTAGGAAGACCCTTTGTGAAGGGCATTGGGGGTGTCAGCTGATTTTATTCCTTGATCTTATCGTATCGTGGGTGTACTTGTAGAAGCATGAAGTATGTTTTACAGTTAAAGCTATTTTCCGTCAAGTTTATTATCCCTTATGTTTATTAGCAAGCTATTGTCTAAAGAACGAGGCTGAACTGTTGGGGAATTAGTATGTTATACCTAGAGAAGTTGTTAACCCATTCTTTCTCATTAGAAGCTTTTATGAAAATATTATTTGAAATTGATATTAACACGTAAATCTTATACTCTATTATTTTGGTTATATACTTGTCAAACAACCTTGTTTTTAAACAAGCTCATACGATTACCAACTTAGAGTCATTTATGGTAAATCAAGTCAAGCATGTTAGTCTATTTTTGAGTTCCTAAACGACTAAATTTGTAACATCTCGCAATTCGAAATATCTAGGAAGAAGCTAAGAATTTGAAATAGTGATTTTTGGAAAGAATTGAATTCTGGAAATTTGTTTAAGTTAAAAGTGAGTTTTGGCCATTTTCAAACGGCTATAACTCCTAGCTCAGGAGGATTTAGGAGCAGATCTTGATATGGTTGGAAATCCCTTGGAGAGATCTTTTGAACGCCGCCGAGATTGCACGATTTCGACATCATATGAGTGAGATATGTCTTTTGGAAGTTGGGCTGTTGGATTGAGGAAAGTCCCAATCCGGATTTAGGGAAGGATAAAGTAGTCTTTTCTCTAATTAATTTCCTAATTTGATTTTAGGGATTTATTGGGGTAAAAACATGACTTAGTCTGACTTAGTCAGTTTGGAGAATTGAGAAATACGCTCAGGGCTTGGAGAAGAGAGAAAAGAAGAAAGAAAGGGAGAAAAAAGGCAAGAATTCGTCAAGATCATCCAAGCTTGTGCGTGAAATTCGTCGGGGGTGATCCCTATTAAGGTATGTGAGATATTTTTGTGTTGGGTTAGTTCACCCACACACCAACTTGTTTCAATCCAATTGTTTTGAGTTGTTTACATGTTGAAGAAGTAAGGTTCTTGAAGAACAAATTGTAGAATTCTTGTTGGTTGAATTGTTGATGCTTGGGGGTGAGTTGATTCATGTTTCTAAGTTGTTTTTTGAGTTAGATTGGTTGTATATTGAGGGTACAATTGATTCTAAGTGTTTGGGGAAGGAACTATGGAAGTTAGGGAGGTTTAGAGAGGAAGAACAAAAGAGAAAAGTCGGAAGTTGCTGGGCAAAAGGGCTGGGGCGTCGCGCCTGCCAGAGCGCCACAAAAACTTCTCTGAAGTTTAGCCTCTGGCATGTCGCGCCAGCCAGAGCGCCAACCAGACTTCTCTGAAGTTTGAGGGCTGGCGTCCCGCGCCTCTCAGAGCTCCAGGGACGCCAGTTCTCCCCATTCGTTCCCCACCTTTTCGTACTTGTTCCTAAGCGATGTACCTATATTTTCTAGTTGATTCCAACACTCTAAGGTACATTCAAACATCATGAAATCATCCATAAACATGAGATCATGAACCTTAAATCCATAATTCAATTCAAGGAAAGTTAGGATCAAAGTCAAAGAAGTTAAGAGTCAAGTCTAGAAGTTAAGAAGCAAGTCGAAGCAAAGTTTCTTAAAGTTTTCAAGAGTCTTTAACAAACGTTTTAACTTCGTTTTAAGGCTCAAGTTTCAAGTTAAGCAAAGAGTAAAGAGTTGAGTTCATTTTTCAAAAAGCTATAAGGGAACTAAGTATTCCTAAAGAGTTTATAAATGTTTTCGCATTTGAGCAAGAAAAGGGAACATCGATTCCAAGAGAGCTTTTATACTAAGTTTTGAGTAATATCTCAATCCTAAGAAAGAAAATTGTTTTTAATACATATGAGCTAAGTATATTTTTGGGAGTAGTATTGAGCACCGATATGGGGATGCGAGTTCATATTAACTCAAGTCTCTATAAACCATGTTGCCATCATGGGTAGTAAAGGATCATACTTTTTAGATGACTCCTTAAGATGCTTTTAGCATAGACTAGTGGATCCACTAAGTTAAGTAGTTCTATATGATGGCAAAGTATAGGACAGTCTGGCAGCGTGATGGTAAAAATGTTGTATCACCACTTAGGCTCATAGTGGTGGTTGTCGGTTAGAGAAACTCCCACAGTAGTAATTGCATGGTTCCTCAAGGGGTTCTGCTTAGTATGAATGGGGGGTATGGGACTTCATTCATGCATTGCATAAGTAGACTTTGAGAGGGAGCATGGTATGCCTTTTATGATATTATGATTTTGAGTTAACATCATGTTTTAAACAGTTTTCCGTTTTCTTTATAATGCACTTGTTTTAAACTGCTTTATAATGAAATGAGTTCAGTTAAGTTTATTCATGAATTGAGAAGAGCCAAGGTAAGTGTTTCTTTCAGAATCTTTTCAAGCCTATGTTATGTTTAGCATTCCAACTCGCATACTCGTGCATTCAATGTACTGATGCTAGTTGGTCTGCATCGTATTATGATGCAGACACAGGTAACCAGGATCAGCATCCAGCGCCATTGATCAGGTTCAGCACTCCGAGTCAGTTGGTGGGCCTCCTTGCATTCTGGAGGACTCTTTTATCATTTGCTTTCTAGTTTTCAATTGTTAGGATGATCGGGGGTCCTGTCCCGACATCCCTCTTGTTTTAGAGGCTTCATAGACAGATAGTATTAGTTCTTTAGTCTTATTCATTTCAGTTGTATACGTTTAAGACTTGAGATGTCATTTTTGGCTAAGTTATTACTTTTTAAGTTATTGCATGAGCTATATCTCTTGTGTTTAAGTCTTCCGTTGAGTAAGTAAGCCAGGTCAAGGATTCACTTAGGGCCAGCAATGGTTTTCGAGTGCCAACCACGTCCAGGGTGTAGGCTCGGGGCGTGACAAAATTACTCACTCGAAGTCGAGTTAAGCGTTTAGGTATATTCTAAAAGCATATGAGGTTCTACAACATATTTACATGTTACCCGAAAGTGATTACGGGATTATGAGAACAAGAGTACCTATAGGACAAGATTACAAATGTGATTATGGTTACCTATGTGCATTATGAATTCATGACATGCATTACATGCTATGCATTCTACTCTCGATATATAATCGGGAGGTATGAGGCCTATTGCCTATATTTATACGTATGAGACGCAAATGGCCACAAGTTGGCGAATGTGATACTGGTTAGCTACCGAAAACACCACCATTGCTAGCATTTGGTTGGGTATGTCATGGATTTATATCTATATATATCTATGTATTCACGACATATGATTACATGAGCATACCATGCATATTTATTTAGTATGAGTTGAAATTTCAGCCATGGAGGTTATTAGAGTTTAAGTTTCAGGTGGTATCTCTATTACCCTTTTTATCACAAACTTTTAGGATTCTATTTTTCCACCTTACATACCAGTACATTTTATTTATACTGATGTCCCATTGCCTGGGGACGCTACATTTTGTGTTGCAGGTTCAGACATAGGTCTTGATCCTTCTTGTAATAGGGATGCTGTGTAAGCTGAGGATTGGTAAGCTCCATTCTTCCTGGAGCTATAGGTTGTCTGTAGATTTTGTATACTCGAGTTTTGTATATAATTGTTATTGTTGGGGTCGTTCCCAAACCAGTTGAGTTGTAATATTCATAGAGACTTGTGGACACTTTGTTTAGTCCTTTCAACTTTCGATTTATAGCTTCATCGGCTTATTGTATATATGATTTAAGTTGTAGCCTCGTCGGCTTGCTTGTTCTTTACCACTTAAGTTGTCCTTGTTGGCCCTTTCTTTATGCCATTGAAGTTTTTGTGACCTCGTCGGTCTAATTATCTTGTTTCAGAAGTTTATTAAGACGATATTTTTGGCCCTCATTGTTTTCTTCTCACTTTTTTTAGAGTGGCTAACTTGATTGAATAAAGTACTAACTGCCAGTTGTGCCCCCACTAGTTTGGGGCGTGACACTGTAGCCTTTAATCTTATTATTTATCATAATGAACGTTGACATTTCAATAAATGTATTTTGTACTCATGTGAATTTTACCATCTTTTTGAAAATTTCTATTCATTTAACATTTTTAAAGTTTAGCTTATCGTACAAGTAATTGAAAATATATTTGATATTTTTTTCAAACACCGTATAGTTGTAAAAAACCAAAAAATTGAAAAATAGAAAAAACCCGAAAGAACTGACTAAAGCCGAAATTGAAAAACGTGACTTTATGTGGTTTGATTTGATTTTTAGATTTGATAAACCGACATAATTGGTTTAGGTTTTTTGTAATGAAAAGTCAAACCAAACCGACCTACACCCCTAGTGGTCTAGATAGACATTTGGTTCAGGTCCCTAGGCTTTGATTCATTTTGTGTTACCTTATGACTGTTTGGTAAAATGGAGCTTGGAGTTTGGGACACATTTTTTGTTGAGATGGCTACCGATGAAAGTTTTGACACTTACGTTAAGTCCAAAATGTTGAATTTGGTGGGTTAACATATTTCGTTTACGTTTATAGGGTTCTGAACGAATCCCATAATCCATATCGGGACATTTATTAATTCTAAGTTTGAGTTAGTGAAGCTTTTGCTAGTGCACTATACTTTACTCTTCGCATTCACAAGCTTAGAGTCGCCTTTGCGAAGGCCAATGAAATTGATCTTCGCAATAGCAATTTTGATCATCGCAATTGTGAAGGTCATTTTCCTTGATCATCGCAATCGCGACCCTTGGCCCCCATAATTGCAATGAACAAATGTTTATCCTTTTATTTCCTGGTTTAGCAAATTTTAAATACATTATGGTACATCTAAACCAGGGATGGCTCAATGCCTTTAAAAATGAGGCATACGCCTTAGGCCCCCCAAAATTAAAGGGCCTAATATTTTGGTAATAATAAAATTATTATAAGCATTTTTTAACAAAAAAGAATATACTATATTTTTTAATTTATTTGTCTTTTTTTAGTTTGTTTCGAAATATTAAAGAATGTTTTTTTAATGGATACATTTTTGAATTTAACTTCCACATTATATGTTTAAGACCATATAAAAACTATTTTGGTATATATATATATATATATATATATATATATATATATATACACACACACACACAATAATGTTTAGTTTAAGACCATAAAAAATAAATCATTTTTATAAAAAAGATTAGAAATAAATTTGAATCTCAGATATAAAAAAATAATTAAAATTTAAGCCTCCAATTTGTTTTTGGTTTTAGACCACTAATTAGCTTGAGTTGCCACTGATTCGAACTTTAACCTGATGTCTTACTCTTTTGGTGCGATGAGACTTGAATCCCCGTCTTATCTTCAACTAATGATTTAATAGACTGAAGTATAACATAACTCAGTCTTTTGAGTCTTTCAAAAATATTTAAATAAAATTCACTTTTATCAACTAATACTTCCGTCAATATAAGTAAGAGTAAATTTTGTGTATAGCAAATATAAAATCCTTATTTGTATGTTATAACTATAGTTTATATAATTGCACTCCATAGCAAATTTGTGTTTGCTATGAAATTGGTTTTTTGTATATTTCGGTGTTCCTTCATTTTTATATACAATTTTTTAAAAAAAATTAAATAAAAAGGCGATAATTTCGGTTAGAATAAAAGGAAAAAAATTGTTGAAGTCACACACATTATGTTTCAATAGAATTTATTTCCTTCTACGTCGTCTTCATCAGTACGAACTCTATTGTAACTCAGTTCAGAAAATCGATCAAGCTGTTGACGATACTATACAAACAATCTAGATCACATTGATTTTAGAGATAACAATAGGAGGTAAAATGTATTTCATGTTGAAAAATACTTCGATTTTATTTTTTTTCTGGTCGAAATTGGTGTTCATCGTGTATTGAAATTCAGATTTTCTTTAAAAAATTTATCAATTGAAATTGAATGTAGATTCCGAGTTGTATATTTTGTTCGTAATAGAGTTTAAAACTTATGATTTCTAAAGTTGTTATAATTCAAATTTGTGTAGCTATTTTAAATTCTAAGAAAATTTGTGATTATCAAATTTTCTGGATGATATTGTTAATCATTTTGAATTTTTCATCACAGATTCGCTTTTTTACAGTCATATTTTTGTTCGAATTTGTATATTTGTTGTCAAATTTATGAATTAACATGGAATTGTATTATAATTTGTGAAGAGTTTATATGTATAGGTGTTTTGATATGATTTAGTCAGATCTGTATAATTCTTATATGAAAATGTTGAATATTTTTTCGAATTTGTGTATTTATATAGTGCAGGTTCGTCCTTAGTTTGGATATTTGATTCTGTATATTTATATATAATGGGTATCTGTATATATCTATAATGTTAGGTTTGTCAATTGTATATTTGTTGTCGAATCTATGAGTTAACATGAAATTGTATTATGATTTGTGAAGAGTTTATACGTATTGGCGTTTTTATATGATATAGTCAGATCTGTATAATTAGTATATGAAACTGTTGAATATTTTTTTGAATTTGTAATTTTATACAGTGCAGGTTCATTCTTAGTTCGGATAATTGATTGTACATATTTATATATAATCTGTATATGTATAAGTCAATTATGTTAGATTTGTCAATTGTATATTTGTATAAAGCTGTAATTTGTGTATATAATCTTTGTATACGTATTTATTGGGAATATATATATACAAATAAGAAATTGAATTTGATGTAATATGTATAAGTATATGTTTTTTTGTAGTGTTTCTCAATTATATATGTATATGTGTATTATAAGTACTTAAACATAAAATTGTATATGCATATGTAACTTTATAAAAATGGCTTCATTAGTTGTGTTGGTTATGCATTATGGTAGATGGGACAGTGACAATCGTTACGTTGATTATACAATTGAGGGGATGGTTTTTAAAGAAAGTTCATCGTATAAGGAGTTGTATAATGTTATTGCAACTCAACTCGAGGTTGATATGAATCTGATTAAGCTGAAAATTGAGTTTAAGGTTTAAGAAAGCAATACACCAATGTTGATTCACAACGACATGGGTGTTAGAGTGTATATCATGCTTAAAGAGGCTGCAAATGAATTCAACTAGTATCCAATTTGTATAAGCAAACTGGATGATAGTAACAATACCAATGAACTGTGTGGAAGTTCAAATCAGGAGCAGGGTATGATTGGATCTATTTGTATAGATGGGATTGTTGAATTTGAGAACAGGCAAATGACAATTGGTGAATTGGTAGAGCCGCTTGGGTTTTGGATTCAGTAAGCTGTGATGGAGTCATTTCAGATCCATCTAATAAGCTTGTGGAGGTTGACCAAGTGTATAAGGACAAAGCCACTTTAAAATCTATGATGGAAAAATATGCAATTGCAAAGCGATTTCAATATAGGACAGTGAGGTCAAATGCAATTAGTTAAAAATATTTTGTGCATACCAATATATAATTGTATATATTGTTTTAATTATTCGTGTATTGATGTGTTATACTATATTTTTTTGATGTAGTTATACGCTGGAATGTGTTTCTGAGGAATGTGAGTGGTTATATTTATACAGGGCACAAACTTATACATATTGTCACGCCCCGAGGCTACCCACTGAACGTAAACACAGGACCTAGGATTACGAGTGACCCCAAGCTAACCCTAAGCTGAGATATCATAAGCAGAATTGAATATATCTATGACAGATAAACTAATGCGGAAGCTAAATCATGATATAACTAATAGTGGGGAATACCTAAAGCTAGTCTGAATATATAAATACTGAATAAGAGTTTAATGATACTGAACAATCACTCAAATGCTAAAGTTGAATCTAAAACTATGTCTGAAATAGCCTCTAACTGACTAAAGTTGTTGGGACATGCCCCCAACTAACTCCAGCAAAACTGAAACTGAAATAAAAGACTAAATCTGAAGAGAAAAAAATGTGTCTATTGTCCTAGAAGTATGAGGACTCACCACTGAAGCTTCAGAATGTGGATCGGGAACCGATCTACGCGTGATCTGAATGCTGAGGACCTGAACCTACATCATGAGAAGATGTAGTGTAGAGTATGCGTCAGTACTTGGAAAGTACTGAGCATGCAGGATAGGATAAAAGTTGAACAAAACATATAAACTGAACAACGCATACTGAGCAATGAAATAATCTAAACATGATGGAAATACTGAAATGAACTGAATGCAATGACCAAGTGCATAACATGCTAAAACTGAATACTGAAGTATAACTGATAACCTGATCAAATGCACTGAAGTCTGTGTAACACCCCAGAAATTTTTTGAGCTAAGACTTGAACCGTTCTTTGTAGTGAGTGAGATATTTGCAAGGAATTTAAATTTCTTGAGTATTAAGGTCACTAGATGAAGCACCTTGAGTTCCAAGAAGAAAAGAGAAAAGCATTCAAGTCATTCTTAAGTTTTCTTAAGTTTTGTGTCAACTTCAAATGACCATAGCTCCTAGTACAAGATGAGTTAGGTGAGATACAAGATAGAAAATTAAAGCCCTTCGAGTCCTCTTTCCAGCGCCACCGAGTTTGCTAAATTCTGATTTCTGAGTAAGAAGTTATGACTGATTTACTATAAAGTCGTGCAAACCTGCCAGCAGCTCCGTGACGCGGAGCCAATACGGACCTCACTGCTTGGTGGAAAAATCATTCCGACTCCCAGCTTGTCTTATTTATTTCTTTAGGGATATTTTAGTCCTAAAAATCCTTAGGAGGTCATATAAATTGCCCTAAACGTGTAGAAAACCAGTTTTCTTAAATCAAAACCCTCTCATTCACTCCAAAGATTCTACGCTCGAGAAAATCAAGAAAAGCTAAGGCACGGGTTCTTCTTCAAAGGTTTTCCTTCAAGTTGCTTCAAGAGGATAATTCTTTCAGGTATGTAAGCTTCCATAGTGTTGGGTTTGTTCACCCACACACCAATCATGTTAATTTCAGCTTTAAATTTGTTCTAAAAGATGAAGCTCTGATATTCTTGTTATGTATTCATGAATTTGTTTCCATTCTTGAATTGGGTTGATATTGAGGAGTTCTTGAGGTTAATGTGTCGATTTATAGAGTGGTTATAGTTAGATTCGAGTGTACATGTGTTGGGTATCTAAATCTAAAGAGAGATTAAGAAAAAGAATCGAATTTAGACGAATTGGAGCTGGGAAACGAAGAAGGAGCAAGTCGAGTGTGATTTGGCACGCAAGTCCACGTCGCGAAATTGCTCCCCCAGTGAGCTAAGTTGCTCCACGTCGTAGTTAGGACGCGGACTCCTCTGTCTTAAAATTTAATTTCGCGAGTATTATTTTAAACCATCTCCGCATCGCAAACCTGTTCCAAGATGGTGATTTTGTGACTTTTCTCATGTTTAGCTATCAACAATCATTCCTATCATAAGACCTTTCCTATTACAAATCACATCCTTGAATTCATAAATCACATTCAAGGTAGAGTTAAAAGTTAAGTCTTGAGAGTTCTTTCAAATATTTTGAGAAAGTCCCTTTTAGTCCTTTTGGGGATTGTTCTACAATTTCTAATAACTTGTTTCAAGACTCGAGCAAGTGAGTATGAGTGAGGAGAATGTATTCATGAGTCTACGTTATCATTACAAGATCCTTCTTACCAAGAAGCATAACTCTTGAATTCATAATTCACATTCAAGAGAGAGTTAAAAGTAGAGTTCAAGCAAGTCTTTGAGTTCAATTGTGAATCCTTTGAGGTCAACTATCAAATTAAACTAAGTTTTGAGGAAGTAAGTCAGAAAATGAGAAGAGTCGTATACCTGAGTTCCTTATTGATATTTTGACCCTTGAGTTAAGTCGTTCATGCCCATAACTTCCGCATGAACTCCATCAATTTAGTATCTTTGAAAGGAGTAGTATCTTCAAGTTCTAAGACTTTAAGTGTTGAGTTCATAATCCCTTTTGAGAAGTATCTTTGAGTCCTTGAGTTGAATATTTCATGCTCATAATTCCGCATGAACATTATAAGTCGAACAATCTTGAGATGAGAAGTATCTTTGAATCATTGAGTTGAGTAGTTCATGCTCATAATTCTGCATGAACTATGAGTTGAGCATTCTTGAAATGAGTAGTATCATTGAAGTTCTTGAGTTCTAAGTATTTGAGTTCTATCTATAGTTATTGAAAACCTTGCATTGAGTAGTTCATGTCCATAATTCAGCATGAACCATATTTTAAGAAGTCTTTTACAAACGTTTTAACTTTGTTTTAAGACTTAAGTTTTGATTTCAGTAAAGAGTAAAGTTGAAGTTCTTTTCTTCAAAAAGTATATGGGGACTATGTATTCCCAAAGAGATTTAAAATGTTTTCACATTTAAATAAGAACAGAAATTGAGATTTCCAAAGAGCCTTCGGGCTAGTTTTCAGTAAAGAGTATCGCTTTCTAAATGAAGCAAGAGGGGAAACTGAGATTTCCAAGATAGCCTTTGAGCTAAGTTTTTGAGCAATTATCTCAAATCACAGAAAGAAGTATGTTTTAAACATAAAGAGCTAGTATCATATTTTGGGAGTAGTATTGAGCATCGAATTGGGAGTGAGCATGAGTTCAGATAACTCACGTCTCCATAAAACCATGTAGCCACCATGGGTAGAAAAGGGTCATACATTTTAGATGAACCTTTTTCACAATAGACTAGTGGATCCACTTTGTAGTTCAGGTCATATGTTGATAGCAATGTATAGGATGGTCCTTCGCAGCGTGAGGTAAAGTGTTGTATCATCACTATAACTCTTAAGTGATGGTTGTCGGTTAGAGAAACTCCCACAAAAATTATATTATTTTCTTATATGAGAAAGGTTGAGTTTGTTATTGCATTTTCTTTAACAAACTGAGTTGTTTTACTATTTTATAAAGATTTCCATATATTGCATGTGTATTGTTGCTTTATATTGAGCTGAGTATCCAAAGTTGAGTATCCAAAGTTAAGTATCCAGAGTTGAGTACCTAGATTTCAAATATCATATCCTTGAGTTGAGTATCTAATCTCTAAGTTGAGTATCTTATCCTTGAGTACTTCTGAGTTGAATAAGTTTGAGTAGTTTTGAGTAGTTTGGAGTATTCCTTGAGTTGAGTAAGATTGAAAAGAGGTAAGTATGTTTCCTTTTTATCAAGTTTCAAGCTTATGTTTATGTTTTAGAATTCCTCTTACATGCTCATACATTCCACGTATTGAGCCATTTGGCCTGCATCTTCTCATGATGCAGACACAGGTATTCAGGATCATCAATAGGAACTTCGTTGATACATTCGAGAGTTCGAGTTAGCTATGGTGAGCCTCCTTGCTTCCGAAGGATTTTATTTACCTTTCAGCTATATCAGTTGTTAGGATGTCGTGGGTCTTGTCCCGACTTCCATCTTTATCAGTTAGAGGCTTCATAGATAGTGAATATAGTTAAGAAGTCTGTATTATTCATTTATTTTATTAAATGTTTTAAAAACTTAAGTTGCTTATTTTATGGCGAGTTGAATATATTATTTTTATTCTAAGTTGTTCATTTGGGTTAATGTTTTGAAAAGTTGAGTTTATTGAATTTTAGGCAGTTTTAAGCTTTGTATGCTTGAATCAGTTTTCCGCTTGTAGTCAGCCAAGATGAGGGTTTGCTTGGGGACCAGCAATGGTTCTCGAGTGCCAGCCACGTCCAGGGTGTAGGCTCGGGTCCTGACAGTCTGACTGTGGGAACTACTATTAACCAACATAAAACCATGTGAGCTAAACGTGGAGTTCAATGTATACGCCCAATCGAGAGGACCCAATATACCTTGTCAAGGGTATAAAGGCATGACTGTTCAATGTATAAGCCCCATCGAGAGGACCCAATATACCTTGCTAGGGGTGTAAATGCATGAATGGTGTGATCACTAAATCTGATGCTTAATAAATGGGACTTATAAACCTACAGGGGCACGTAGTTTTAGGACTATACAGGTATGCTGAACGTTAGTTCAACTCAGTGTTAAGTTTACTCCCAACTGAATATGTATATGACATATTACGAGTGAATACTGAATAGCTCAAAATACTGACATGCAAAATCTCATAATGCAACATTTAAATACTGACAATGAAACATTCGAAATTGGAGCATGTATATTTGTTTAACTGACCTAGCAAGTGTAATTCATGAACTACGAGAATCTACACAACTAGGGTTCTGAATTTCCTGCAAAGAACACAACAATGATATCATGAAAACATGATAATATAATAGGAATACTATAACAACTCATTCACAATAATTCTCTAAAGTTCTAGGAACCCTAGGTCTAAACAATATATAGGGAATCAAGAATCTAACTGAATTATAGGGACCTAGTGGACGAAAGGAACCCACTAGTGAAATTCCACATACCTGGTGACGAAATTCACAGAAAAATCTTTCAATTTCGGGGGTTGAACCAAAGAAAACTTGTTGAATTCTTGGAAGTGTTTTGAGTCGCCTTTTCCTCCTTTTTAGTTCTAAGCTTGGTGAATTTTAGAGAATAATCGTTTAGGATAAAATCTGACTAGAATAATAGGCTAAAATTGACCAAAATGAAGTAGCTTAGGGATAAAATAATTAGGAAAAGACCGTATTACCCCTAAACTAAAAGTCGATTAGGCAATCGACGGAGCTGACTGACGGTCCATCCTGTCAGTCGTCGTTTGGCTGTCAGAGGGCTGAAATCTGGGGTCTGAAAATTAAAAGTTGGTTGGCCCATCAACGGAGCTGACTAACAGGTCGTAAGTCGACTAACGGTCCATCCTGTCAGTTGTCGTTTGGCTATCAGAGGGCTGAAATCTAGGGTCTAAAAAATTAAAAGTCGACTGGCCCATCGATGGAGCTGACTGACGGTTTGTCCTATCAGTAATTGTTTGGCTATCAAAGGGCTGAAATCTGAGGTCTAAAAACTAAAAGTCGACCGGCCCATCGACGGAGCTGACTAACGGGCCGTAAGTCGACTGATGGTCCATAGATGGCCTCTGTCGGTGGCACTTGCAACTTCTGACAATCCGGAATTTTTCCTTCCTCGAATCTGGGGTGTTACAATATCTCCCCCTTGGTAACATTCGACCTCGAATGAAGTCTAAACTAGTTGGGTATGGAGGGAATGAGCTGCAATCCTTACCCCTAAGTACTAGAAATTTATATCTGACTGAACTGAGTTCCAAGAACATGGAAATATGCTGAAAGTGCAAGAACAACTAAAAGAACATGGTACTAAGACTGAATTCACGCATGAGAAAACTGAGAGACTAGAAAGGAAACTATTATCTCAAGCTGAAACGGAATCATAAGGAAAGAGATGAGGATACTTGACCTTCATGGCTTATTCACCTACTCATCCACCCTAGGAACACATAAGCGACCATCTCCCCCTTGGGAGAAAACCTCTACTTTTTGCTGATGAATTGCACCTTCCAACTGGAATAATATAGGATCAATGTCCTATTTTCCCTTAACCTCTGCTACCAATGAAGCTTCTGATCTATTCTGGACTATCACACCACCATCTGATGTGTCCGTAAGGCTAACTCCTAAGCGAGCAAGCCGATGAACCTCTTTTGCTAATTCCTTCCCCTTTTTCTCAAGATGTGCTACACCACCCTCTAGAGATCATCTTTCTATCCTTAAGGTAAGAGATAACTCGACCTATAGGCATTGAGCTACTACCCTTCCATTCTAAGATTGGCTCGTTGGAAACTGAAACCGAACGATCCTAGTTCTAGAATCGATTGAGGCATACCATGGATGTAACCAATCCATGCCTAGAATGATATCGAAATCTACTATTTCTAACTCTACACGATCTGCTGAGGTAACTTTCTGGGACACGGTGACAGAGCAACTTTTGTATACCCGTCTAGCTATAACTGGGTCACCAACTGGAGTAGAGACTGATAAGGGTTCTGAAAGAGTTTCTGGACATGCATTAATACCACAAGATTCCTTCCACTGCTGGTACCAAGTGTAGGCCACTCCCTTCAACTAATAGGCAGCCAAATCTGCACTCTCAACTTGAGTGATGCCCATAATGTTTGTTACCATTTAGATGTCGTCGGGAAATTCTTGTGGATCTTATTTTGACTTAGACCCATGAAACTATGTAGGGTTTATCCGAGTAAAGTCTTAGATTTCTGCTGTAGCAGTGTTAGTCTGTGGCAAAGCTAGGACCACATCTTACTGATTTACCTGGGTAGTCATGGCCTGAGAAAGTACTTGGTAAGCAACCCTGAACTTGGCATGCATGACTTGCTTCTTCAATGGGTCTGATTGAGCTGCTAGCTGATTCCTTACTTTAGCTCTTTTACGTGGCATTTTCTAAAATGCGAAGAGCAAGAGTTAGAAGGAGATTGAATATAGTTCACACTCACGCACGATAAAAATAATAAATGAAGTGAAGTTTTTCCTAAAACACTTCGTCGACTCCCTCTCATTAGATGTGGTGCACTTCACACCCATGAAAGAGACTCTACTTAGTGCGACTTTTCAGACATCCTAGCACTCTTGAACCTAATGCTCTGATACCAAGTTTGTCACACTCCGAGGCTACTCCCTCGACGTAAACACGGGACCTAGGATCACGAGTGACCCCAAGCTAACCCTGAACTGACATATCATAAGCAGAATTGAATATATCTATGAATGATAAACTAATGCGGAAGCAAAATCATGATATAACTAATAGTGGGGAATACCCAAAGCTGGTCTGAATATATAAATATTGAATAAGAGTTTAATGATACTGAACAATCACTCAAATGCTAAAGTTGAATCTAAAACTATGTTTGAAATAGCCTCTAACTGACTAAAGTTGCTGGGACATGCCCTCAACTAACTCTAGAAAAACTGAAACTGAAATAAAAGACTAAATCAGAAAACAAAAACATGTCTATTGTCCTCGAAGTATGAGGACTCACCACTGAAGCTTCAGAATGTGGATCGGGAACCGATCTACGCGTGATCTGAATGCTGAGGACCTGAACCTACATCATGAGAAGATGTAGTGTAGAGTATGCGTCAGTACTTGGAAAGTACTGAGCATGCAGGATAGGATAAAAGTTGAACAAAACATATAAACTGAACAACGCATACTGAGCAATGAAATAATCTAAACATGATGGAAATACTGAAATGAACTGAATGCAATGACCAAGTGCATAACATGCTGAAACAGAATACTGAAGTATAAATGAAAACCTGGTCAAATGCATTGAAGTCTGACTGTGGGAGCTACTATTAACCGACATAAAACCGCGTGAGCTAAACGTGAAGTCCGATGTCTATGCCCCATCGAGAGGACCCAATATACCTTTCCAGGGGTATAAAGGCATGATTGTTCGATATATAAACCCCATCGAGAGGACCCAATATACCTTGCCAAGGGTATAAAGACATGAATGACGTGATCACTAAATCTGATGCCCAACAAATGAGACTTATAAATCGCGGGGGCACGTAGTTCTGGGACTATACGGGTACGTTGAATCCTAGTCCAACTCGGATTTAAGTCTACTCCCAACTGAATATGTTTATGACACATTATGACTAAATTACTAAAATGTTGAATAGCTTAAAATACTGACACGCAAAATCTGAGAATGTAACATTTAAATACTAACAATGATACATTCGAAACTGGAGCATGTATAACTGTTTAACTGACCTAGAAAGTGTAATTCATGAACTAAGAGAATCTACACAACTAGGGTTCTGAATTTCATGAAAAGAACTAAGAAACGATTTCACGAAAACATGATAATATGATTAGGAATACTAGAACAACTAATTCACAGCAATTCTCTAAAGTTCTAAAAACCCTAGGTCTAAACAATAAATAGGGAATCAAGAATCTGACTGAATTCTATGGACCTAGTGGACGAAAGGAACCCACTATTGAAATCCCACATACCTGGTGACGAAATTCACGGAGAAATCTTTCGATTTTGAGGCTTGAACTGAAGAAAACTTGTTGCATTCTTGGAAGGGTTTTGAGTCGCCTCTTCCTCCTCTTTTGTTCTAAGCTTGGTGAATTCCAGAGAATAATGGTTTAGGGTAAAATCTGACTAGAATAATAGGCTAAAACTGACCAAAACGAAGTAGTTTAGGGATAAAATAATTAGAAAAAGACCCTATTACCCCTAAAATAAAAGTCGACTGACCCATCGACGGAGCTGACTGACGGGTCATAAGTCGACTGACGGTCCGTCCTGTCAGTCGTCGTTTGGCTGTCAGAGGGCTGAAATCTGGAGTCTGAAAATTAAAAGTCGATTGGCCTATCGACGGAGCTGACTGACGGGCCATAAGTCGACTGACGGTCCATCCTGTCAGTCGTCGTTTGGTTGGTAGAGGGCTGAAATCTAGGGTCTGAAAACTAAAAGTTAGCTGGTCCTTTGGCGGAGCTGACTGACGAGCCGTAAGTCGACTGACGGTCCGTAGATGGCCTCTGTCGATGGCACCTGCAACTTCTGAAAATCTAAAAAATTTCCTTCCTTGAATCTGGGGTGTTGCACATATACTTATAAACTACACGAATTTATACATATATTTATACAGTGCGCAAACTTATACATACATGTATACATTGCACAAACTTATACATATACTTATACAATGCACAAACTTATACATATGTTTATATAGTGCACAAACTTATAGATATATATTTATACAGGGCATAAACTTATACATATATTTATACAGTGCACACATTTATACATATATTTTCCTAGGGCACAAACTGATACATATATTTATACAAGTATATATTTATATAGTTATAGATATATTTGTACAGGGCACAAACTTATACATATATTTATACAGTGCATACCGTATTGTTGTCATTTCTGAACACGTCCTTCGTGAAGTAATCTAGACGAGGAAAATCCTTTTTCGTCTTCCAGTTAAGGATTCTAGGAATGTGGTCAGCCAATTTAACAACAATTTGCTCATCAAAATTCGAACAATATTCGTAAAATCATACTTGCAAAGCAAGTGGGAAACCATATAACCTGTAATACTTTCCATCATGTTTAATCTCGGTGTGCAAATGTAGAATCAGAAGGTCAAAAGCCTTTTTACCCCAGGGGTAGTCCATGTATCTGCCTGATTCAACTAAATCAAAGTCTTTCCTATCAATTATTATAGTTGTTGGTTCTTCAGAAAGGATAAATGTATGTATGTAAAACAATATAGCAAACTTCAACGCATCATCATTATCACCCCAAACCTTGTTAGAAAAATTGTCAACCAATTGTTTCTTAGTGATGGCTTTTTCGACATCAAAATACTAAAGAATAATTATGTTTGGTTATTCAGTATTAAAAACAAAATCTGACTCATTATGTGAACATTTTAAACCAAATATGATAGCAAAGTCCTTAATGGTGAATCGAAGAGTGGTGTCATTTACATGTATCAGGATGGCATCTTTTGAGCTACCCTCAATCTCTCTAAAAAATATGCACCTAGTAAGTTGTGCTTGCACATGACATCTACGAATGCTAGACAATTGAGCAAAATATGTGGTTCCACAAAAGCGTTTATACTGAGTTTCAGAAAGCTTTTTAGCTAACACATCCATTACTTGAACATTTGTATAACACTGCATGTGAGGTGTAGGTGTTGGTTCTCTTTTGCCTAAAAACTTAACACCCTGGAAAAAAAAAGGCATATAGTTTTACTAAATATACATATATACATAACTAAGACACAAATACAGATATCAAAATGTATGAAATAGATTTTAAATGAATATAACCTATACAAGTTTTATAAAGAAAATATAGATTATACAAACCCATCTCAATTGTATAAATGTTTATATTGTATATGTAGAGAAATTGTTGAACTGCTATTAATACAATAACTATTGATATTATACATTATACAAACAATTTCAATTGTATAATTGTTTATATTGTATGTCTAGTGAAATACTGCTATGTATACATTAAGTTTGTATATTAAACATAGTGATTACACACAACTATATAAACAAACAGATGCAGGACATAAATATACAGGGAAAATATAAGAATAATAACCATCGTAACATATACAAATTAATGATTATACAAAATACCCCATCATGCTCCAATGAGCCAGAACCAACCACTTCCTTTGTTTTTGCGTTGTCACTTGTATAATCAGTTGTTTATACTTTCCTCTTTTTGCTTGACCCAACATCAGACTTATCTTTGTAAGACTGCTTCGATTTTACACTAATTTTCTCCAATCTAATTGGGTCATTTTTCAATTTGGATCTGACCTCTTTCATTGCGTTGGATTTTGCCATTGAACCTGTAACCTTCCCAAAATCCTGAGTTAGACCCAAGGAAAAGGATGGTTGTTCAACAATATTTTTGTCATGAAACTGTATACCTCTTGTAAATCTTTTAGATGGAGACTGAGCATCTATTGTACGAATGAAAATTCTATATGGATAATGAATTGATATGAAAGATAAGTTGAAAAATTGAAAAAAAAATAATATAAAATTTAAATTAATCGGTTTAGACACGTTTTGGCGGTACTTGAAATTTTTGAAGCCACGATTGGAAGTGTAGTGGTGAAGATTTGAAATTCAAACAGATTTTGGGGATAGAATTTAGGAGAAATTGAAGGATATGGGAATGAAGAGAATTGTATAAAAGGAATAACTTCAATTTGTTTTACTTATACAAAATTGTGGGACCCATTAATAGCAAACTAGCCGAAACTGTAGCTACTCAAAGGAAATAAATAAAACAATAGCTATATTATTTATTTTAAATTAATAGTTTGCCATTATGCACAATTTTCACTATAAGTAATTGTAATAAGGAAAAATATAACACTTACACTCAAAATTTACGTAATCAAAATGATACTCAAACTCATGTCGTAGAACTTCATATACCTTCTCCATTTAAGAAATTTTTGGAGTATAGAATATTCAATCAGTAGGAATATGTCTTTGGTTCTTGGTCAATGTTAGTGATCGAACACTGTTGTATTGTAGAGTATCGATTGAAACTTATTTCTAAATTATAAAAAAGATTCTAGAAAATACATACATTATTTTATGCATAGAATATTCTCGATTGCAGTAGTTATTATTTTCCCTTCTCAATTTTCATAACGAGATCAATCAGAACATGAGCTAAAGAAAAAACTAAAAATCAATATTAATTGGCTTGAGTCTCATGCTATAACGTGTTATAAAATATGAGGAATATAAAACAAGAAACAAAGACGAGATATGAAAAGTAAAATGTAGAGATCATGTTAATCAAAATGTCTTCGAGTGTCTCTTACAATGGTGAATGACAACTTATTTATAGGTTGAGAAATCACTCCAAAAATCAATATTAAATGCCCAAATTAATAGATACATTCTTATCCAAAATAGTTCTTTGAACCTAGAAAATATGTATACATGAATGTAAGTAGTTCATGTATTAACTAAATGGACAATTCACTCATTCCATAGATTTATATAACAAAATATATAATGTGTTGATATTGTATAAATAATGTATAATCACGTATCTATGCTATTTATATAATATATATGTTACAACAATTCATCTTCTTAATGAGTTTTTTTTTTAAAATATCACATAACAATACTAAGATGGGAAGTGGACAAATAATTGTAATAGCCATTGGATTATAAGAGAAATTCCACTTCGCTTGCAATAAAAAGGAAAGTGTAGAGAATGACAAAAAGTAGAGATAATTGTACTAGCCATCAATTACTTTTATAGTAGTAGTCATATTATAAAGAGTGAGTGGAGCTGACAAAAAGGGAATTGAGGGTGTCAAAGATAGAAAAAGAAAAGCAGTGAATAATTGAGCTATTTTAAATTTAAAAAGAAAATTGACTCAATGTGCTATTTAAGCTTATTTAGAAAACATTTGATATATATACATCTCATGTATATCTTTTCTATGTGTGATATACATGATATTCCATGTTGTAGTACAAGTGATATACATGAGGCCATACAAGCTCAAGTGTCAAGTTCATAAATGTTACCCAAATCAACAACCAAAGTTTCAAATTTTTCAATACCATGAGTAACAAAGTGAACCCTCCAATTCGAGAAGGACAAAAGAGGGACCATATACTCTTGAGTGATTAAAAACCCTTATTCTAGAATTAATTATGTCCAAAGTATGAACATTGTATCCTAATTTAAGTTGTTATTGCTTTTCTACCATACGAATTCTTCGTTTAATCTTGTGATTCTATTCCATTATTTTCTAGATCAATAGGATAAATGAATAATCTTTAATGAAACTCGAAAGAGGAAACTTAGAGACAAAATGTGGATTGAACAAAGTAGGACGCATCCTATTGGACAAATTTGCGACTAGGATAGAAATACATTTTAAACAAAACAAAATAGGATGCATAACGTTTTAACAGAGTAGACGGTAAGTAGGAATAACAAGCAAATTTTGAGCTCTTGGAGCTGCCAAACCAAACTTTTCAGTCATGTCCAAATCATCAGGTAATATGTCATCAGGCAAATCCCAATTGAAGCAATGTACTAATTGTGCAACTATCAACTTGACAGTAATCAACCCCAGATTTACTCCTGGGCAACTTCTTCTCCCATAGCCAAATGGTAGTAAATGAAAATCATGTCCACGAAGATTGATGTTCTTGCCAATAAACCTCTCAGGAATAAATTTCTCAACGTTATCCGACCATATCTTAGGATCATGTCCTAACGCCCAACAATTTATCATAACCCGTGATCCTTTCGGTATGTAACATTCATTTATCACAACATCTTCTATTGATTCTCGAGGAACTAAAAGAGGCGCTACAGGATGTAACCTGAATGTTTCCTTGAGCACTAGTTCCAAGTATTCCAACTTAGGTAAATCATCTTCCTCAACCATTCTATCAAGTCCTACAATAGATGTCAACTCGTCTTGGAGTTTGTTCTTTACTGTTGAATGCTTGATGATTTCTGCAAACACCCATTCTATCCAAGTGTGTGAAGTATCGATGGCTCCAACAATCATGTCAGAAAGGATAGCTTTCATGGTTGCACAATCAATCGAGTAGGATGAGTTGGGATTATCTTGATATGACAACATGATATCGACAAGATCCTTGTTCTTGCTCTTGTGAGTGTAGTTCCTAGCATCTTGTTCATGCTCATTGATTATGGTATCAAATATTTCTTGAACTCGCTTTCCTGTTTCCTTCAACTGCTTATTCAAGCCCTGAACATCCATGGTTTCATAAATCACACATGTGTATGACCAAAATATATTACATAAAAGTTTAATCTCGAGACCTCTGGGTTAGGGGACCCGTATTGGTGTACGCATGACACTTAAGTAGAGCAATCTCAAGGTGACAAAATTTAGTCCATGAATACATAATTCGCTAACTCGCCTAAGTTTGAGTGAGTTATTAATCCACTCATTTATTAGTTGAGTCTCTCTCAACCTAACCCACTTTAGTTCATAAAAATTGGGCTAATGTAGAATCCAAATTGACTTATGAAAAATCTCGTCAAGAATGGTAATTTTCAATTATGTTTAATCAATAGTTCATTAATTACTTTGTTGCCATTCCAATTATATTTATTCACATGTCATATGCTAGTATAAATCATCGTGATGTCCATCAATATAGATAAAAGGTAAATTAGTAAAATTAACCATTTTGTTTAGAGAGAAGTATTGAAAATACCCTTAAACTAGGCGCCAATAGTTAGTTTCATTCCCGAACTATTGATACTCTTAGAAACACCCCTTTACTTAACTAACTGAACTTAAATACAACCTCTGATCTTGCAACATAAATGAAATACACTCCTAAATGTTCATCAAATTTAAAGGTATTTTTAACAATTCTCTCATTTTTTATTAAGAGTCTTATGCACCTACAAGAGAAAGATGTATATAAGTTTAGTTAGTCAAGTAGAAAGATATATCTAAGTTTAGCTAGTCAAGTAGAAATGTATTTTTAAGATTGTCAATAATTTAAATATGAAATTAATATTTACGTCAAATTCAAAAGTATTTTTGATTATTAATATGAGATGGAGAAAATACTATAGAAAACATACTTGGATATCAAATGGCTCAAGAAAAGGCACATAATCAGCAACATTAAAAGTTCCACACAATCTCACCATCTCCTTGACAATATTCTTCAAATCAAATCTCTCACTATTCCCTTCTCCAAATAACATTCTATAAGTCATATTCCCAATCAAATCCCCAATCCTCTCCCCCAAATCCACCACCACCAATTCACCCCCAAATCCCTTCACCTCCTCCACCAAAACCCCAATTTCCTCCTTCCTCATCCCGGCAGAATACCCGATTTTCTCCGCCGTGAGCAGCTCTTGAGTACAAAACTTCCGATTATTGCGCCACCGTGGACCGTAAGGTGCAAACGCTAAACCCTTAGTACCGTCACTCATGTAACTTATCGCCTTCAGCTTTGGCCGGCTTGCGAAAATTGCGTCGTGAGTTTTCAATATGAGCTCGGCGGTTTCCGGCGATGAAATTATCACAGTTGGAATGTTGCCGAGTTTTAGGAACATTAATGGACCGTAGGTTTTGGAGAGGTTGTAGAGGGTACGGTGAGGGAGGGAACCTAATATGTGGAGATTGCCGATTATCGGAAGACCTCGTGGACCTTGTGGAAGTTTCCGGTGAAGTTTTTCCAGTGCCGATGGAGTCCATCGGAAGTGGATGAAGTAGAAGAGAAGACCGATGAGAAATGAAAAAAAGGCTACGACGACGTAAATGGATGATAACATTGGAGAGTTTCGGAATTGGGATTCTTATAAATGACAGTCTGATCAATATGGAGAGACACAATCACACAAATATCATCAAAGGGCATATAATATGTATAAATGGTACTACTCGTGGAAGATGAGATATTTTTATTTTGATTTTTCATCCGGGTTGGATATCCACATCAAAGCTGACTATGCCTATTCAGTGGTGGAGAACACCTTACCATTAGGGGTTCGGATAACCCTCTTTATTGAATCCTTCGGTTATTTAGTGTGTTAATTTTTTTAAATTTTAAATTTTCTTATTGAAAATTCTCATTCTACCATTGATTGACCGTATTCATACTGCATAGCACTCCATTCAAAGAAAAGCCTTTCCTATCAAAAAACATTTTATAACCGATACTTGAACTCGAGATCAAAGGAGTATTATTTCTATCCATCGCAATGGTAAAAAATAAAATATTATGATACTTTAGTTTATGTAAATTTGAAAAGTAATGTAAAGTAACTGGCCCTTCCATCTGTCAGCGCTTCTTCGTCTTTCATTGGGTTAAAGGGAGAATGAAGGGGTTGAAAATAATGAGTAGGGATGGCAATGGAATGGTGGGGGTTGGAGGGGGCGGGTTGAGTTTAATCTACAAAAAAATTAATCTATTCTATTTCACTTCGTATAATAATTTTTTTCATTTTCAACATGTTCCACCTCGCCTTGCATAGATTCGACCCACATGAACGCGTCTCGCATAATATTTTTAATATTTTCTTTTTCTAATTAAGTTTGATACTAAAAATAAAATTTATAAAAATAATTTTTTTTCATTAAGTTATATTAATTTAATAGATTAAAATTTTATTTTTTTAGAACTCAATTAGAAAACATGTAAGAAATTGAATTATTTTATTGAACCATTTTTCATTTACTATCTTGAATATTAGTTTTATGAAAATTGTCTTGATAAAAAATGTTTCATCACTCTTATAACATGTAAAAAATTAAAATTAAATTTGAACTCACATAAATCATATATACCCGATCCGCCCCGCAATAGTTTTTTAAGAAACTCACTTTAACCAGGCCCACACAATCTTTAACCCACCCCGCCCGTATAGCCTTAAATCCACCTCGCCCCACCGCATTATCATCCTTAATTATGAGATTTCAGATTCGAATTTCACTAAAGACTAAAATAACACTATATAATTCTTTTCATTCTACTTTCATATCAAACACACATTATATGTTCACCATGAACTTGTGCAATTAGTAATAAGGTCAGCACAATTTATGTTAGACTGATATCCTGAGCTACACAAGTCATGATAATACAAAGAGAATCGGGAGGATCTTATTAGAATCAATGGAGGGCTTCTTCGTGTTGATGATAGCTTGGAAGGCTAAAGTTGAGAGATTCAAGATGAGGAGATGGTGTGAAGAATCAGTTATCCATGGCTACATTTTAAATAGTTTGATCAATTATCCAAAACTTAATCATATTAATCATTAATTTCTTTTCCGTATGAGCTTTCTAATAAAAAAAAGTTTTCAAGTGACTTTTATTGGGATCATTGATGCGCAAGAGAGAAGTCGGAATTGATAGTTTTAGAGAATAAATAGAAAGAAAAGACTTCTTTCATGCATTTCTTATCTGATGCAGAACGCGCGAGAGAGAACTAAGGATTAATGGCTTTCAAGAATTAATTAAAGAAAAGACTTCTTCCCTGCATTCCTAAAAAAGGAAATTAATTTGGATAAAAAAGCATGATAGTTTTCAAACAAATTCAATGTTGGAGTTTGCCTTGCTAACCGATAATAGTTGAAGGTATAAAAGAAGAAGAAGATAGGAAAAAGAAGATTAAAGATAACCAATCCACTTCATAAATAGTGCATACATATTCTTATTTCATTTTTCATTCCTTTTGAATCGAAAACATAAACCGCTAGTGAAATTATGTCCATTCTACGTTTCTTTTACTTTACAATCGAAATAAGAAATTTTACAGTTCACCTTTACCTTTCATTAAAGAAAAATGAGATTGAAATAAAATGTCTTAGACTTCACCAATATCTTTCATTAAAGAAAAATGAGATTGAACTGAAAGTCACTTGACTTGAATACTATATAATTATCTATAAAGCTAGATTAAGTGGAATCACTACTGGGACAGAGGGGTATCTTTTCAGCATTTCAGCCAGTGGCGGATCCAGAATTTAGAGTTCGTGAGTGTCAAATAAACTTATCAATTAAATTAATTTTATATTTGATTAAATTATTCATCTTTTCGATATATATCATAATCCAATCAATAAAATATAAATAATAAGATATTACAAATCCACACTCCACACTAAAAGCATGAAGTTAACAAATTTAAAACTTTCAATAATATTACTAATATTTTAAATATTCATCATTCATTTACAATTGTCCTCGACGAGTTTTCATATTCTGAAAATGATCGATAATTACATCATTACTAACATTTATAAATACATCACGCTCTATGTAATACACTAGACAATCATTTAACTATTGATTACCAATACTATTCCGTACTTCATTTTTTATGTGCTTCATTGACGAAAATGCTCTCTCCACAGTTGCCGTAGCAACAGGTAAACTCAAAGTCAACTTTACAAGTAAATAAACAAGTGAATAAGTCTCCGCAAGATTTGCTTCAACCAATGCCTTCGCCAAATCACGAATTCCTTGCAAGTTGGAGAACTTGGGATTACCACTTCGCATATGAATAATGAAAGTATCGAGTTGGTAGCTTAAATCTCAAATTTTTCCATCATCAAACTCACTTGGATAACACTTTGCTAAAGTCATGATTTTACCTTTGTCAAAATTAGAGAAAGAATTGACCGGATTCAAGCTACCCATCCCAAGAAGCAAATCACTACTCACTACATCATAACGGTCATTAAGCTCTTGAAGTTGCACATCAATGACAATAAAAAAGACTTCAACACGCAAGTGGTGCGCATAACTAACACCCGAAGACTTACGTTTTGACTTTCCGGGAAAATAAGACTCATCCAACTTGGGAATCAAGATATCATGCACATCACAAAATGTGGAAACATCATCCAACAAAGATTCCCATCCATTTTCTCTCATATCTTGCAATCTTTTCTTTGTAATATTAAGAAACTCCACGGCATTAACAATATCTTGATCTTTTTTTTTGTAAAATCTTACTCAACTCATTTGACATTGCCTACACTTTCAACATCAAGTGAAGCACAAAAATAAATTTAAATGTTTTAATCTTTGTCAAAAGATACTCCGCTTGATTTCTATCACTTGATGTGGACCCTTCAAGTTCAATCACTTCAAGAACTTGAACAATAGATGAGAAAATAACAATAAAGTTATCTAAAGTTTTGAAATGTGATCCCCAATGAGTATCACCTGGTTTTTGAAGCCCACGTTCTTGATGTAATCCTTGACCTTTTTGAACTTCACCAGATTCAAATAATTGCTCTAACTTTTTGGCTTGGTGATCACGAAGTAAGTCTCTACGCTTGAAAGATCCTCCAACAACATTCAACACATTACTAACATGATCAAAAAAGTCTTCAACTTCCAAATGTTTTTTAGCAATAGCCACTAGTGTTAGTTGCAATTGATGAGCAAAACAATGAATGTAATATGCCGATGGACTATCTTTCATAATTAAAGTTTTGAGCCCATTTATCTCTCCTTTCATATTACTAGCCCCATCATAACCTTGTCCACGTATTTTGGATGGACTTAGTGAGTGAACGGAAAGCAAAGAATAAATCACTTTCTTCAATGAACATGCCGATGTATCACTAACATGGACAAGACCGATAAATTGTTCAACTACTTCACCATTCTTATTAACAAAACGCAAAACAAGAGCCATTTGACTCATCAACTAATATACCAAAGTAATCTCCATTCAAGTCCCCAATTATTGCTTTCAATGTTTCTTTTGCACAAGCATTGGCAATATATTTTTGAATCATAGGACAAGTCAAAGTATCATTTTGTGGGACATTTTCTAATATCACTTTTTTCACATCCAGATGTTTGTCCCCATGCCATCGCAAAAATCCTAGAAAGAAGCCTTGATTAATTGAAGATTCACTTTCATCGTGACCTCGAAAAAGTAATCCATATTGCAAAAGAAGTCTTGACACATCAATTGAGGCTTCCAAACGCATTCGATACTCATTTTTTAACTTTTGAGAATGCTTATCAATAACAACTTGAATTGATTGATGATGATTTGACAAATCTAGCATCTTGTTGAAACATTTGTTATGAATGCTATTAACATCACCAATGTTTACGGAATCTTTCAAGTGCCCTATTTCAACTCCTAAAACCTGCTTTTGTGTAAAACTCACTTGTACTTCCATGGAAAAAATCATCTTTGAATAAATAACAACATAGACAATAGACAGAATCTTTCTCCACGCTATACTCCAACCATTTAGAATATGGACCTTCAAACCAAATTTTACAAAATCGACGCATTCTTTTTCCAATTTTAGTTGGAGGATATGAATCCATTTTAGGTTGACAAGGCCCTTTTTGAATATAATGTTTCCTCACTTCATCCTTTATTCGAGGGTTATAGTGAGCAATTGGTACTCTTTTTCCTGGATCGGCTTCAAGTGAACCTAAATTAAGGTTATTTATAAGACTAGAAGGATTGACATTCGTACTAGAACTAATTGCTTGAGAATGATTAAATTTCGGAAGAAACTTCTCCATCTCAATTCACAAAACTAGAACACTTTCCTACAAAAATTAAAATTCAATTCAACTCACAATTAATTCAAATTTAATAGGGTAAGTCATAGTTAATTCAAATTAACATGGTTCATATCACACAATTTTTAACCAATAACGTCTTACAATGTTCATTAGATATTTAGAATATCAAAGTAAAATCAAAACTCTTGTCTAATATGAAATCAATCATCACTCGTTAAAACTTAAAAAAACTCAAGAAATAGAAATAAAAAAATCTTACAAAAATAGAATTACAAACTTACAATCTATAAAAGGTTGTGGATGGATGCAGAAAAGTGAAAACAATAGCACCCAAATGAGGCTTAGCTGTTGTACGGAATGCTAAGACGGACGGCGGGTGGCAACGACAACAAGTAATTTGGGTTCGGAATGGGGCAATGAAAATTTTGGAGAAGTTGAAACTTGGAGGAAGAAGAGTTTGGAAATAGTTGAAGAGAAAGAGAACACTTTTATTTGTATTTAATCAAATCAAAGAAAAGTCAACTGAGTAATAATGCAATTAATTTAATTTAAGTCAATAACAATTATAAAAATAAATAAAAATAATATGCCAGCTGTTTTTCCTTAAAAAAATGTGCTTGGAGCCTTTTTTTTTTACTTAAAAAATGCCTACATCAAATTTCTCAACAAAATAGGTACAAATTGGATTCGAACCCGCAACATAAGCCTTCTAAAGTTGTCCTCCTACCGTGGCACCACAAGCCAGTTTTGTTCTCTGTGTGGCACACTTTATAGTTATATAAATATTATATATATATACCTATGTGTATATAGAATTTCCGTCGAAGTTCGGGGTGACGTGACACCCCCACACCCCTTCATAGATCCGTCCCTGATTCTAGCATTATCGTTGATATAAACAATTGGGGAAAAGAAGTGTTTCAATTGTCTTTTATAAAAAGGTACTTAAAACTGAAAATTAAATAGACTTTGAAACATCAAATCACCTTTTGCAATTATTTTTATATTCATTATTTTAAAAATAGATAAATGTCAAAAACACACTGAAATTATGTTTGAATTTTATACCTAAATGATCCCCCCCCGCGCTCCTTAAAAATATTGATATTATTTTTTCAAAACTTTACCCCACCCCATCTAACTCTCCGCTCCTAATTATTTTCATTTCTTTTACATTTTCTCATTTTGTGTTAGAATGTACATACATATATTTTTAGGAATTTTTTTTTTCTACTTATGTACCGAGTATAACAGAAATAGAAATTTTGTTTTAAGAAAAGTCTTGCGGCAAGTAAAAAAGATTCTTTTTTAATATATACAACACAAAATTAGAAAAAAAAAAATTGGCAGCAGAGGATATGCGGGTGGGTAGAATTTAAAAAAAAAAATAATATCTGAATTATTATTTGAAGGGATGGGGGTGGGGGATATGAAATATGATTTTTTTTTTTTTTAAAAAAACCTTTATAAATGAAATTCAAAAAATAAAAACTAAAAAAGTGTGTGTGTAGGGGAGGAGGGGGTACGGTGAGAAAAGTGGTGGAGTGGGGTAAGAAGAATATTTTACATTTTATTTTATAATTATTTGTTTGGGGAATAATAATACTTTAATCTTTAACTTTAACTAATACCAATAATTTATTTTATTTTTGTCAAGGTGAAAGTTCATGTGGAAGGTGATGTCACAATTTAAAAAAAAAAAAAAAGAGGGAATATATTACACAAACCATAATGAGAGTGTAATAAAAGAAATGTGTAGTTGTTAAACTAATAAGTTATAATTTATATACAAAATTGACACTTTCAATAGTTTATGTATGAAACTAAAAAAAAAGTGGTGTATTTTTAATTCTTGTCTCTTTTATTTTTACTTGTCATTTTAAACATATTAAATTTTTTTTATTTTTTATATTTTACCCTAAATATTAATTTGTTATTAGTCAAATCAGTTTTTCAAGACCTAAAATTATAAATCAACTAGTACGAGTGTTGTGGTTTAATACTAATATTAATCATTATTTTTTAAAGGACATGTAAAGTTAAAAGTGGACAAATAAAAATGAAAGGGAGAAAATATTTTACTTGTCATGGGTGTGAAAAAATGTACAACTTGTTTTGTTATGAATAAAACTTTCATCAACCTCAAATCCAATCTTGAACACTTTCCACAACCAACTGGTGCCAAATTGTTCATGAGATGTGCATTATGGCAAAAACTTCTTCAACATTGTCCAACTCAAATAAAAGAACCAAACAAATTTTCACATACTGCAACACTATAGTTTTACACAGTAATCATATGTCAACTCTTTGTCTGTACACTATAATCTATATCTATAATCTATCCATATATTCTCCACTGTAACTCAAGTAGTCCAGACATCTGTAACCTGAGGAACTCAATCAAAGTTATGTCCTCAATCTATCTATGGAACAGATCTTCTTGAAGTCTGATCAGTTCATAATCACTTCTCCAAAAAGCCCCAGACATAAATTTAGTGAAGGGTTGTAGTTTTATGGTCAATTGAGTATGATGGAAGCTCATTTAGTTTGATAACACAAGAGCAACTGGATCTTTGATACACTTCTGAGAACTGCTACTAGCAATTCTTGCTCACTGATGAAACATGTGGTCATAAACAGATTAATCAACCAGCTAATCAGGAGAAAGTAAATAGCAGCCAGTCCATGTGTCATCAACATACCGTGAATGACATTCACAGCAAACGCTAGACAGCCATGGATAACTTTTCTGATTCACTTGTGATCTCACTGTCATCGTTCCTGAAGCAAAAGCATTTGGTTTAAATTTTCAGCTTTCCACAAAGACAACATAACTAGGAACCACAAGCAAACAAAGTGTACATCACCAAGTAAACAATCAAAAGAAACTCAAGAATATTGTTGCACCCCTGTCGGATCCACAAAAAATACACTACTTATGGAGGATCTGACACACACCCGACGACATTCTTGAAGATTCCAAGCAACATAGGTTTAGACACCATACCATACACAAGCTCAAGAAAACACAATATCCAATATAGAGAGTCATTGGCTATATGTAACATTATGCATTGTTTGCAAAAGTTGCAACCTATGTGGGGAATATATTGATTTGTAGTGTTTATATTATATGTGATATCTAACATGATAGTAACATCACCAGGAAGTGGCAACAAGAGGGGAACCAAGAAACTAAGGTCAAAACATAGTACATACTGTGCTCTTTGACAAATTGTGAGTCCACTGGGTGAACTATCAAACTCGCAGATGAAAGAGGAACTTCTGCATATTCAATCTTGATGGCAATCTTAATCACAGCTCTATTAAAAAGCTCTCTAAAGTTTGTCACCGCAGCCAAAAGCACATTTCTGAAAATGAAGCACCGCTCTGTGTCTGGATAATGCCTTACTTACAGAGAGTTCCTTAGAGAGCGGAAACAAAACAAAATAAAGTGTTTCTAGCTCTAGTTTCGGATGAGCTTCTCCCAATTATGTCTGGTAATAGAATAGGGCTAGAACAAAACAAGGGGCATTGTATAGAGGTTACCAAGTAGAGGTGTGAAGCAATTGAGATGCATAGAGAATAGATGGTAGGGTTCCAAACCTCGCCTAGCACTGCGCTTAAGCGGAGCTTGTGGTCACTCGTTCCTCGCTTGTTCGAAAGAGCTTCAGATTGGATTTAACACTACATACGATATTCCATTCCGGCCCTCACTAGCTCTCTCTTTAGCCAATCAAGATATACAGATGGCAACAAGTGAGGGGTCTGAAGAAGCACCGCTCTCTGTCTGGGTAATATCTCACTAATACACAGTTCCTTAGAGAGCAGATGTCCAGTTGAGCACCCATAAGTTTCTGTTCCAGCAAGTGATTTCTCCATAGTTCTCCTCAAATCAATCAAGCATATTTCACATTAGCTAGCAATTCCCTAACGTCAAAATATCAAATTTAGAAGAGGGCACTGCATAAAGCAGAATTCACAGAAACGGCAGAAATTGACGTCATACACTTCAGTGGGCTCAAACAGCAAGGTGATTAAAACTTGTCATCAGGAATGAAACCCCTCTGCAGCATTTCATCATGGAAACGAAAAGCCTCCTTCAAGTTATCCTGAGAGACATGTCCATTGATCAATGATGTATATGTGTATCTGTCAGGGTTAATACCCCTCTCAACCATTTTCCGATACAGCATGTTCGCTTCCTGCATTCTACCAAATTTACAGAAACCATCCAGTATGGTATTATAGCTAATAACATCAGGTGACATACCTTGTTTTCCCATTTCATTAACCAAATCTAACGCTTTATCCATATTCTCCTCTCTTATAAGCCCATCAAGAAGAGTATTATACGTAATTGAATCAGGAAATAGTCCTTGGGACTGCATCTTGTTCAGAAACTTAGCTGCCCTTGAAGCATCACCAGACCTGCAATATCCCTTGATAATAGAGTTGCAAGTCACGATAGTAGGTTTGATACCTAGGATGATCATATCATCCCATAGTCTTAATGCATCAGATACACGACCCTTATTACAAAAGCCATTTATGAGAATACTATAAGTAATATAATTAGGAGAAATATTTACAGAGATCATCTCATCCCTTAAACTGAAAGCTTTTTCCATATCACCAACCTTACAAAATCCATCAATCAAGCTGTTATATGTCACAACATCAGGCTTGAGGTTTCTCAGTAGCATGGCTTCAAACAGGGTCTGTGCTTTCTCCATGTTACCAAACTTGCAATATCCATTGATAAGCGTGGTAAAAGTGTAAAAATCAGGATTTACATCTCTTTCCAACATCTCATTGAAAAGCTCATCAGCTTCATGAAGCATCTTTCCTTTGCATAACCCATTCAATATAGTATTGTAAGTCACCACATCCATAACTAAACTCTGCTCCAGCATTTCATCACGCATCTTCATAGCCTCCTTCATAGAACCATTTCTACAAAACCCACCAATGAGAATTGTGTAGACTACATTATCTGGTGTAAGACCCTTGCGTTTCATATGCTCATAGTATGCCAATGAGCGATCGAGACGACCAGTTCTTGAAAACAACCCAATAAGTGAACTATAACTAACCAAATCAGGAATGATAGCTCGACACAACATTTCTTTGAAAACAGATTCTGCTTCCAGCATGTTACCAGCTCTACAGCACTCAGCAAGAAATGCATTATAACTAGTAGTATCAGGGGCCAGGCCACTCTCTTCCATCTCAACCAAAAGTTCCCTTGCTCTCCCGTATTGTCCATTCTTACACAAACCATTGAGAATAGAATTATAAGTTAAACGACAAGGTCTTAACCCTGTAGCTTTCATAATGTTTATCACTTCATAGGCTTCTTCAAGAAGCCCCTCGTGACAATATGCATTTATCAAAGTATTGTAAGTCACCATATCCGGAAAGATTCCCTTCTTTTCCATTTCTTCGATAAACGGATTCGTGCTTTCAATTTTCCCATCTTTACACAAAGCATTCACCATTATATTGAGGGTATACACATTTGGCTGAATGCTACTCCCTGTCATCTCACCATACACTTCCCATGCCAAGTCAACCCAACCAATCTTCACAAGCCCTCCTAGAAGACCATTACACGCATTTATCGGAACACAAAGATTCCTCCTTTGCAACAACTTAAATACTTCTACAGCCTCCCTAATCTTCCTAGCTTGTACATAAGTCCTAATCAGCAAATCAAAAACATATGGATTCGACCCGCATACCTCATAAGTTGACACCAAAGATTCCACAATCTCAATTCTTGAAACCCCACTTCTTCTAATCATCCTTAAGATAAAACCCTGTGCATCAGCTACCCTCTTAGACCTAATCAACACATGTACAGTAGCACTCAATGAACTCGTGCAATGTTTAAAATTAGCACAATTTACAGACACCAAGTTGATGAATTTCTGTGCTAAATGCAAATTATCACGACAATCAACCAGAACTTCAAGAAAAATAGACGGGTTTAAACCATGTAAAGACTTGGTTACTGGCTTACCTTGTTTTAGGTTCCACAAAATTTTCTGGACTACAAATGTGTCATCAGATTTTGGGGAATTTTCTAAGTGGGTTGTGCTAACAAGTGAAGCACAAGTTGCTACGCCTCTGATGGTGGATTTGGGAAGGCATAGGCGTCGTGCTGCTGCCATGAGAAATTGGCGTTTTGGGACTGCCATTGAAGTCTGGCTCTTGGAACGTGCTAGTTTTTCCATTGCCAATGAAAAATAGGGGAAAATGAAGAAAGAGTGAATGTTTCCATTGTCTTGTTTGATTTTTTGCAAAATGATTAATTAAAGGGAAATATAATTATTTACACCAAGTTATTTAAAATAGGGTATAGGGAAAAGGGTATGATATACCCCTTAACTTTGTCATTTAGAGTTGATATACTCCTCGTTATGAAAGTGACTCACATATACCCCTACTTATATACAAATGGCTCACATATACCCTTATCCTCTAACGGAAATGAAAAAAAAGTAATTTTAGTTTAATTTTTTATTATTTTTTTAAAAATATATATATAATCCCATATGAGTATATTTAATCCTCCTCAAACATTTTTTTTTTTTACTTTTTTTTAGTTTCAATGACTAATTTAGATTTGTTATTTTGATAGTCAAATTTATTTATGTTTCACTTGTAAAACTTAGTATAGATGACTAAGTTTTTTTCTTCAAATACAAAAATTAAATTACAATATAGACAAAAAAAAATAGTTTTAAATTATACTATAGCCACAAAAAAATAATTTTAAATTTTTTTCTTTACACTAAGGAATGAAAGAAAAAATAAAATAGGAATAAGAAACTCAAATAATTATAATAAAAGAAGTCAAAAAATAATTTATGTATGAAAAAGATTAAAATATACCTTGAACTTTGCTAGAAGAATCATATATACCCCTCAATAATTTTTAAGAAAGATAAAAGTCAAAAATATAAATTTAAAACTAATTTTTTCACTTCCGTTAAATGAAGGATATATGTGAGCTCATTTTGTAACGGTAGAGGTATATGTGAGCCGTTTGTATAATGGTAAGGGTATATACGAGCCACTTTAATAACAAGGGGTATATCAGTTCCAAATGACAAAGTTTAGGGGTATATCAGACCCTTTTCCCTTTAAAATATGATTATATATCAATATCATCCTCATTTATTTATGTTTTTGGCGTAAGAACACTTTTTTTAATTAATAAGTAGCTTAAAAATAGGGATAAGACACAAGTAATCCTCGATTATGACCAAATCTCACACGTACCTAAATTGAACTACAGTCATATTTCCCCTAGGCAAATTTAGTTGCTCAGATGGTAAGCACCCCTCACTTCCAACCTGAAGGTTGCGAGTTCGAGTGACCAAGGGAGCAAAAGGGGTGAGAGCTCCTAAGGAGGGTAAAAAAAAAAGGAATAAATATGTTGACGTGACATGGAGAGTGTGCGCATTTTCTTGAAGGCAAGTATTGGGTGCACAAATTGGACACATATAATTTTTTAATCGGTAACTTTATAATTAGTTAGTAATCATATTTATTGATATTAAAACATATATATTTAATTATTTTTATTTTTTTATTTGTAAAGTATTTATTTTAATTTCTTTTTTATTTTTTTTAATTAATTTATTATCTTTTTCACTTTATTATTTTTTTAAAAATATGTGTATTTTAAACATAATAATTAAAAAGTGTCCTTTAATTTTAATATTTATTTTTTTATGTTTTATTTGATTTTCTTCACCTCTTTTGATATTCGTTCGAAATTAACTTATTTTAAATACAGGATAGTTGGAATTGAATTTGAAATTAAATCAAAACAAAAGACAGAGAAAATAAAAAGAATAAATAAATTCACTAGAAAAATAAAAGAGAAAAAACAATGAATGAAGTTAAAAAAAAAAAGTTTCGATACAAGGTAAAAGAAATGTTCAAAGGTAATTACAATATCCCTTGGCAAATGAAGATTATCATTACTCGTATTCAAACTATTTCAAGTACTATTACTTGCGAGGTTCGACATTGTTACAGGGAAGCCAACCAAGTTGCAGATGCATTGGAAAAATGGAGTATTACAAATGAGGAGTTGGTTATTTTTGCACATGTTCACCACCATCGATAGCCATCAGACCTTACAAACTTGATCTCATACAAATGGAATCCCTAACGCATAAGCAGAAGAATTATTTTGTATAAACTTATCTAGTTGAGATGTTATAGCTAATTTTGTGTAATATCTCGCTAAATTGAAAGAACTAGAAAGAATTAGAATTGGAAATAGTCATTTTAGGAAAGAATGAAAAAATTGGAAATTTGATAAGTTTGGGTTTTTGGTCAACTTCAAACAACCATAACTTCTAGATCAGGATGATTTAGGTGTGTTTCTAGTATCGTAGGAAATATCTTGGAATAACCTTTCCAACGCCGCCGAATTTGCGCGATTCTGAGTTTGTATGAGTGAAATATGCCTATTCAAAGTTGGGTTGTTCAAATAAGGAAATGTCTAATCCGAATTTTGGAAGGGTATTTTAGTCTTTTCCTTGACCAATTGTTTTATTTCATTTTTGGTAATTAAGTTAGGGTCTAATCAGAATTAGAACAGTTTAGAAAAGTTGAAGTTCACGCTAGGGCTTGGAGAAAAGAGAAAAGAGGAGAAAGGAGAAGAAAAGTTCAAAGTTCGTCGATTTCTTGGAGATTTTCGCGTGGATTTTGCCAAGGATTTAATCCTACAAGGTATGTGAAGCTTTCATAATGTTGGGTTCGTTTACCCACGTACCAAACATGTTTATTTCAGCGTGAATTCGTTCTAAAAGAGTTTGAAAGTTGATGTTCTTGATATCTATTCTTGAAATTGATATTGTTCTTGAGTTGGGCTGAAATTGAGAAGTTTCTGAGATCATTACGTCAAATTATTGAGTTGTTTGGAGTTAGGTTCTTAGGTAAACTTGTTGAGTATCTGTATCTAAAAAGAATTTGGGAAAAAGAATCGAGTTTAGGCGAATTGGGGCTGGAAAACGAAGAAGAAAATTAGTCGGGCAAATCTAGGCACTAGCTCCGCGTCGCGGACCTGCTCCCCAGATTCGGGAAAAACCATTTCGCGTTGCGGAGCGGTCACAGACCATTCTGCCTCATAAAGTATTTTTCATGACCAAAATTTAAATACCTCTCCGCGTCGCGGACCCACCATCAAACAATGATTTTTTTTATCTTTTCTCATATGTAGCTATCTAAAATCATTCACTAACATCATGAGATCTTTTCTATCACAAATCATAATCCTTGAATCCATAATTCAATTCAAGGAAAGTTAAGAGTCAAGTTAAGAGAAGTCAAGAGTCAAGTTAAGAGAAGTTCATAAAGTTTTCCGAAAGTCTTTTACAAATGTTTTAACTTTGTTTTAAGACTTGAGTTTTGAGTTGAGTAAAGAGTAAAGTTTGAAGTTTATTTCTTCAAAAGAGTATATCAGGACTATGTATTCCCAAAGACTAAATGTTTTCATATTTAAACAAGAAAGGAAACTGAGATTTCCAAAAGAGCCTTTGAGCTAGTCTTCAGCAAAGAGTAAGAGTAAAGTTCATTCTTCAAAGATTATACGGGAACTAAGTATTCCCAAGAGTTAAAATGTTTTCACATTTGAGCAAGAAAGGAAACTAAGATTTCCAAAAGAGCTTTTAAGCTAAGTTTTTGAGTAATTATCTCAAACCAAAGAAAGAGTTTTGTTTTCACAAACATATGAGCTAAGTATATTTTGGGTGTAGTATTGAGCACCGATATGGGGAAGAGCTTGAGTTCAGATAACTCACGTCTCCATAAACCATGTAGCCATCATAGATAGTAAAGGATCATACTTTTTAGATGACTCCTTAAAATACTTTTAGCATAGACTAGTGGACCCACTTAGTTAAGTGTTCTATATGACGACAAAGTATAAGACAATTCTGGTAGCGTGGGCAAGACGTTGTATCACCATTTAGGCTCATAGTGGTGGTTGTCGGTTAGAGAAACTCCCACATAAACTATATTACTTTATTATATGAGTAAAGTTGAGTTTGTTATTGCATTTTCTTTAACGAACTAAGTTTTTTTCTACTGTTTTAAAGGCTTTCTATATATTGCATGTGTTTTATTGCTTTATATTGAGTTAAGTTATTCAGGAGTTGAGTAAAGCCAAGGTAAGTGTTTCTTTCAGATTCTTTTCAAGCTTAAGCTATGTTTAACATTCCAACTTGCATACTCGTACAGTCAATGTACTGATGTCAGTTGGCCTGCATCTTATTATGATGCAGACGCAGGTAATCAGGATCAGCATCCAACGCCTCGTTAATTCAGTTGAGCACTCAGAGTCAATTGGTGAGTCTCCCAGCTTTCCGGAGGATCCTTTTTATTGCTTTCAGTATTTTAGTTCATTAGGATGTCGTGGGTCTTGTCCCGAAGTCCATCTCAGTTGTTTAGAGCCTTCATAGACTGAGTTAGTGATGTTAGTTCATGAGTCTTTACTTTCCCCTTTCAATTAAGTTGAGACTTGAGTTGCCACTTTGGTAGTGAATGTTATTTATTACATTCTAAGTTATTTATTGAGCAGTTCAGTTATTCTTTTAAAGTATATTTATCTTGAGTAAAGTATTCCGCTGAGTAAGTAAGCCAGGCCAAGGGCTCGCTTGGGGCCAGCAATGATTCTCGAGTGCCAGCCACGTCCGGGGTGTAGGCTCGGGGGTGACATTTTGTCTATTACGCTGGACTTGTAAATTTGTGCAAAACTTGTATAGCTTTTATTATAACCTTAGTTTTTGCGAAGCAACTATTGGAACAATGGGTCGAGCTTAAGCTCCTCTTAGCATTGTAATTTTATTCATCAATATAAAGGTCTTACCACCATACGGTGATAATTTTTTTTTTTTAAAAAACAACTTAATCTAAATACAAGATAAAGAAAATAAGAATATTTTTTTTAAAAAAGAATAATAATAAAAATAAATATTTACACATGTGGCAGATGCGTGTGTACAAACACAATCAACTTGGGTAATTGAAGGTGCCACGTCAGCACAAAAGGTGCACAAAATATGAAAAAAATGAGTTTAGGAGTAATAAGACCCTAGTTAAGTTTATGTGTCTTTAGAATTTTGGTCATAGTCTAGGGGGGTACTTGTGTCTTATTCCTTAAAAATATGAAAAAGTTATTTGATTAGACATACATTCATATTAGAGTCCAGCTTTAAAATGAATACTATTTGGGATGGAATAGACGGAGTTAACAGTAAAGGTGGACAATTCGTTCATTTATGGGCAAAGTGTCCGTTTTGATTTATGTTTTTAGAGAGGGTCTCTTTTGGCATTTGATGCCTAGAAAGAATCCATTTTGAGGCCGAATTCATTGATATCATATCTACTAATGTCATTTATACTTTCAAATAATTATCTATTATCCTAGGACCATGCGCTAAATATTGTCTTTCTTCTGGCCGTAGGTGTGATCAATGTCATTGAGCTTCGGTATTCTAAAATAGTAGCTTGAATTCGCGTACCCCCTTTAACACGCAAGTACGTTTTAGCTACTAAGCTTCAAAACAACCTATTGTACTCAAGTATTAGAATGAGTATTATTAGGTTTTTTTGGGGATAGGCTCTCCCAACCCCCGGTGAGTTACGTCCTGCCCTGCCTTGAACTAGAACTCGAAAAATCAAAACACATAACATTTGGAGTAAAATCAGAACACGTTCATGATTCAATTTTTTCTCCTCTTTCTCCTTCACACGATCTTCTTCAGTAAATCCATCTAACGGAATGGAAAATGGAGCATAATAAATCATATTGTTGAGGTTTGCAACTGATTCAACCATTATTAATTCATGTATCTGATTTTTAATAAGTGGGTGATCTATTTACTTATTTGGACATTAAGTTTACCTTAATGTACATTTTTAGTTAGAAGAAAGTGACATTCACGACATTTTAGCTTCAAAAGATAAATTTTCATGATTTACCCGTGCTTGGATTGAAATAACGTAAAAAGGTGTGCCAAAAGAAGTTGGAAATAAGCAAACAATTTGTTTCCAAAAATTGATGCTAATACGGAGGAAGTGATGTGGTCACATGCCCACATATGACACCACATCAACAGTTCAGAGACCACAACTCGATCGAAGCAGAATGGTTGTTGAAAAAGCCAGTTAGGCAATTCTTTGCTTAGGCAGATTTATCTCTTTCTTGTCCATCTTGTCGGACATAGACATTAAACCTTAGAATTATGTTTAGTATTCGGGGTTGCATCCCCAGTTTGATTGTTTAGAGCTTTGGTATGATGACTTTCAGTTCTAGGGGTTGTTTTTCCGCATTAACTAATTTTAGACTATTGGGTTGAGTTTATGGGAACTCAATCCTTTAGTTGACTAAACTATTTTCATTGCTTTTGTATGATGAACTTCTCTTAATTACATGGTGTTGGTTAGTTTCGGGTTAGTCATTGGTTCTTTCACAAGGTAGTTTAGTGTGGGTGTCACTCACGATGGTCGGAGTTGTGACATCTTAGGAGCTCATTTTTCTATGAGAATTGGGTTGTTGTTGCTGGAAGTCGTTGGGGATTGTTGTGGAGTGACAATAGGGTCGCGTATTGCATGTTTAACCCGTAAGTATCTTCCCTCTCCTCTTTAAGATTTAATGGTGAATTTTGCCCTCCCTCTTACATAACATGTTCTAGCTAGTTGTAATGCTCAGATTGTGTTCGGTTTCGGGGCAAAAGTCCTTTGAGCTGAATGAGACCATTTGATGGAGTTAATTTCAGATTTTCTGGCGTGGGTCCCACAATTCTATTTTGATTTTGGGCCCTCTTCAATTATATTGAATTCTATGTCTAAACATTTCTAATGACGCCGTGATCAATATTATGATAGCGTGAAAGTAATTAGAGGTATTCAGAAGGGGAGGGATCCAATGCGGCAGATTTGACACGCACTTGATCAGCTTCGAGGTAGGCGACAATATACTTTTCTTGACTGTGCTTTATTAGATAATGTGTAGTAATTGCATATTAATTAAGATTATAGTTGCTAGGTTTTAGGAATCCATCCCTTACTTCTTTTTCTACTGATTTCTGTAGAAGCTTTTGGGCTAGTCTTGGGTGACGGGACCCTTAGCTTAGGCTAGCAGCCCTTGGTCGTAACATAGTGGTGCACTTATCTTTCTTATGATTGATGTTTCGAGCCTTAGTTTAGTTTGTGACTTGGATGCTTTAGAATGTGTTTTCGTTTCCTCTTTAGCTATTTGTTGGCCCATATAGGGATTGCTTCGGTTTGGTACCCTATGTTAGGGCTTGCACTCTTAGTTGTTTTTCATAGCCATAGGTTAGCATTAGCTATACTCAGTAGTTGTTGCTTGAGTAGTGTATTCGGGGTAAGGTGTTGATCCTTGAATTTTTCCTCTTCTGATTGTTAAACTCATTATTGATTCCTTTGTTTATTGAGTATTAGTGAGTCTATTATGTTGTTATTGTTGAGTATGTTGGCATATCGTTGGGCCCGAGGCCTTGGTCGAGGTCCAGTTGGACTCTAGGTTAGTTTTCTATGCCATCACAACGTGGTAGTATTGGTATTATATTCTAGTTGTTTGCTGCTCTTGTTTGAATGTTAGGTTCTGGTGATGACATGCATTGCATCGACACTCATTTTCTCACATGTTTTATGGTACAATCCTGATTCATGCATTGGATTTTCACTATTATTTTTTGAGAAAGACTGTTTCACACCTTTTACTATTCTAAATTGGTTTGAATGGAAGTTGTACCGCCTGAATCACTTTGGTAACTCATTTTTGAGATACAAGAGGAATCGGGAATGTGCTCTCTTTTTCCTTGATCAATCGAAATTACTATCGATCCTTTTATACTAAATGACTACGTGTGTCTTAGCTTTACTAGATCTCTGGGGTAGAGGAACTTCATGGTTGTTCTCACTAGTGCATTAGCCGCGAATTTTAGGACCATGTGCACTACTATAAGCCACAGTTCAAGGTCCGGGCTCACTACTAACATTTGGATTTTTAACCTGACATTAGTGCCCTATTTACTCAATCTTGTGGTTTTTAGCTCAGTGGCACTATTGATTTTGATTACATAACATACATTCATATACATCACCTATCACTAGTATAATTGCTTGTTGTTTGCATGCATCCATCAATCTTATGGAGGTTGTTGAGTTATTGTAACACCTCGAAATTTGGAAAAGGGAGAAAATGAATTTTTGGGTAGCAGGTTGTGTCTACAGTTCCCATCTACGGACTGTAGCTTCTACAGTCCGTAGGTGGCAACTGTAGGAATGGGGAAACTAATTTTTTAAAACAAGTCCCAATACCCTTTGTACGGTTCACTAGGACGTCCCGTCATCCCATGTATGAGTTTTATATAGGTCTTGTAGGTGACTCCCGGACTTAGTGAAATTCTAAACCTTAAGATTGGGTTAAATAGTTGGTATCTACAGTGGGTAGAAGTACCTATGAATCGTAGATCGTGTCCTTCAAAAGTTGGCCAAATTAAGGGTCCTTGATCCATTTCTATTGTTCACCAGGACGGTCCATAGAAGGACCTACGGGCTGTAGATCCAAACCGTAGGAATGGGTCGATAGTTATTTTAAAGGGCTTTTAAGTCTTTTCCCCTAATTGATTAATGTCTAAACTAAGTTGTTTTGATCCTAATCCTAAGACCTATATAACTCCCTTAAGTCTAAAAACTACCCATTCTAAACATTTCTTTTAAGTTCCTAAATTCTCTGCAAGATCACCCCGAAATTTCCCCTCAAGAACTAAGGAAGGAAAAGTTAGGGTTTGCCTTGAAGAACTCCAATTCACCATTAATTGTGGGCATTGATTGCTAAGGTATGTTAGTATTCACCTATGGAGTCGTTTCCTCCATATGGTTCCTAAATTCTCCAATTTTACAAGTTAGATTCTCCAATCAAAGTTAGGGTTTTACTCAATCTTCATGGGCTCTTTTCAATTATGAGCCAATTGGTTGTTTTCTATCTTTTTATGCATGAATTGAAGTAATTGCATGTTTTAAAGTTAAATACAAATGAACTCATGCATGATCCATGATTTCTAGACTATGATCATATGGTGAAGCTTATAAACTGTGAAAGGTGAATTATAATAGTATGCGTGTTCCTTTATGAAATTGATATAAATGATTTAAGGTTTCTTTGAGAGTAACACATAGATATTGTTGTTTTGTTGTGAAAGGATTTCTCACATACTACTAAAACATGATTGTGAAAGGACTTTTCTCACAAAAGGACTCATAACGTTGAAATGTTTTCTCACCTAAGTTGAATCAAGATTAAGGAGCTATTCCAAATGAACTCTAGCTTGGATTGGTTACTAATTGTGCCTTTCCATGGATAATAAGACAAATTATGATTACTATTCCGTGGAATTTATACTTAGCATCGAGAGGATATCGAGATGAAAGCTCTCCCGTTAGTTGAGGCCAGGTTTCTAGTAGCAATCTTTCTATCCCATAACTATGTGCCACCAGAGGTTTGTCTTAGATAGACATTAGCTAGTGGATTCACTTTAGCTCAAGTTTATGGTTCTTACCTTGGCAAGTAAGGACATATCATTTTGGTGTGGGATAGACACCGAATTCCATATTATAGCTCACATGGTCTATGTAGGTCAAAGGTAAATTTTCCATAGTAATGTGCTAAGTTACTTTCCAAAGTATCTCACAAGTGTTTTGTAAGATGTCTAACTTGCATTGACCACAATTATTACCTATGATTTCTAACATGTTATTTTTTTATTTAGCTTGGTCATTGCATGTCATATAAAGTCCTTTTAGCATGATTTTATAACTCTTATGCATTGCTATCATACTTGGTACATTCCATGTACTAATGCATACTTGTCCTACATTATTTCACTTAATGTAGGGTCCGACGCTCCTACTTTCCATACTCGTGGGTAGTTGATCCTTTTGGAATTTTGAAGATTGGCGAGTCCTTATGATCCGAATGCCGAGATTCTTTTATTATTTTTATGTCATTTTTCTTTTTAGACTTTGTATGGGATGTATGAGTTACGTCCTAATCACTTTCCTTACAATGTACTAGATGCCTTTGGGACTTTTGTTTAGATTTTTGCTTTTGTCAAACTCTTTTGTATGATGCTATCTTATGAACTCTTTACTCGTATTATTTTGTTTGATATATGCTAAAGTGGTTTGTGTAGGGCCTCTCTCGGGGTTCTATACGCCATGTTACGCCTAGGGTCTAATTGGGTCGTGACAATTATGTTTGTTGTTTGTACCTTCTGGGCTTATGGGGGTTTTGTTAGGCATTAATATTGTTTGATTAATTTTGTATATTGTGTTCATTTGGTTGTTAGTTATATAAATGGTTTGGACTTGTCATCTTGGTGCTCTTGTGGTTGGATTGACCCCTCTTAGGTGGTTATATTGAGTTGGGATGTTTATCGTGGACATATCTTTGGTTTGTTGGCATCCGTTGTATGATATTTTTGTGATTAGGTTGTTCCGCTAGTGCCTCCAGGTATGTTCTCTTTTCTCGGTCTCTTGTTCAATGTATTATATTCCTTTGTATCTGTTCATCTTAAGCTATGCAATATCTCTTCTTTAGTTTTTTGTGATGTACTTTCCTTATTTACCTGTCATTTATACTTGCGTTGTCTTTGGAGCTCAATCGGCTTATGCGTACTGACAGTGGCGTAGCCAGAAATTTTATCAAGGGGGTCCAAACTTTGAATAGTAATTTTTTTTTTTTTAAAACGATGATTTATAAAGATTCTATTTTTAATAATATTGTGATATAATTTGGGTAAATTGGTCTCCTATTTATAGAGAAAGAAAACCTTATTCCAAAAGGAAAATGTATTAAAATTTAAGAAAATCTTATTCCACATAGGAAAAAGGTATTAAAATATAAAGAAATCTTATTCCACAAGGAAAAGGTATTAAAATTTAAGCATTTTTTTCAATTAAAATCTTATTCCAAAAGGAAAATGTATTAAAATTTAAGAAAATAATTCAATTTTAATTGGGAAAAAATTCCTTATGGGAGGTGAGTTTCGAACATGGGTCACTCAATACAAGCATAACACTATTTACCACCAAGCTACTGAACATATATGTTAGACCTACGCATGTTTATTTACTTACAAACTTCAAGAAGGCAAAATAATTACGGAAAAATGAAAACACTCATGCAGGGAATCGAACTTGGGCAGAGAGTGGGCTTGCGACAGCTCTAGCCATCTCCACTACGGGCTACTTTTTTTAAGCAGGGTGTCCAAAATACTATACATACCAATATAAGTCAAAACTTTACGTGTATATCGTATAATTTTTCGACGAAGGGTGTCCAATTGGAAACCCTGGGGACAAGGTGGCTCCACCTATGCGTACTGATAAGTACTACTTATTGATACTCATACTATGTACACTTCTGCATCCTGCAAATCATAGTACGAGTTATCGCCATTGATTGAGGCCTCGTGTGGAACAACTTTTGGAATTCGGAGACTAGGGTGAACTTCTGACGTTCGGAGTTGTCGATCACCCTCTTTTTGGCTAGGACTAGTCTTTATTTTGTATTCGGAGACAGTTCTGTATATACTTGTTTTGTAAAGACTTGTAATTCTATTTTGATTAGAAGCTCGATTACCGACTGATGCTAGATCTTGGGGTTATCTTGTATCAGTTGTATGTAGATAACGACTTACTTCTCCTTCTTCTATTTTGATATTGTCCCCCATCCCCCTTATGTTTTCTTCCCCGTGATAGCCCCTTACTCTTGGTTCCGAGCTATGAATTGGTTTACCTACTGGTGGGACATATTAGGTGTCATCATGACCTGAGTGAGATTGCTATGCATATGTTAGTCTGTTACTAATAGTTGAACGAAATTTATCTTACAAGTCGCATGATATTTATACCAGTAATTTAGCTCTTTAGTTTCATTTTTTATTTTTCTCACTCCCTTTTAACTGTTCATTGTTCACTAATCATGCATTTACTTTGATGTTCCTAGAGTTGTGTTCCAAAAAATGTTATTCGACAGGCTACACCTTAGGCTAACTGTCACGCGGATACATTCTTATTTGATTTTAAAAAATACAGGCACTATAAACCGATGAAACCTAAAAAAACCAGAAAAAAGATGCCACAAGAATGAGATAATTAGATAGGTTTTCTTAACAAGTTGATGCTATTAAGGTTGATAAGGAGTGACAATCAAGTAAAGGTCACCCTTTCTAGCAGCAGTTATTCCAGACAATTCAGTTAAGTCCAAGTCTCTTGCCTCCATTCCAGTAGGGAGCTTCCAATCGAAGTGATAAAGCAATTGAGCCAACGGCAAATAAACATTAGCTAAACCAAATGATATCCCGGGACAAATCCTTCTCCCACCACCAAACGGAAGATACTCAAAATTGTTACCAATAAAATCGACAGAGCACTGCTCAAATCTCTCTGGCCTAAAGCTTTCTGCGTCATCCCAATATTTTGGGTCTCTTCCCAATGCCCAAACATTAACCATGACTTTGGTCTTCAAGGGAATAGTGTACCCGTTTATGTTTGTCTCTTCCCTACTTCTCTTGGGACCAAAAGTGGAACTGGTGCATGAAGTCTCAATGTTTCCTTTATTACTAATTTCAAGTATTTCAGCTCTTCCACATCATTTTCATCGAACGTTACTTTGTCTCTAAAGGCTTCTCGCACTTCTTCTTGAACTTTGGCGAATACACTTAGATTTTTCATCATTTCAACCATAGACCATACAATTGTTGTCGATGAAGTTTCTGTTCCAGCAATAAACATGTCCTGCAATTAATGTCCAAGCTAAGTTACAATATTAAATTAAACAGAACACATGGTTAAATAAGTAAGAATAAGCATAGTATTCAATACTTACAACAATAACAGCTTTGATATTGTCGTTGTTGATCGGAAATTGAAGACTTCTATCATTCATAAGTCTTAGAAGGACATCAATTGGATCTTCACCTCCTAATGAATCACCATTCTGACGAATTGCAAGATTCTACTTGTGCTCGTTGATGACATCCTCAACAATTGAATCTACCTTACGGTGTGCATTTAGAATTTTTGTCTAAAAACATGAAGAAACTTGTATGAAGGGAAGATGTCAGCCACACCTAAGCCTTCTGCTAAGCTTATTACTCTCTAATTAATTTTATAGATACTTCTTGCTCCTTTAGTACTTGCCCAAATGCTGATCTACATGCCATAGAGCATGTGAACCAAATGATCCTTTCCGTAAAATTAACTGGCTCACCAGAAGAAGAAGATGATTTGATAGAGTCGATGAGACAAACAAGTTCATCATGCCTGATCGGACATTCTTTGCACTCAACACTTCCATAACACAAATATTACGCATTTGTCTCCAATACTCACCATAGGGGGTAAAGGCGATGTTGCACCTACCATAGCAGATAATAATGTCCATGGCCATGAATTTAGGCCTAGATGCAAATGCAAGGTCATGAGTTTTTAGTACTTGCTTAGCCATCTCAGCAAAAGTAACCATTACAGCAGAAACTTCACCAAGCTGAAGGTGCATGAGCGGTCCATATTTTTTCGCTAAATCTCTAAGAATGCGGTGTGGAAGTCCGCCGGCCAGGTGATGCATACTTCCTATAAAAGGAAGTTTCCATGGACCTGGAGGTAATTTTTTGGTTTGGGTATTATTTGAGTACTTTTTCCATTTCCTTAACAAAAAGAGGAAACATAGGAAAAGGAAAATGGAAACCAATTGCATTTTGGGATGAGTCCTCAAAGCTCAATTGAGTGTGTTGTTGTATAAGCTTAGTTTGAATTTTGAGAGTCAAACTTTTGTTTGTCAACAAGACTTTGCTTACTGTTTATCTAGCATAGTTTGAATTTTGAGATTCAAACTTTTCAATTTTGATTGTAAATTCAGATATGAAAAGTACTATAAGTCACGTCCTTGCATTATTATAGTAGATTATTATTTTTCGAGTCTGATCTTATCCCTAAAACCTAGGTAGTGCAATAATTGACATTTAAATATTAATAAGCATATGACAACAAATGTTATTGCTATTATTAATCGACATTCACATATTAATAAGGATATGACAACGCCTTATTATAATAATTATAATATAACCATAAAATATTCAAGCGATCGGTCCTAATTTTCTGGCCTTTTTAATTTGTATAATAATTTCGACTGATAAAGAATGTCTACCTACAAAATAATACTTAGTAACATATAGTGTCCATGGCCAAGAGTTTAGGCCAAGATACAAAAGCGATAGGAAAAGGAAAATGGTCAACATCTGATCCAAGCCTTTTCTTACTGTTTCCTTCGTTTCAATAATTGACAATTAAATTCAAATATTAGTAAGGATAAGCAGAAACCGCAATCAAAGAAAAATTCTTTTTACACTACATCAAAAATGATCTTTAGCGATATTTAACACTCTTTGTAAATGTTCCTAAAGCCGATAGGGACACTGAATCCAATGACAATTAACTAATGCCGGTAAAGTTTTTTTTTTTTTTTTTGAGTTGTGCACTAGTGGGAGTGTTTCACCCTTAACCAGAGGTATCGGGTTCGAGCCCTGGGTATGGAGAAAATCATGTTAGGAGCGCCACCCGCGAATGGGCCCTACAGTGCGCAATCCGAATTTACTTGGAGCTCCAATGTGGACTCCGAATACCAGATGAGATACCAAAAAAATATAAATATAATTTGCGCAATCCTGAAAAAGTTCCTAATAATATATTAAATACGGAGCATGCCACATATGACTGAACTTATTATTACCCTTATTTATAATAAGTGAACAAGAAAAGAACTAACACAACATCAAATAGTTGTACACGTGTATGTATTTGAGTTCAATGCCCTCCAAGTTTCCTTTTTCTGGCAGACACGTAATAACATATTTGTTTGTTTTCATCTTCTATTTTTCACGTAGTCCCCAAATTTCTCAAAGTGCTTCTCTTCCTTCTACTTCTCTGTAAAATTGATGCATTCCTTTGCTCCAAATCTGCTGAAGTTCTCATGAAGAAGTGTCTAAAATTGATGCATTCCTTGAAGAAGGTTGGTCGAAGAACTCTTTGCATTTAACCTTTTTTTCGTCAGTTTGTTTTTCTGAAATTTTGATAGGTCTTTTATATTGGGAGATTGAATCGAATAATGTGCAGGAAGTCGCATACCTTATTTTGTACTGCTAATTTAGTACTTTTCTTATTAATTTATTCCAGTGTTTGCTCATCAATTTTCATGCACGCCTCTTAATGTTATTTGAATTTTTTATTCTGTTCAAGGTTACTGCATGTGAGTGTTTCACCAATTTTTACTCATATTTTTAAAAGTTGGAAGCATTACAAGGGAAATAGTTGCTTCTAAGCTTGTTCCTACTGTGTGGCGTTTTTATGCATTGAGGTTTCAATATCATGTTAAGCAGAATTGCACTTGTAGATATTATTATAGTGACCATAACGTGCTTATGTTATTGTATAAAGAAAGTGATCATGCTATATTGGTTCATACCTTTGTAACATACAAAAACTGCTTAGTGGTTTTAATCGGTATACTTAAAGTTTAAAAATTACTGAGAAATTTGATTTTATTAGAAATATCTTTCGATTTGCTTTTGACAACTCTAGATGAGTAAGAATTCGCAAAATAAAGAATTAATAATGACAATTTCAGATACTAAATTAGAAAGTTCAATATGAAAATATTTCTGAAATCCCTAAAATATGGAATTCTCACCATTGATTACATACTGTTGTTTAGTATCTTAAGCTGTTTGAGTGACGAGGAATTAAATACATAAAACAACCATATGAACCGTGGAATTATATGAATGTCTGCTTTCTCATGTCATAATTTTTTTAAGAGCTCAATGACTACTTATATTGAAACAAAGTGTGTTCATCTCGAGAAGTACTCGAACTACTTATAATGATTACTTACCGTTCAACAAATGTTCAACAAAACTTTGAGTTCACTTTCACCGTGTATTACAATTGATGAAAATGAATAGGATGTTTATGAAATTGATGAAATGTAGGTAGCTTCTATTTGGAAGAGGCAAATCACAACTCACAAAAATGTAAGTGATATTATTAAGCCCTGTAGAACTGACTTTGCTATTAAGACTTTCAAAATCTGAAAAGACTAATGTTTTTAGATTTGAACCTAAAGCTTGATCATGCTCCAAAGGTGAGAGTTTGCAAATATTTTAAGGCTTCGACTTTGATAGAAGACATGAAATCTCTCTTTTGGAGTAAAATTCGTCAAATTAGACCCTTCCAGTAATTTGGTGTTTGATGATTGTCTAAGAAGATCTTTATGTTTGTTATTGATTTATAAACTGTACATTATTTTGGTTGAATTGATCTTTGATTATATGAATCTGTTCTAATTCATGAGATAGTATTAGAGAGTAATGAATCATAAGGATAACTTTCTTGCATCCTCCATATGCCAAACAATCGTTGCCAAGAATTCGTATATAAAGAGAACATTGATGAGTGAATTGCACTTTCTTTCTCTAATTCTGGATCAATAAAGGCCATTAAGCACCTACATCGGAGCTAACCTATTGAACATAAACTATCTGATAGCATAAATTTCTTTGTACTCAAACGAGACAATATTAAAGAAGACAATAAGCTAGCGTAGGATTCAGTTCTTGAATTTATCACTTTTAACATATGTATGTTCTCTATTATGTTTCAAGATCTTTGAGTTACTAGAAACTGCATAATGCAAAATTACCATTTGCAACCTTCTCCTTTTTTATTTGGCTTTAGCTTCTTTATAACTTCTGTACCTTTTATTCTTTAGAAAATATTTAAGCTTTTCCTTATCCGTCATCTATTTTAATTTGTTTTTCCATTTTTTCAGTTCCTAGGGATGATACAAGCAAACCCTGCAAGTTGACTTCCTTCTTGGGTTATAAGGTTGGGATGAACCACATTGTGAGAGAAGTTGAAAAATCTGTATCAAGTAAAATCACTCTTTCATTTAATAGCATTTCAGTTTAATATTCACATTTTCAGCATAGATATTATCATTTAGACTCTGCCTTCAACAAATTGTACAAAAAACTATCAAACTTGTACAAAAAAAGGCCAAAGGAGGATGGAGCCAAGGATTTACTGGAAGGCTTAAAGAAAAAAAAAGAACAATAAAAAAAGTAAATATGGAGACCCGATCTTCGTTCAAAAAAGGTATTGTTGCCTCAAAATTTCCATCTTTCATAGTTTTGTCTATGATAAAGTGAATGTGCATATAGAAGATACTCCAACTAATTTGGGATTGTGACACATTTGATTGATTACACTCCCCTAATTAACTACAAGTAATTAACCTTAATGTATTATATCCAATCTTCTAGCCAATTAACTATCTTTTTGAATATTTGATTAAAATATTTACATTCTGAGCTACTTTAGTTTTAAGCTTCATGGGCATAATTTGTTGATGACTCAAACAGTTTGGCCCCTAAATGATCTGCATCTTTCTCTTCTCTTTGACGAACTACTTGATTACTTTTAATCTTTAGATATGCTAGAGGAGTGAGTACATTTTCGTGAGACTGATCTTTTCATTCAGTTTTCACCTATGTTGTTCGGACTCTTCAAAAATGGCAATTGGTGCATGTCAGATTCTCCAAAGGCAGTGTATATTTGAAGAATGCGATACGGGTGCGGCATCGAAGGGTAGGTAAACAATTTTAATTTTAATGTCTTTTGCTTCAGCACTCCTTGCCAATCTAACATGAGTGTTTTCTTTTCTTTCAAATAATTGAGATAGGCAACACTCATTTGCTTGGAGTATCAAGTTTTGTAGGATGTTTTTTCATAATTTCTCAGAAATATGTAATTCTCAACGGATTATCTATTTGTGTCATTGAAATCTTTTCTTCTTTCTAATTTTCTATTGTATTGAAAATAGGTGCAACTTGAACCAATTTTTTTGATCTCTGGGAGTAGGAAAATTGGAGTATTACATGGTGTCCGCTTCGTAACTTCACAGACACTCATCAAATTTTATTTATGGGAATTGGTAAGAGAGTGTTACGCGTGAATGAGTGTAAAATTAGCTGACGAGGATATAACAAGACATTTTGAGATGGTTTAGAAAGCATTTCAAGTAAGTTGCTTTCAATATGAAGTTGCTTAAAACTGTCCATAAATCCTCTCTTGCTTTTGAGTCCCTCTATGATTCACTTCGCCTGAGATTCTTTTTCGTAGTAGCAACAACTCTTTAGATCTACAAAAAATGGCGGACACAGAGACATTTTCTTTCCAGCTGAGATCAATCAGCTTCTCAGTCGTATATCAACACTTTCTACAGCTACAAAGAGATCTTTCTCCAGTCAACTCAGCAATAATTCTTCAGTTGCAAGTCTAGAGTGTTTTTTTTTTTATTCTCTTTGTGTATTGTTACGCCATCATCTAAGATATTGTAGCTTCACGCTCTTTGTGATTTTGAAATTTGACTATTTTAGAGCATTCTTAAAGTTTTTAACTGTCTTCGTAGATAGCATAATGTGATCTTCTAGAGTACTGTGGTGCCATCGATCTATGTGATTTTTAAATTTGATTATTTAAGAGCAATCTGAGGACTTTTATTGTATTTGTGGATAGCTTAATTTGATCATCTAGGATACTATGATACTGTATAGCCAGCACTCTTCGTAGTTTTGTAATTTGATTATTATAGAGCAGTCTCCGTTCTTTTCTTGAGGTTGTTTATATGTGTTGTCTTCGTGGGTAGCTTAATGTGATCTTCTAGGATACTGTAGTTCCATCACGCTCTATGATTTTGCAATTTGATTATTTATAGAGCAGTTGAGTTTCTATTTGAAGGTTTTTATCTGTATTGTCTTGGTATCTGCTAAGATACTAAGGCTCTCGGAGATTTTGAAATGTGATTATTTTAGAGCAGTATAATTTTTTTGAGGTTTTTTATCTGTATTATATTTGTGGACAACTTGATGTGATCGTGTGGGTTAGTGTGGTTTCATTGCCCCCTGTAATTTTGAAATTTGATTAGTTTAGAGCAGCTATGTGACAGTTCATATATTAGTCAGATATCATCTTGAAACTTAGTTGATTAGAGTGAGCTTGGTTTGTGGTTTGTGTCTTCTAGATCTCTACTCTGAACATAGATATTATCTATAGACTATAGTGTTAGTATATGATTTTCGAGATAAAATATTGTAGTGCCATCGCCCTCTGTGACTTTGAAATTAGAGTAATTTAGAGCAGTTGTATCATATCACACAGTCCATATATCATGCAATCTTTGCATGTTTTGATGTCCATTTGAAAGCACCTGATTCATTGTTCTCAATGCGGGAAATTGGATCATTCAATGTCTACTTTGTCGTCATAATATTTAGCTGATAAGAGTGAGCTCTATGTAATTTTCTATTTGCCCTATTTTTGCTCAGACAAGGTAGTGTTAAAACTTGTTTGGTTTTTTTCTTTTAAAGATCTAGAGTGGACAACAGTTTACTGTTTGTCATACTGAGAGAAACTCACTCAATCAGTACTTTGTAGATGAATTAAAGCCAGCTAACTTAATTGCGAAAGTATTAGAAGATATGAGCTTTCCTCAGATGGAGTATATAAATTATTTCAATTTTAAAATGCCTTCATCGTCAGCACTCCTGCCAATCTATAACATGATTATTTTTTTCGCTTTCAGGTACTATGGAGACAGGCAACACCCCTTTGCTTGGAGAATATGCAATTCACAATGGGTTATTTGCTTGTGTCCTTGAAATCTTTTTTTTTCTAATTCTTTTTTATACTGAAAACAGGTGCGAATTGAACCAATTCACTTTGTCTCTGCGAGTAGAAAAATGGGAGTATTTACATGGTGTCCACTTTGTGACTTCACAACACTCATCAAATTTTACTTTTCGAAATTTGCAAAGAGAGGTACATGTTAATGGTTGTAAAATTATCTGGTGAGGTTAACCAAGACATGTTGGAATGGTTCGGAAAGAATTTCAAGTAAGTTGCTCTCAATGTGATATCTTCTTCACTACTTTGAATAGGTTCAGAATGTATAATTATATTATTGCACCGTGCATTTGGTGTTAGTAATTTAGCACATTTTATTGTTAACATATTTTTCACGTCTTTCATAGATCTTTACATGGTTTTGTGAGTGCAAAATCAGCTTGACCACAAATAATAGTTATTTGACCATGATGGTTAGTAATATATGTGTTACACTTCACAGAACTTCTGCGCTAGCATTGTATGGAGCTATAATTTAAAAGAACATAAAAAATTGAAATATAGACAATCACTGATTGATCAAATGTTGACGATAAATATTTATCCCAGAAGCTAAACTTACTGTTTTTACCCAATGAAAGGAATAAGGGGGGGAAAGTTTACGGAGTCGATGAATCAATTGTAGATAAACTAATAACTCGATGGAAAGCATATATTTATTTCTGCTCCAACAAGTTGTAATTGCAGATAAGTTAAAAACTTGGTGGAAAGAATATATTTATTTCTGCTTCATTATGAATAGGTTGTGTTGTCATACGGGCATCTTGAACTGAAAGTGTTGGAGATTTTCTATCTCAAGATATATGGAGTACTAGCATGTTGCATAAATGTGGATGTACATTTGCTAAAACAATTCTCATTTTCTGAGATCAAATTTGAAATCAATGATTGTTAGGTAATGTTACTTACTCTTTCTTTATTTTGTGGATCAACAACTTCAATCTTATTAGAATGTAATAACTTCATTAGAATTTTTTCTTTTGAAAGCCATACATGTGACACTACGTGCTTATATTTGGTAATTTACTGGGTTTTCCATTAATTGTGCATTTTTCTGACATTTGTAAATTGACTTGATCTTCTCTTTTTGCAAATTTTACTTGAATCTTTTGTCTCATAAGAATGAGTCGGATTGTGCTCATGGCGTATAACCAGATGAAGAGTAAAGTTGGGTTATGGATGGTATAAATATTGCAAACTTGAACTTTCCGAACTATGGATAAGATATGGTGTGATGGGAAACTCAATTGCAATTATCTTGGACTTCTTTTTACATAAAGAAATCCTCTGTTTCATTCAATTATATAAACAAGCACAAAAATGTCTTGTTAATGTTAACTTTAGCGGTTTAGCCAAGAAGGTCGGCATCGTGTTTAGTTTGCTTGTACTGTTGTATTGTTATAATGACAAAAAGAAATTGAAACCATGCATGTTGGGCTCGTGCTCAGCATGGGCTATGCCCCTCTAGTATATATATATAACAAAGAAAAACACCAACCAAAATGTGTAGTAGTTAGTGTTTGCAACAAATTTATGAGTGATGAAAAATAAATTGTCATCACAAATAAAATATGAAAAAATATAATTATTATTGATAAGATAATATGTGTATAAATCTGTGTCTCCTTGATTTCTATCTCTCTTTTTTCCGTGATTCGAGGGCGGTTAGTATATTCTCAAATATAAGAGGCCATATCTTGATCTCTTTGTGAGTATTCCATAAATTTATAGAATTTTCTAGATGCCTCTTCAAGGGAATATATTATACCCTTATATAGGCATGAGCTAGGGTTTAGGGTAGAGTAGCCTCCAAGAACCCTTATTGAAATAGAACTCATCTGATAGAGTCCTACAAAATTTCCAAATGCCCTCTACTGTCAAGACTTGTCACATAATAGATTTGTTGAAATTCAAAGACCAGAATTGAAGTACCCATACAAATAAATAAATCTTCCATCTTTGCAGTTATGTGGTTTTCGATTTACAGATCTAATTTGTGAGAGAATAGATGAAAGGCAGATTTGGTGTCACTAGGCGTGCCATTTTGTTTGCAACAAATTTACAAGTGATGAAGAATAAATTACAATGAAGAAACATAAGTATTTTTGATAAAACGATATTGGTACAAATTTTTTTATACTTGAACAATGGGACTAGCAGGACCCTCCTGGACAATGAGATTAGCAGGACCTTTCTCATAATGGGATTAGGAGGACCCTCCTCATAATGGGACTAGCAGAACCCTCCTGGACAATGGGATTAGCCGAACCCTCATACATAATGAGATTTAGACTAATAGGACCCTCCTCATAATTAGATTAGCAGGACCCTCCTCATAATAAGATTTAGTTTAGCAGGACCCTCATGGACAATGGGATTAGCCGAACCCTCCTACATAATGAGATTTAGATTAGCAGGACCCTCCTCATAATGGGATTAGAAGGACCCTCCTCATAATGAGATTTAGTTTAGCAGGACCCTCATACATAATGGGATTTAGATTAGCAGGATGATGAGTCCACAAATTGGACTCATTTAGGGCTCTATTTTGATAGAAATAGTGTCTTCAAATGTTTATTTTGTCTCAATATCTGATGAAAACTCTTATGTTTTAGGTATTTGAAGTTTTAGTGGAAGCATGGACACTTAGGCACAAAAAGGATAAAAAAGGCTGAAAAGAACGAAGAAGTTGAAGCCTGAGCATCGCCAAGCACACTTGGCGAATCGCTGAAGGGATGCACTCCGCCCTTTTTTCCAGTATGCAAAACCCTAAAAAAGCATGATAAAAAAGGCAATGAAAGGAGAAGTCGACGCTTTGCCGAATAGTTCCGCGAAGCAGTACTATGTTGCCTAATGACACAGAACACAACGATGCTGAAGGCTAGTGCAAGACGGAGATGAACTACACCAAATGGTGAATCGTTGAGTTAATCGGCGATTTCGACTATTCTCGCCGAAAGATCCGCCAACACTATTTTCTGAAGTCTACAAATACTAAACTTGTTATTAATTTTTAAAGAGTCGAACATTAATTTTAATTTTCATAATAGAATAGTACTTTTTTAGATATTTTCTCTCAAGTTTGGAGAGGGTTTTTTGGGAGACTTGAAGAAAAAAGGATTTCATCTTCCCCAAGTTGGAAGTGGGTCTTCTCCATTCTTCTTCCTTTGCTTAAATCAAGGTTTAATTCCTTATACCCATTTGATTTTAGTATCATTTTAGGTGTATTTTGTTATTTGTTGATGTGTGGCTAAAAACCCCCATTCTTAGGGTGTGATTTAGCAAATATGTTGATATTATTGTTGGGTCTTGCTTGCTGATAGGTTAGATGTATTTTAATGGTGATTTCACCTAGTGGTTTTGGTTTAATCTAATGGGTATGTAGTTGCAAATACAAAACCACCCATTTGTTTTCCGTTTGCCCGAGAGAGAGGTCACGAAACCAAGACCACTAGACTAATGGCTTAAGGAGTGGTCAACATGAGGTTCAACCCGAGAGGGTGAACCCTAGTCCCATAGCCCAACACTCAGCTCGAGAGAGTGAGTGGGGTAAGGCGTAGGCTGACCTTTATGTAGCAAATGGGTGTTCGAGAGGAACACATTTGAAATGGAGTAAGTTGCCCGAGAGGGAACTTATTTCCATCTAAAGCTTAGCCTAGTCACTATTATCTTGCAAATTTCCTATCGAAAGCATGTACCCAACGATTTATCTCAACTTGTATTGCGGTCACACCCCAAGAACTTGTGTCCTTACTTGATTTTCTTGTTATTTTTGTTGTTTCTACTACTTGTGACAAAACCCCCAATTGATATTTGACACTTTTGTGTCACCCCCTTTAATTTACTATGTTTTTAATCGTTAATGTCTTTAGCTATGACTAATTAGAACTAAATTTTATTTTTCTACTAATTCTCAAAACAACTCCCTTGGGACATGACCCCAACCCTTGGTTGGGTTACTATATTATCGACGATCGTAGACACTCGTACCATAGGTTAGTGTCGTTGGTCACGATTAGCATCATAGGACCCTCCTATATAATGTGATTTAGTTTAGCATGACCCTCCTACATAATGTGATTTAGTTTAGCAGGACCTTGCTTCCTAATGGGACTAGCAGGACCCTCTTAGCAGGGCCCTGACCCTCCTACATAATGAGATTTGGGTACTTTCTCCTAGGATAAACACTTCCTAGTCTGAGATCGTTAATTTTTATTTTTCTCCTAGGATAAGCACTTCCTAGTCTGAGTTTATTTTTTTTTATTTTTTTAAATTCACATTTGCTAATTAAAAAAAAAATTCAATGAAAATTGGGGCAAATTTTTTGTTGTTTTCTTTTGTTTGTGATGGTTTTTAAGTTTCTTCAAGCGAAAATGGATTTGAAATTCAAGAACAAATTTTCAACTCTTTTCAGAATGATCAATCCCCATGATAACCAGAATCAGCTTCTTCAATTCATGTAGCAGTTTGACTTCCTGACATCTATTTCTATTCAGCTATTGATCAACAAAACAAACAGGCATTTAAGAACATTTTCAATTGTCATTCTGAAGAGTGCCAAAAGCTCACTCAAAGTGGCAAATAAAGCATCAAATTCCATTCAAGATCAAGATACTCACCCAAAAAATTCAAAGTGATGTCTGAAAGTCAAGATTCAAGTGTAGACTCAAGAGAAGCTGCATAGATAGGAGCTTGTACTTTTATTTTCCTTTTGACTATTACCTTTCATTTTTCTTATGTAAGGATAGGAGCCGCGACTTGGAGCATCGATTGAACCTCACTTAACTTCCAACTCATCGCCTCATCTCCTTGAACTACATGTGACCTGGTTCCCTTATAACCCGGGATATGTAGGATGTTCAAAACCAAGACTCGGTCGCTCAAATTTTCCCTTCAAATACAAGTCCGGTCAAAACTTGTCAGGTTATCTACTTCTTTGTCTGAAATCTCTTCATGTTTCCAGTCTAAGAGGGGCAAACTGTAGACACGTAATTTTTGACCGAACATAAGGTTTTACGCAATTTTAATTCCTTAAATATTTCTTCTAAGTCTACATTAAATATTTTATTTTTCATCGTATATTAGTAAGTTTATTTTAAAAGATTTGAAAACTACAAAAAAAATATGTTTTCTTTTAATATAAACTAGTATTTCTTAATTACATTTTAAAATAAATTATTTACATTTTCTTATATTTTATTAGTTCAAAGAGAGGGAGTAATATTTTTATATTCTTTATATAATTTAAATAAAAATATTTACTAACCTACACTACCCCACTTCTACACCTACACTACCATAACATCTCGCAACTAGAAAGAACTAGAAGGAAGTTTAGCATCTGGAAATAGTTATTTTTGGAAAGTATAAGGAAATCTGGAAATTTTAATCAAGTTAAAGTGAGTTTTTTTTCCCGGTCAACTTCAAATGACCATAACTCCTAGCTCAGGATGAGTTAGGTGTAGTTCCAAATATGGTTGGAAAGCTCTTGGAATAATATTTCCAACGCCTCCAAGTTTGGGCGATTCTGAGTTTGTATGAGTGAGTTATCCCCTTTGGAAGTTGGGCTGTTCGAATAAGGAAATGCCTAATCCGGGTTTTTGAGGGTAGTTTGGTCTTTTTCTTACCCAATTAATTAAATCCATTTTTAATAAAATAGTTGGGTCAAAAATGAGTTAGTACAGTTTACACTTTTGAGAAATAGTGTTAGCGCTTTTGGAGAAAGAACGCAAGAGAAAGGAGAAGAGGAAAAGCAAGATTCTTCAAGATCGATCAAGAAAGTTGGTGTTTTCGCCAAGGATTTACTTCTACCAAGTATGTGAGTCTTTCATAGCGTTGGGTTCATTCACCCACACGCCAAACATGTTTAGTTCATCGCAATTCGTCCTAAAAGAGTTTGAAAGTTGGTGTTCTTGACATGAATTCTGGAATTTGAATGTTGTTCTTGAATTGGGTTGAATTGTGGAGTTTCTGAGACCCTTATGTTTTGTTTTAGGGTTGTTTTGAGTTAGGTTCTTGAGTATATATGTTGGGCATCGGGATATAAAATGAATTTGAGAAAAATAGTCGAGTTTAGGTGAATTGGGGCTGGAAAACGAAGAAGGAAAAAGTCGAGTAGGGTTCCTGGAAAAAGTCCGCGTCGCGGACTTGTTCCCCAGTAAGCAAATTTTTCCTCCGCGTCGTGGATAGGACGCGGACTCCTCTGTCTCAAAATTTAATTTTGCGACATTTATTTAGGAGCATCTCCGCGTCGCGGACATGTTCCAAGACGGTGATTTCATAACTTTTCTCAAGTTTAGCTATTCGAAATCATTCCTAAACATCAAGAGACCTTTCCTATCACAAATCATAATCCTTGAATCCATAATTCAATTCAAGAAAAGTTAAAAGTCAATTCAAGTGAAGTTAAGAGTCAAGTCAAGTGAAGTCATCAAAGTTTTCAAGGGTCTTTTACAAATGTCTTAACTTTGTTTTAAGACCAAGTTAAGCTAAGACTAATTAAAGAGTTGATTTCATTTCTCAAAGAAGCTATAAGGGAAGTAAGTATTCCCTAAGAGTTTATAAATGTTTTCACATTTGAGCAAGAAAAGGGAACATCGATTCCAAGAAGCTTTTAAGCTAAGTTTTGAGTAACTATCTCAAACCAAAGAAAGAAGTTGTTTTAAAAAAGCATATGAGCTAAGTATATTTTGGGAGTAGTATTGAGCACCGATATGGGGATGCGAGTTCATATTAACTCACGTCTCCATAAACCATATAGCCATCATGGGTACTAATGGGTCATACTTTTTAGATGATCACATAAGTTAAGCTAGTGGATCCACTAAGTTAAGCGTTCTATATGATGGCAAAGTATAGGACAGTTTTGGCAGCGTGGGCAAGACGTTGTATCACCACTTAGACTCATAGTGGTGGTTGTCGGTTAGAGAATCTCCCACAACAAATATATTATTTTATTATTTGAGTAAAGTTGAGTTTGTTACTGCATTTCCTTTAACGAACTAAGTTGTTTTTATTGTTTTATAAAGCTTTTCATATATTACATGTGTTCATTGCTTTATTCTGAGTTAAGTTATTCGTGAGTTGAGAGGAGCCAAGGTAAGTGTTTCTTTCCGATGCTTTTCAAGCCTATGTTTTGTTTAGCATTCCAACTCACATACTCGTACATTCAATGTACTGATGCCAGTTGGCCTATATCGTCTTATGATGCAGACACATGTAACTAGGATCGGCATCCCAGCGCACCGTTGATCCAGTAGGCAGTTCAGAGTCAGTGGGTGAGCCTCCTTGCATTCCGGAGGATCCATTCTCATTGCTTTTTAGTTAGTTCATTAGGATGTTGTGGGGTTTGTCCCAACATCCATCTCAGTTGTTTTAGAGGCTTCATAGATAGTCAGATGTTAGTCTTGTGAGTCTTTTCATTTTCATTTCTTATTGTTAAGATTTGGGTTGCCACTTTTGGCCAAGTTGAATGTTTAATCTTTAAAACATTCTCAGTTATTTTATTATTCAGTTTAGTTAAGTTCATTGATCATTATAGATATGAATATTTTCTTCCGTTGAGTTAAGTAAGCCAGGCCAAGGGTTCGCTTGGGGCCAACAATGGTCTTCAAGTGCCAGTCCCGCCCAAGGTATAGGCTCGGGGTGTGACAACTACCCCACCTCCCTCCCCATTTCTTACCATACATCAGCAACTACACTCCACATTCCCTCACCACTATACACCCACACACACGTCTACACACACATGCACTACTATATTAACATATTAACAGAGACAGATAGAAAAAAAAATCATTCTACACACCCCTATATAATACCAATACACACACTCACGCAGAAAAAAAAAGAAGAAAAATTCAGCAACACAAAGAAAACACTACAAAACCAAATCCACCCACACACACATACAAAAATTCATTCATCCTTTCTACTACAGACAACACATACATATACAAGAAAATAAAAATAACAGGGTAAAAGTTGAGTTCGAGGTTTGCTTTCGTGATTCTGAATTCGTGGTTTCTATTGTGGTATTTTCTTTGTGAATTAATTTTCACAAAAGGTAACACTAGATCTTCATTATATTATTTAATTTCATAATTACACAAGATGTGATTTCCAATGTTATAAAGCTGCTCAAATTTATGAGTGTTTAATTTTTGCATTATGATATGAAATAGATTGAGAATTTTATATCACTAAATTTAGAGTAAAATTTGTAGCATGCTTAAAAGTCTCATTTTTATCTTGTTCTTAATTAAAATACGAAGCTTAATACTCTATTCTATGTAGTTAATAATATTTAGATGAAATTTAGTTCTAATAAGTTAAGTTACTTTCACCACTTTGTATACTTAGTAAAATTGTGTTTATTGTTTTATTAGAAGAATTGAAATATAAATAAAAAATCAAATCTACAACTCTCTTCGCATTCCTTTTAATGCGAAATATTAAAAAGTTTTCAATTAATTGGTTTATTTTGATTTTTTTTAATTTTAATAATTAGATTTTATTCAATTAAATACTAGGAACATGATTAGATCGATAATGATAATAATAGGCTAATATTAGGATCCAAAGAGCACAAAACCAATTTTAGTCTTTACATATTAATAAATAAAATAATTGAGAAAATGACCAAAAGTCCCCCCCAACCTATAGCCGGATTCCCAACTACACACTCATACTTTACGGGGGTCCTATTACCCCCCTGAACATTTTTTTTATTAATTTTCTCACCCTTATTTGCTGACATGTCCAAGAAGGTGAGACCAACTCCCTTAGGCGCGTAAGAACAGAAATAAAACGTTAAAAGCTGAAGAAAACTACACATGTGAGTCCAAATCAGCTATATTAAATCTCCAATGGTATAATCTCATCTCTCCCAAAATCAAACTCTCTTTTTCTTCCTTTTTTTTCTCAATTCTTCTAATAGTTGACAAATCTCCAACGGTATATTCCTTCATTCTCTCCCAAATCAGCTTAAAACTTGAATTTACTTGTCAAAGCATTCAACTGTAGTTTCAATTTCGAAAAAGCTTGAAGCTTTAGGGCTTGTAATTTCTCTGATTTGATAGTTATGGTTCAAAAATTTTCTTCAATGGAATGCTATTATACCAAAACCCAGTTATTGCTCTTCATTTGTTTGTCAATTTCATAACCCTAATCAAACACAATAATCAATATCATTCAAAATCGTTAGTAAAGAACTAAAAGAACTAACCTTTACTTAGAGAAAACTTCGACCTAACAAACGAAAAAAGCTAAACGAACCTTCCCCAAAAATTTTCGATTGGAATGAAATCTCAGATCGAAGAGAATGGGGATGAATTTGGTCAGATCGAAAAAAGGTTAGGTTTTAGAGAAAGAAAGAGGAAAATGAAAAGATTAAAGGAAATTCGTGGGTTCTGGGGTCCAGTCACTATGTGGCAGCGCGTGTAAACAAATATTTAATTATATCTGGTTTATGTGGACACGTCAGCAAATAAGGGTGAGAAAATTAGTAAAAAAAAATGTTCAGGGGGGTAATAGGACCCCCGTAAAGTATGAGTGTGTAGTTGGGAATCCGGCTATAGGTTAGGGGGGCTTTTGACCATTTTCACTAAAATAATTTGTGGAAGGGTTGAAAAACGCTGCTACCAATACGCCACACACTACAAAAAAAACTCCAAATTGCCAACATATTTTACACAACTTCAGTTGGTTAGTATTCTACTAACAAATTACCAACATATTTCTAACTGAATCATATTTTAAAACTTAACAACGAAATTTTAACAGATTACCAACCAAAATCTTACTAAGTATTTTAGTTGGTAAATACGGCGAGAAAAAATGGCGCCAAATTTAGCAACATTCTATCAATGGATTACCAATTGAAATATTACTAACGTACACCTTTTGTTGGTAATATTACCAACGAAGTATATATCGGTTGGTAAATATGACAAAAAATTGTTTATATAATTTATTAACATATTACCAATGAATTACTAACCAAACATTTACCAACGGCAATATTGTGTTGCTAAATTTACCACCCAAATATAAATGTGTTGGTAAATTAGTAATGAAATGTAATTTGTTGGTAAACTTGCCAACCAATATCCAATTAGTTGAAAATTTTACCGACGAATAAAGATTGTAGTTAGTAAATTACTAACATCATTAAAATAGTTGGTAATATACCAACCGATCATTAATCCATTGATAAAATTTACCAACATATTAATTATTAGTTGGTAATATTACATATGAATGTTTAGTTGAATAGTAACTATTACCAACTGCGATAATATTTATTGGTAAATTATTAATTACTAACTTATATTTGAATAGTTGGTAAATTTATCAATTGAAGTTAAACTTTTTGGTAAATCAGTGTCTAGTGTTGAGGCTTTCATATTCAGTTTGTGTCGTTAGGCGTTTTAACTTTTAAATTTTAGCCAAAACTTGACTTTGGTCGATATTTTTGGTAAACGTGCTCAGATTAGAACTTTGTCAGTGTCATTGGCTTCGAAAGGTCATTTTTTATCTAACAGGAAGGTTGGTTCAAGTTTTGAGGCTTCCGTTTTTTATTTGTGCCGTTAGGTGTTTTAAATCTTATGTTTTGGCCAAAATTTGACTTTGGTCAATATTTTTTTGAACATGCTCAGATGAGAATTCCGTCAGCGTAATTAACTCTAAAGGTCATTTTTTATCTAATAGGATGGTGGGTTCGGGTTTTGAGGTTTTCATTTTTAGTGTGTATCATTAGGTGTTTTAACTTATAAATTTTGACCAAAATTTAACTTTGGTCAATATATTTGATAAACGTGCTCAAATGAGAATTTCGTCAGTGCAGTTAGATGCGGAAGGTCATTTTTTATGTAATAAGATAGAGGGTTTGGGTTTTGAGGCTTCCATTTTTAGTTTGTGCCGTAAGGCATTTTAACTTTTAACTTTTGACCAAAATTTCACTTTAGTCAATATTTTTGGTAATCGTGCTCAAATTGAAATTTTGTCACCGCGGTTAGCCATATAAGTTCAGTTTTGGTCTCATAGGATGGTTGGTTCGGATTTTGAGACTTTTATTTTCAGTTTGTGTCGTTAAGCGTTTTAACTTTTAACTTTTGGCTAAAATTTGAATTGGGTCAATTTTTTTGGGAAACATGCCTAAATTTGAATTTCGGCAGCGCGGTTAGCTCTAGAAGGTCATTTTTTGTCTTATAGGATGGTTGGCTTGGATTTTGAGGTTTTCATATTCAGTTTGTACCGTTAGGCGTTTTAACTTTTAACTTTTGGCCAAAAATTGACTTTGCTTAACATTTTTGTAAACGTGGTCTGATGAGAATTTCGTCAGCACGATTAGCTTCGGAAGGTCATTTTTATATCTAATAGGATGGTTGGTTAAGATAATTTTGAGACTTCCATTTTCAGTTTGTGCTGTTAGGCGTTTTAACTTTTAAGTTTTGGCCAAAATTTAGATTTGGTCAATATTTTTGGTAAACGTGCTCAAATTAAATTTTTTGATATAATGATATGTGTCAAATTGAGATTAATTTAACTTGTTATCATAGATTTTACTTTGGTTCATTCAAATATGATTTATAAAATTGATATTAATATTTTTGGATTTATATTCGTGCTCTTAGATTTTTAAATGCAATAAATTAATAAATGTTTTACTATTGGATAATCATTCAGTTAATAATATTTTGAACTTATTGTCAATCAATTACTAACCTAACATTGAACTTGAATGGTATATTACCAACAAGCTAACAATCAATTGTAAATTTATTAGAAAAATAAATAATCATACTAACGTATTTAAAATTTATTACCAACAAGGGTTGTGGTGGAATGATATGTACTCCTTCATCCTTAACCAAGGGGTCTCAGGTTCAATTCCTCTTGGGTACGGAGTCGCCTACCAACAAGGGTTGTGGTGGAGTGGTAAGTACTCCTTCATCCTTAACCAAGAAGTCTCAAGTTCGATTCCCCTTGGGTACGGAGTCGCCTTTGTTAGGGAGCACTTTACTCCCCAATGTGGGTACCGGACACCGAATGGGAAACCAAAAAAAAAGTATTTAAAATTTATTGGTAAATTGCCAACATAAATTATCTATTACTAAAATTGCCAACCAATTATCAATGTATCTGGAGTGAAGAAAAAAATTTACTAACTCCGTTTCAATTCTTTAGTAAAGGTACTAACGATATACTAACCAAAAATTAGTTGGTGAATTTACCAACGAAAATTTTAGGGCCATGTTTCAAAATTTTGTAACAACATCTTTGGGTGTTTACCAACTGATTTTTGGTTGGTAGGTTTACCAATAAATTAAAATCGGTTGGTAATATTTATCGACGAGCCTTTTAGCAACGGATTAATATAAGTTGGCATTTGGTTGGTAACTCAATTTGCCAACCAATTTGATCAATTTAACAACGATTTTTTTTGTTGGTAATTGGGGTTCCTTTTGTAGTGACACACTAATAAAAATAAGACAGTTTTGAAGGTAAGTTTAAAATAAATCAAAGAGGGCGGGACATAAGTAAATTGTTAGGGTCATAAACATAATATATCCAAAACTAAGTCAAATCATATATAAGTCAACAAAGCGACCGTGCTAGAACCACGGGACTCGAGGGGTGCCTGACACCTTCCCCTCAGTCAACATAATTTCTTACCTAGACTTCTAGTTCGCGGACCAATAAAATAAATAGTCAACTTTCTTTTTATTAGGGATTCAAATAAGGTGACTTGGAACACCAAAACTCAATTTCAAGTGACGACTCTGAATAATAAAATAATTTGTTTTCAAAATGTCACTTTAATTGGAAAAACTCTTTTTTTTTTCTCAAAACAATCACTGATTTGGGAAAAAATAGGGGTGTGACATTGACAACACATTCTTAAGAATTACAAAGATATTTTTTTTAAATTATACTTGCTTGGTGAATGATATATAATACATATATAAACAAACTATTAAGAAAGCATGTCCAAGTACATAAAAATAAAAATAAAGACTTGAGAATGAAATATATCTTACCTTCATGTACTTCTTTTTTTGTTACATGTTATATAATTCACAAACAAATATGATGAAGAAGACAAATGATAATTTTAAATGTGAATCTTCATGAAACTAAATATGAATTTATATAGAAAAAATTTTACAAATGAAAAAATAAAGACTTGAGAATGAAATATTTCTTACCTTCATGTACTTCTTTTTTGTTACATGTTAGTTCATTCACAAATCAAATATGAATTTATATAGACAAAATAGAAGAAATGAAAAAATCAAGACTTGAGAATGAAATATTTCTTACCTTCATGTACTTCATTTTTCTTACATGTTAGTTCATTCACAAACTAATATGATGAAGAAGAGAAAGGGTAATCTTGAATGTGAATCTTCATGAAACTAAATATGAATTTATAGGCAAAATAGGGAAATATCACAAGACATCATAAACTTACACATTTAAGTTTAGAGGTTATGAACATAAAAATTATGGGATTTATGAATATTATTAAAAGTTAGAATTAAAGAGAGGTAAGTCATGACTAATAACTCCTTGTGAATAAATTAAAAATACTTAAAATATAAGAAAATATTATCATTTTTTAATTAGAATTTAGACAAACAAATAAAAAAAATGTGAAGAGTTTTGTTGTAAATGTTCATCCATTAATAAAATATTTATTTGTAATTAATTAATTAATTACTTTTACAATACAATAATTAATTTATTTTTTTTAAAAATGCCAAAAAAGGAGAAAAAAGATAAATGCAAATGGAGGCCATAGAGAGGTGGCACATCACCTTGTCTATGTTTCTCCTTTATATATATATATATAAGATTTGTATTTATAAATTTGCAAAAACCATCTTCATTCAATATAGGCAAATGAAGCGACAAGAATTTTAAGAACTTAATTTATGAAAATGAGGGTCTTTATCTTTCATTTTCTTTAATGTCTTTAATGTCTTTAATTTCACATTTAATTGGATAATATATTTAAACAATTTCTTGGACTTCTCAAAACAACGATCTAGTTAGGAAAGGTCTTAAAACTATTTTAATGGTTGACTATGATAGATAATGTAATGTGACTTCTCATATTTTTCCAATTTTTTTTTTATGATATTCAGCTAGCTTAGAAATAATAAATTATTTAATATCTAATTAATAATTGATGAGATGATTTATAATATTTTATTTAATGTATTTGAAAATTTTGAAGTTGAAGTTGAAGTTGAAGATGGAGTTATGTTTAGTTATAATATTTGCAAATAATATTTGTCTGTTTGAATGTACTTTTCCTAAAAAAAGAAGAAGATGAAATATGATTTAAACATAAAATACAATTTAAATAGGATCATTTTAAGAAAACAGATTAAATTAGGATAAATTTTGAAAAAAAAAGAAAAATATAGTGATAAAAGTAAAAAAAACAAGGTTTTTTTGGTGCTTTCCTAAAGAATTGTATATAGAATTTTCATGGCCAAACAATAATTTTCACTCTCAATAAAAGTGAAAAATTCTTTGGTAACATATTGTATTGTATCTTAACATTGTCACTGCGAATTACTCTAGTAATTTCATCTACAATCTCCATCTTGACATAATTTAGTAGTTTCACAATCAATTCTACTTGTATCTTGATCCTAGCACAACTAGGTCGAATTTTATTAATAATTATTATGTCCAAATAAAGAGGTTTTCCTACAACCAAAGTTAATGTGAACATAGCTTCTTCGACAAAAAAAAGTAGGCATAAGATTGAGAAAGAAATTCAGACCATGACTTGTGGTGTTTCCTCATCTATTCTAAATCTTGAGTCATACATCAATGGTCTCATTTAATTTAATATGATAGACAATCATTAACCTTAATATAATAGGTACTCTTAGACATTATATTCACAAAATCTTCCATTAGATCAAAGCGCATAGCAACATACGTATATGTTTGTTTCTAAAAGAAGCCAATTTTACAATAACCTTTATATCACATTGTATTTTCCTAGATCCACAAGATTAGGCCAACCATAGGAAAATTTACCAATGACTGGATATTGTAATCGTGAAACTTCAGTTCAATCCATCACTTTACAATCGGTTTACTAGCAATATAATTAATCTACTTAATTGGGATCAAATCGATATTGATATTTTTACTCTGAAAGATGAGGGTGTAATAATAAAATCTGCGTTGAGAAAAGAATAATCAAGACTGAAAAACATCGCAACAGTTGTAGTATTTTATTTCAAACATGTGTGTTACAATCTCTATGAATCCTCTGATTCGTCTTTCAAATTTGAATTCAAGGGCTTGTGGGCTTGATCTTGAAACTTGATGAACTTGATCTTGATCTTGACTTGTAATTGAATTCAAGAGCTTTTGAGCTTGTTATTGAATCTTTACTTGCACTTTGGATCAAAGGGCCTTTGAGCTTGATCTTGACTTGTACTTGAATTCAAGGGCTTTTGAACTTGTTCTTGAATATGGTGGTCTTGATCTTGAGTTGTTTCCTGAACTTGAATGCTTGAACATGTAGAGAAATCCGTGACTTTTGATCCACGAGCTCTCTGTTGCTTTTTGTCAGAATTCTGATGTCTTTTCTAAATTATAAGGACCATTATTTATAGTTGTAGAACAGAGGAGTTGTGATACGGATAAACTTCCTCAGGCAAATCAGATTTGAGTGACATGATGAAGACAAGTTTCCTTCCGTCAATCAGATTTAGGTGACATGACAATATTTGATTAGTCGGAATATATTACTTATAGACACATGACATTTTTATTGACCTCTGATTTGACTTGACTTTCTGTGTCATTTTTGACATGTGACATGATGGTATTGACTTCTTCATTTGACTTGGCATGCAACGTTATTTGACACGTGACACCAAATTAGGTCGCTAGAATAAGATGATTTATTCGGCTTAGCAAATTAGGCTCATCTATTGAAAGCTCAAACGATCATTGGACTAGTTCAATGAAATTGAACTTTAATTGAATTCATATTTATTGGAGTTAAATAACTAATCCAACTACATTAATCTCCACAATATTTGTTTGAATTAATATATCTTCAATTCAACATAGCCCAAAACATTTTATGAATTTTACCTAATAAATTTTAAATGATTATAGAGGATTGAACTAATCACTGATTTAGGAAAAACTATAGGATTAACAGGCCGTGATGGATTGATGAGAGGGAAATGAGTTAAAGAATTAATATGAATCGCTTAACCAACCACCGTAGATGGCTGGTCATTGTCGATCGCGATAACACATGATTAGGATAACCTAAGGTTTTTGGCAATTGATGCAAAATGGTTGTTCACATATCACATCGATAGATAAATTGCCTTAACTAACAAGGACATAGTTAAAAAGTACTATTGTGAGTAGACCACCTACAAGTCCTTGAGCATATAAAAGTACTTTCTTAATAAATGAAATATAATTTGGGCTTTTAAATGTTATAATTGTCGGTAAATGTGTTGCCACCGAGATTATCTGTTATAATAGGCGAGACATCGCCTTTAGCCCCTACGGTGAGTGTAAGGCGTTTGCCTTGTATTTTCACAAAACACTTTTCATTATTGGGTTTACTTTTCATAAGAAAAAATTCTATGTATAATCCTTCATACCTTAAAAAAGTCTTGTTTAGAAGAGAAGAGAATATACATATATTGGTTATTAATTGATGACCAAATTACCATTTTACATTGTTATGTCTCTTTTGATATACTTTTCTTCATTGTCATCCCAGATTTATTTTGTTAGACGTTGCATGACACCTGACAATTTTTATACTAACAAGTGAGTACTGGAGACAAATGCGTAAAATTTATGTTATGGAAGTGTTGGGTGCAAAGAATGTACGATCATTCAGCTCGATCAGGCGTGATGAAGTTGTTCGTCTCATTGACTCTATCCAATCATCTTCTTTTTCTGGTGAGCCAGTTAATTTTACGGAAAGGATCATTTGGTTCACAAGTTCCATGACATGTAGATCATCATTTGGGCAAGTACTAAAGGAGCAAGAAGTATTTATAAAGTTAATTAGAGAAGTAATAAGCTTAAAAGAAGGATTTGATGTGGCTGATGTCTTCCCTTCATACAAATTTCTTCATGGTTTTGGTGGAGCGAAGAATAAACTTCTAAATGCCCATCGTAAAGTAGATTCAATTGTTGAGGATGTCATCAAAGAGAACAAGAAGAACCTTGCAACTCGTAAAAGTGACGATGCCATAGGTGGTGAAGATCTAGTTGATGTCCTTCTAAGACTTATGAGTGATAAAAGTCTTCAATTTCCAATCAACAACGACAATATCAAAGCAGTTATTATTGTAAGTATTCAATATATCTATGCTTATTCTTACTTATTTAACTATCACGAAAAAAAATTAATATTGTAACTTGCCATTAATTGCAGGACCTGTTTGCTGCTGGAACAGAAACTTCATCAACAACAACTGTATGGGCTATGGCTGAAATGCTCAAAAATCCAAATTTATTATCCAAAGCTCAAGCAGAAGTGCGAGAAGCTTTTAGAAACAAAGTAAAGTTCGGTGAAAATGATGTGGAAGATCTGAAATACTTGAAACTAGTCATTAAGGAAACATTGAGAATTCATGCACCAATTCCACTTTTGGTCCCAAGAGAATGTAGAGAAGAAAAGAAACTAAAATAAATGGCTACACTATCCCTATGAAGACCAAAGTCATGGTTAATGTTTGGGCATTGGGAAGAGATCCAAAATATTGAGATAATGCAGAAAGCTTTAAACCTGAGAGATTTGAAGAGTGCTCTATGGACTTTGTTGGTAACAATTTTGAGTTTCTTCCCTTTGGTGGTGGGAGAAGGATTTGTCCTGGAATATTGTTTGGTTTAGCTAATATTTATTTGCCGTTGGCTCAATTGCTTTATCACTTCGATTGGAAACTTCCTACTGGAATGGAGCCAAGAGACTTAGACTTGACTGAATTGTCTGGAATAACTGCTTCTAGAAAGGGTGACCTTTATTTAATTGTCACTCCTTATCAACCGTAATGGTTTATAATTTCCTTTGCCATTTCACTCTTGTGGCATTCCCCGCCCCCCTGGTGTTTTAGGTTTTATCTATTTCTAGTGCATGCATCTTTTTATCAAATAAGAAGACCTAAATTACCCGCTCCATTTTAATGTAGGAACAAAATATGGCAGCAACTAATTTGGCAGCCACACTTGTAGAAATTAATAGTCACAAATGTGAAAGTGATAGCCACAAATGTGAAAGTTGGCAGCCACATTTGTGGAAATTGGTAGTTAATTTTTGGTAGAGTTTGACTGCCAAACTTTGTGGAAATTGACTGCCACCTTTGTGACATTAATGATGTAATCAAGAGGTTCAAAACTCTATCAATAAAGTAATAATTGAACATTTGATGATGCACCAAAATAAAGAAAGCAATATAGAGTAGAGAGAGTAGTAATCTACAGGCTATTAGTTTGTGAGAAGATAGCGTGGAAGTAATATTATTGTGAGTTGTAAGAAATAAAATAGTGTTATTCTTATATAAGAGTAATAATTTTTTGACACTACCAAATTTTCATCAATATCAATGTATTACTTATTCGGGTATCATATTTAACCCAATTTAATATTTGATGTCGTTGTTATTCTCTTGCTATTGCTATTTAGGATGGATAATATCCTGGGTGTGATTATCATTTTGTCCAACAACGTGGTATCAAAGACATGACAAATAACAATTCGTTGTCCTTTCGGTACCCCTTTCTCATAAGAGAAAATGATGAAAAATGGTGTCCACTAATGAAAGCAATTCTTGGCTCTTAAGATGTTTGAGATATTGTAGACAAAAGGTATATAATACCTGTTAGTGAGGAAACTTTATGTCACGCCCCAAGCCTAGACTCTGGATGTGACCGGCACTCGAGAACCATTTATGATCCCCAAGCGAACTCTTGGACTGACTGACTACTTAGCAGAAGACCCACTCAAGCAATAATGGGCTAAAAAAGAATTTGTTCTCAAAATACAACTCAACTCAAATAATGAAAGTACTCATTGCAATAAATATAATAGTTTGCAAAACATCTTTAAAGGAAAGGAAATACTGAAAGGCTCCTCGACGCTAACTATCTATGAAGCCTCTATTACTCAAGATGGATGTTAGAAAAAGAACCACGATATCTCAAGACAACTGACTAGAAAATGAATGTGAAGTCCCTCGAAATGCAATGAGGCTCACCCAAGCTATCTGAAGTACAAATTGATCTCAACAACATGTCAGTTGATGATCCTGGACACCTGTATCTGCATTATAAAAAGATGCAGGTCGAATGACATCAGTACATTGAACTGAACTCAATGACTGGAAGCAACTCAACTCAATCAATACATGAACATGAAGTGAAAACCATTTAACTTTACAATAATATATGCAATAAAAGTAATAGGAAACTAATAAATTTTACTTTATGGGGAGTTTCTCTAACCGATAACCATTACTATGAGCCTATCAATGATACAACGTTTCACCCACGTTGCAAGGACCATCCTATACCTTGTCGGGGTATAGGATACTACTATAACTATGGATCCATCTAATAGGCCTTCTCAGAGGAAGTGAGGAGTCACACGATAAATAAGTGCGATCCTATCCTATGCTGTTACGTAGTTTTATGAGACATGAGTTGAAAATAGACTCTTACCCAATTCAGTGCTCGATACTACTCCCAAAATATTAAATATTCTTTATGCTCAATCACCTTTTACAAAGAAAAGGACTATTACTTTAATTTTTACTTTGCTCAATCACCCTTTCAAAGAAAGGGACTATTACTTTACTGAAGTACTTTTCAAAAACGTCAATCACACTCTTTCTTTTTCTCAACTGTCAAATAGTAGATATGAAACCATTTGTTTCTTTCTTAAAAGACACTGTTCAAAACTTGCATTTAAAACATATACTTATGAACTTATCTTTCAAGTCCAAGATCGATATTTAAAAACTGAAAACTCTTATAATTTTCTAAAAATAGTTCTCTATTTTTCAATATAAAAATGATACGTTTGGAACCCTTTAAGTTTCCTTAAACTCCTTTTCAAAATAATGCTTTTAAACTTTTCTAGAAAACTCACTTTAGTTTTCAAAATCAATGTAAGGAAAATTACTCGCTCAAAATGCTTTTAGTAAAAATCAATATATATAGAGTTCATATGAAACTACAAACATAAACAATAATTCAAGAATTTCAATGCATAAAGTATCACAATATCATAATATAGGAATCTCATAGAAATGAGGGAAGAACCCTAGATTCAACTTTCTACTAGCTGAATTAGGATGTAGGGCATGATGTCGAACTATCCCAACACTATGAATAGTCATACATACCTGATTATGAAGCTATTAGACTGACAAATTTTGTGGAGACTTGATTTTATCTTGAACTAGAGGAAGAACATTAGTTTTTTGGAGGAAATCTTTGATCTTGATGTTGATAAAAGAAACTCTTGTATGAAGTTCTTAGAGTGGAAGAACATTGGAAAACCTTGGGTGGAATAATTCTCTTTGTATCTTTGATTTTTGACTTGAAGGTTTTAGGGTTCTTGATGGAGAACAAGAACCCTAGGTAAGTTTTAAGAAAATTTCTAAATGCTTGAATGTTTAGATTGATTATTTTGAGAGAAAAACTAGTAAGTTGAATGATATACTTAGTTAAAACCCTAAAAAATAACTTAGAATAGGGTTAGAAACGACATAGGGGAAAGACCAAAATGACCCCAATATAAAAACTAGCATAGTGCCTTATAAGAAAAGTTTCATGGACCGTTTAAGGCTCCATGGTCCGTGAAATACTTCACGAGCTGTATAGTGGTCCATGAACCTTTGACTGTCTAATAGGACTTTACTAAAATGGGCATAACGTTTTAACCCCGAACTTGAAATAATGTAAACTTGATGGTGTTGAAAAGAGGATTCAAAGACCTTTAATTTTATAGGTCACGAGTCACCTAATTCATAATGTGCTAAGAGATATGATCGTTTGAAATTGACCTATGTATAATCTTACGTCAAAACTTAATGGGTAAGGAAACTTTCAACTCAACTTTGTGCTACGGGATTCTAGTGACCTTAATTGATATCCAAAATCATTCCCACACTAATGAATTGACCTTAGCATCTAAGAAAAAATTAAGAATCACTCGGTTTGACCTTATACACAATTCAAGAATGGTTCGGGTCTTAACTTTGAAACTTTTGAGGTGTTACAATATCTCCCTCTTAGGATCATTCGTCCTTGAATGATGGTAAAGTTGAGAATGGAGGGGAAAAGAATTACCATCACTACCTCTTTTGACTTCTGAGCTTACCTACTAACATAGGGAAAACTGATTGATACAAATAGTTTGAAACTGTCTATAACACATAAGTCAAGAACGATATTTTTTTGAACATAACCCCGCTCTATCTGAAGTTATCTTACATGAAAAAAGGTATCTGGGCATGAATAAGACTATTATGCCTTAAGTAGTACAATATCTAGCTTTCAAGCCTAGCAACACCTCTAAACCATGACCTCCTTTATGAATACTGCACCTCATTAGCTGCAACTCATAACTCCTACAATAGTTTATGACTACTCTTACCAAGGTCTAAGTTAAATTGTCTGCTCTTACTATGTTCAAGCCTAATCTCTAAATCACAAGATGCTAAACATGAGATGTTTATACTAATCTAAACCACAAGATCCAGGTTTTATTCCTCTATAGGAAATCCCATCCCATAAATACTTCTCCTCACCACTACATTCAACCAAACTTTGAGTCCTAGTCAAAAAGCATCAAATACATCATGTATTCATCCACATGTAACCATACCACATTCAAACTTAGTACTATAACCAATCCATGGAATCCTACTAACCAATCTTCTAAGAATTCCTCCTCGTCTCGTCATCTTTATCAACTGAAATAACACGCATTACTATCAGGAACTAACTAACTACACTCACCTAACTATTACTTATAGTAAAATTTTATTCATCCTTCCGCCACTTTTATAACCTTGGATGGAATAAGCACTCTACTACTACTAACATAAGAAACATCAACCTTCTCCTTCTATAAACACTCAACTACTATCATCAACATCACTCTCTAACTAAAAAGGATCACTGAAAGAACTTTAGGACGAAAGATCATAAGCACGATTTATTCAAGAATTCTGATATAAGAATATGCATGACATACCATTATGTTGCAAGCCATTGAGAGTAAATCATGAATTCATGAGACTGAGCATACTATGAGACACGAGTGCTTATATGAATAGGTTTATATCATGAGGTTGATATCCATAACTTTATGTAGTAATATTGAGATCAATGGGCTAAAGTTTTTGACCCTCATTCGGGAACTGAGCATAGATGTAAATATATCTGAAGTGTATGAGCACAAGTTATGGACACAATTATGATAGTAGAAACATCAATAAGATATTGGAATGACTGAACTTTGAGAAATATGCAATATTATGAATGGATTGATATTTCTCTAAAACTTTTTCTAAACACATCGCTATCTGATTCTCAAGACTTGACTTGGTTTCTCATCTTATCATCTACCCTTAGGTCTGATGCTGATACTTTAAAGTTATGGATCTATTCCATCATCTCTATACTAATCTATATTCAATTTACTCTAATACTCAAGAAAGACTAATCCCATGGCTACTGAAATCTCCATATGCATGTACTAAGATTCATTCTAAGATCTACCTCTTTCTCATATGCTTCTCTTAACCTCTCCATGCTTCTATAGAAATGTTTCTATAATCGTTACCCGTATTGACTATATGATCCCCTCGACCAAACTTTCAAGGGTACTAAATAATTCTTACATCAGCCTACCCCACATTGACAACTCAACTATACTATCTAGGCACACATGAAAAACATCGTAAACTTAATTAAAACCTTGTCGGCCTACATATGATCTCGGGTACACTTCTTAATGCTCTTGCTAATCTAATGACTTAGTCATACTTCATTGCTCTCATATAAAAGTCATAGTATCACACTTGCATCACTCACATTTATCGAACAGTAATACCTAAATTCCTCACCTAATTTATGTCAAACCTACTAGATCAGATCTTTAAAACTAACATCATCACACTCATATTGCCATCTTTTTCTTATCACGACACTCATCTCAAATTCAAGCTTAGTGTCTAGTACTGAACACATATATAAATACAATGGTTCACTTATTATACTAACTTATGACTACTAGATAAAATTAATAAACACCATCCCACTAAGATCTCATGACAAGTAGTCAATATTTATGTCTCAGTCTACATACTTACAGTTTACCGTCACATTCCATTTCACACCTTAAGTACTATTTACCCATTCACTATACATCATTGCCTAATTAGTTCTATAACCCTCTGAATATCATGGGGATCTCCCTTAAAATTCATGAACCTAGCTTAGATCTATCACCTTATGACTACCTTAATATTTTATTCAATGCATATACTTGGTCGTCACTAACATAATGGGACATTAACATAAACTCCCTTCTAGTTAAAGTTTACTCAACTCATCCTGACTATCAATTATTACTCTACGTTCTATCATGAAATCTACATAAACTCAACTGAATTAATACATGAACATGAAGTGAAAACCATTTAAGCTTTACAATAAGATATACAATAAAAACAGTAGGAAAATAATATATTTTACTTTGTGAGGATTTTTTCAAACCGACAATCATTACTATAAGCCTAACAATGACACAAAATTTCACCCATGTTGCAAGGGCCATCCTATACCTTAACGGGGTATAGGATGCTACTATAACTATGAATCCATCTAATAGGCCTTCTTAGAGGCAGTGAAGAGTCACACGATAAATTGGTGCGATCATATCATACGCTGGGTACGTAGTTTTATGAGACTTGAGTTAAAAATAGATTCTTTCCAACTCGGTGCTTGATACTACTCATAAAATATTCAATATCATTTATGCTCAATTACCCTATACAATGAAAGGGACTAATACTTTACTTTACTTTTCACTTTTCTCAATCAACCTTTACAAAGAAAGGGACTATTACTTTACTAAAGTACTTTTCAAAAACATCAATCATACTCTTTCTTTTTCTCAACTGTGACATAGTAGATATGAAACTATTTGATTCTTTCTTAAAATACATTGTTCAAAACTTGCATTTAAAACGTATACTTATGGACTTATCTTTCAAGTCCAAGATTGATATATAAAAACTGAAAATTCTTATACTTTTTTGAAAATAGTGCTCTTTTGTTTTAGTATAAAAATGATACATTCAGAACCCTTTAAGTTCCATTAAACTCTTTTTCAAAATAATGCTTTAAAACTTTTCTCTTAAACTCACTTTAGTTTTCAAAATCAATGTAAGAAAAAATATTGCCTCAAAATGCTTTTAGTAAAACTCAATATATATAGGGTTCATGTGGAACTACAAACATGAACATTAATTCAACAATTTCAAAGCATAAAGTATTGCAATCTCATAATATAGGAATCTCATAGAAGTGAGCCAAGAACCCTAGATTAAAATTTCTAGTGATTGAATTGAGATGTAGGATGTGAAGACGGACTAGTCCAACACTATGAATTGCCTTAGATACACGATTATGAAGCTATTAGACTGAAAACTTTTGTGGAGACTTGATTTTATCTTGAAATTGAGGAAGAACCTTAGATTTTTGGAGGAAACCTTTGATCTTTGAATCTTGGTGATTGCTCTTGATAAAATAAACTCTTTTATGATGTTCTTAGAGTGGAAGAACAATGGAAAACCTTGAGTGGAAGGATTGTCTTTGTATCTTGGATTTTTTACTTGAAGTTTTTAGAGTTCTTGATGGCTTGAATGTTTAGGTTGATGATTTTGAGAGGAAAACTTGTTATTTGAATGATATACTCAGTTAAAACACTCAAAAACGACTCAGAATTGTTTTAAAAACGACATAGCAGAAAAACCAAAATAATTCCAACTTAAGAACTAACAGAGTGCCTTAAAAGGAAGGTTTCACAGACTGTTTAAGGCTCTACACTCCGGAAAATACTTCACGGGCCATATAGCCTTCTGTGAACCTTCATTTGTCTGATAGGACTTCACTAAAACGGGCATAATTCTTTACTCCAAACTCAAAATGAGGCAAACTTGGTGGCGTCGCAAAGAGGACTCAAAGACCTTTAATTTTTTTGTTTATGGGTCACCTAATTCATTATGTACTGAGAGATATGATCTTTTGAATTTGACCTAATAGAATCTTACGTCAAACTTAATCAGTAAGGAAGTTTAAAACTCAACTTTGTGTTAGGGGATTCGAGTGACCTTATTTGATATCCAAAATCATCCCAACGTTAATGAATTGACCTTAGCATCCAAGAATAATTAAGAATAACTTGGTATGACCTTATACGTAATTCAAGAATGGTTTGGGTCATAACTTAGAAATATTTGGGGTGCGACACTTTATCCTCAAATGAAAAGGATGTCTTATTAAATACAAGAAAGAAAGATCAACATTCCCTTACTCTCATCCATCAATGTTTGGATGATGGCATGTTTGAGAAGGTAACTGATGCAACCACCTCAAAAGAAGCTTGGGAGATTTTACGAAATTCTCCTCAGGGAGTTGATAAAGTAAAGAAGATAAAACTTCAAACTCTAAGTGTTGACTTTGAAGTTTTAAAAATGAAATAATCCGAATCCATTTCGGATTTTCATTCAAAATTAATGGCTATTGTAGATAAACTAAGAAGATACGGGGAAGAAGTAGATGATGTGCGTGTGGTAGAAAAAAACTCATTCTCTAACACCCAAATTTGATAACGTGGTGTGTACTAATGTTTGTGTAATCAAGACACAACTTTCGATGCAAGTGTCTACGATCGTACAATAGTTTAGTAACCCAACCAAGGGTTGGGGTCGAGTCCCAAGGGAGTGGTTTTGAGAATTAATAGAAAAATAAAATTTAGTTCTAACTAGTCGTAGCTAAAGACATTAACGATTAAAAATATTGTAAATTAAAAAGGGGATACAAGAGTGTCATTTAACAAATGGGGGTTTTGTCACAAATAAGTAAAAACAACAAAATAAACAAGGGTTTCTAAGTAATGAGAGGGGATCCTTGGGACGTGACGGGAATAAATGTTAAGCTAGATTATTGGGTACATGCTTTCGATAGAGGATTCATAGAATAATTGTGATTAGGCTAGACTTTAAGGGGGATAAGTTCTCTCTAGAGCAACTTACCCCGTTTCAAATGCGTTCCTCTCAGACACCCACTTGCCGCATGAAGAACAGCCTACGCCTTAACCCACTCACTCTCTCGAGTTGAGTGTGTGGACATGGGACTAGGGTTCACTCTCTCGAGCTGAACCTCATGTCGACCCACTCACACTGGTCATCAATCTTGTGGTCTTAGTTTTATGACCTCGCTCTAGAGCAAGCTGAAAACACATAAATAAACTTGTATTTGCAACTACAAATTCATTAAATTCATCCACAACCACTAAACGAAGTCACATTTAAACTACGAACAGACTATCAACAACTAAGACCCAACAACTAATCTAACCCATATTTACTAAATCACACCCCAAGAATTGGGGTTTTTAGCCACACATGTATAAGAGAGAGAAATTTATACCAAATTGAGCTTGCATTGAACTGGGTATGAAGATTTAAGTCTTGATACAAGCCAAAATTGAAGAATCCAATAGACCCAAATCCAAATCTTGAAGATGAAACCCTTTGGAACTTCAAGTTTTCAAAACCCTCTCAAACTTAGAGCAAAAATATCAAAAAGTACTATTCTATATGAAAATTATGATAATTGTTCGACTCTTAAAACTACAACTCTAACTAGTATTTATAGCTTTCACAGATTTGTGCTACAACGGATCATTTGGCGTCGTTAGTCAGAATCGCTGATCAACATGGCGATTCGCCTTTTGGTGTAGTTTATCGCCGGCTTGCACCATCCTTTAGTATCATCGTGCTCTCGGTCATTGGGCGACATAGTACTGCTTCACGGAACTGCTTGAGGATACGCCGACTATTCCCTTTCGCCGACTTGATCCTTTCCTTCCGGGCACAACACACCGGAACAAAAGGCAAAGTAGGACCATTCGACGACTCGCCAAATGGACTCGGCGATCCTCAGGCCTTCATTTCTTCGTTCTTTTCAGCCTTTTCGTTCCTTTTTGTGACGTAGTATCCATGCTTTCCTTCAAACATCAAATACCTGAAACTTAAGTGTTTTCATTAGATATTGAGATAAGATAATCATTTGAGGACACAATTTCTGTTAAAATATCCCTAAATGAGTCAAATTTGTGGACTCATCAACAACCCCAACTTAAACTTTTGTTTGTCCTCAATAAAACTTAAGTTCAGCCGTTCAAAAAGGGTGTCTTGAACAGTGCTACACAAGACTCGACCATGAATGCAGACAACAAGACTCAATTACTTATGTAAAGATCAAGTGTGCACTCAAAGATTCAAGTAGTGACTCACCAATATCAAAGAATCTCATGCTCACAATACTTGTCTCAAATGCAAGTTCAAGCTCAACTAAAGTGTTTGAATGCCCTCACAGAAAGAATGATTCCATAATCGCTTATAATGACTTAATCATCTAAAGTTCAGGAATCAGATGCAACGCTCACACTCACAAAGATGAAAACAATATATGCTTTCACCCATAGGTTTGCCCGTATTTTCCAATTGACATTTGTTTCAGCTTTCTCAAGATATAAAGGTTCTTTTCGAGGCTTGCAATACTTAGTGGCTTTCATCCTTATGAATTGTGGTGCTCACAACACTTCCTTCCCTTTTCCTTCATCATTTTCTTTAGTGGTCATAAATCATCCTATTATTCACTTTCCATAGTGTGTTGGAAACCCCATTTGCAATTTAAAATGAAAGGAGCCATAAGCTCAATCACCCACGGAAATAGATAAAATACAATTTTAAAGCAGAACAACCCAAATATATACACAAAACACAACTATCAACACAAAATGTGTGGGCTTCACCCCACCACAAATAAAAAGTATTTGTCCTCAAATGCAACTAAAAGTATCTAAAAGTAAAAAATAATAAGACAAAGAGGGAGGTAAAGAAAGGTCCTGTCTATGTAGTCTCTCTCTCTCTGTTGGGGTCTCGGTGGCTGGTGTAGCAGTCTATATATGGGCATCAGTGCCCAGAGTAGCCTCAGATGGAATATCACTGCCAGATCAACTAGGAGCTGCTGTGGATTTCTCAGTCGGCTATGTATGGATCACCGGCTGCACAACCATCTCTATAAGATCTGACAAGTCTCTGAATATGCTCTCATCTCTGCTCCTTTGTGTCTCCTCAGCATGTACCGATATTAACTCCTCGTCGGTATCTGCATCTGATTCTATATGCGCTGTGCCATCTCCTTGTACATCTCTGGTGGTAGCCAGAGGAATCCTCGAGGTCTCAGGAGCATCCCTCTCCTCAACAGTCTCTAGTAGTGAAGTAAAGTCAGTAGACTTAAGATAGTCTACGTCCTTCCTCTAACTCGCAATCTCGTCTTTTAAAGTCGTCACCTCAGAGGCCTCCCCCATATCTGCTCTCACAAGCAAAGACTCTCACCGTCAAGGCATTAACAGAAGTTTGAAGAGGGGGGGGGGGTAAGTGTTGCTATTATGGCACTGCCACTTATCCCCGGGATGGATCTCTCCAATCGGGGTAGCTCTCACATCAGCTGAATAGGCCAACCGCCCCCATCTTCAGGATCACTGCCTCAGTAATCTTGGCAGGCTAAGAGGATGAGGGAGCACCTGGAACCTATGAGGAAGAGGAAGAAGGAGCGAGTATACCTGAGGGCTCAGAGGTCGGAGTAGGCGAAGCTTCCTCTATTGGTAATGAGTCAACATTGACCTCTGGTGAAGTGTCTGCTAGATCTGCTCTCTTCATGTCAACCTCCTCTCGAGTTAACTTGGCCTCAATATGCCGGATGTCAGTGGAGGATGAAGGGATAACCTCTATATCATTTGCAGGATACTGGGGTACTCCGGCATGCCGACATAACTTAGTGATCAAAATTGGGAATGGTAGAGAGGTAAGTGTCTGCTTGGCTCTCATGGTCATCTTCTGCGAAGTCAGTAGTCCTAGGTCTATCCACCTCTTGTCCATGATAGAACCGAGGCAAGCCTCCTTAGGATGGCGCAAAATAGACTCGTTCTGGGATGACATGATAGTGTTTCTGATGAAGCCAAACCAGAACCTGGAGGCGATGTTCATGTCCCTTTTCTCAATGGGAGCTCTTGTATCCATCCACCTTGGGGTAGTGTCAAAAATCATCGGAGCCAACCAACCATTCAAGTCATCTAGGGACTGAACAATCGACAACCCCTCGTAAGGGAGTGCAGAGTGTAGCGGTCTACCTAATACAACATTAATATGCTCGCTCTGACACTCCACCTCCTTGCCTCTGACCATGACCGACTTCACTGGTTGAAACTCACTTGCCTTCTTCTTTTTCTTAGGCACCAACTCCCCATAAGCAGTGTAAAATTCTCTTACCCAAGAGGGAATGTAGGGGTCTCGGGGTCATGTGAACTGCTCGAATCCATGGTATCAGAGAATTTCAAGCACATCAGGATGCTTGCCTTCTATGCCCTCCAAGAATAGTAACTTCTCTTTTATGATGGTCCGTAAACCATCACCTTTCAATCTGTTTAACATCCTCGGTGGAGGAACTATAGGAAGTGCAGGAGTTACTGAGGATGCCTGGGTTAGCACTGAGTCTGTAGTCGGAGGAGTGGCAGCTGAGGGAGTACTGGTGGTTGTGGGCTAAGATCTGGCTCGGAGCGCATCCCTTCGGTTAATCAGAGGCTGTTCATCCTCTGGTTCAGAGAAGTTTGGCTCAATATATTCTCCTATTTAGCTATATGTTTCTTCCTCTTGCCTCTGTCTCCCAGTTGGAGGTTATCCCCTCTTCTCTTTGGAGGGTTTGATCCTCCTTCATTTATTGTAATGCCCTTTGCCTTTTTTCTGAGGTGGCTCGGTTAGATTGGTGCGTACCATATCTGTAAAATATCAAGAAGAAATTCAAATGCAAGAACATAAAAGTTATTGCAAATAGACTGGCCGATCAAGTCGGTGAGTCGCCGAACTTCTTTGATGATCTAAGTCGAGCTCGCCGAAGAGATTGGCTCAACAATTAAGGCAAGCCGACAATAGGAGAGTCCTTTCGACTAATCGCCGACTACTTTCGGCAAGCAAGGGTTTGTCCACCGAAAGTTACAGTGCATAAGGGTCTCAGAAGTGCAAATAAAGATTGATAAAGAGTACTTTCGGTGAGTCGCCGAATGCCTTCGGTGAACTCAGTCATCTCGCCGAAAGTTACAGACTCAAACAACAAACTTGACATGAAATTAAACGTGATATAAAGAAAATAGGCGAACCGCCGAGTGATTCGGCGAGCTTGACTCAGCTCACTGAATAACCCATCGTGCCCATTTTTAATATACCTTATCGAATTTAATCCCGCAAACCCCGAAAGCAAAATCAAAACATGCACTAACGCAATTCAAACAAGACCTGCACTACCCATTTCCCTGGGATACTCAGATTTCTCCCAAATTTGCCTAATTTGGCCATTTGATGATATTCACTCTTAAGGGCGGTGTCACCCGCTTTATCATTGAGCATATATTCGACATTTAGCACAAACGTGGGCTACTCAGACTTCACCCAATCAATCTAACAACACACAGTCATGACCCAACTTATTAAAAAGCACAAACATTATGGGTATTTGATAGTCAAATCATACGGGTAAGATTTTTCAAATTAAAATAGGCAATTAAGGATTCTAATCCTACCATAGAGGCCTAACACACATCAATACAATACTATTATTGCAAAAGAGTTCAAAATTTTCAACAATAAACTCGGGGTTTTAGGACTAACATTTAATACTAATTGAAAAGCTAGGCGGCAAAGTATTCCAACTCCGAGCACAAACCAACAAACTAAAATGCTAGTAAAGGGCTAAAATAAAGAAATACTACCTTAGTGTGAATTTAGGAGATTCAAGAGCGAGGAAAAGTGGAGAATTTCAAATTTTGAGTCTTTTGGCCATTATAAACCGTCCAGTTCGCGCCCATTCGGCGACGTTAGTCGCACTCACCGATCCACTCGGCGACTCGCCCAGTGGTCACTTGCCCATCGATTGCTAAAATTCTTTAGTTTCTTGGAGGTCAAGAAGGCGGTCTACATCAAAGTCGCTGACCTGGTCGATGACGCGTCGAACTGCTTCAAAAGTTCGCCTAGTTTTATAGGTTCTGACTTGAACTTGAAGTGAGCCAAATGACGAGTCAAGTCAGGCTCGCCGACTGACCATTTTCTCGCCAATCTGTATTTTTTCATTACTTTCCTCATTCAAACCTACACCACTAACACACCATTATTTATAAAAGCAAAATAAACCATTTAAAACCTTGGGTTGCCTCCCAAGAAGTGCCTTATTTAACGTCGTGGCACGACGCATGTCCTTACTCATTCCCCATTGGTTGGGTTGGTCCTAGTGTTACCAGGTAGCCCCAATAGTTCGTTTGAGTGAAGAGGAGGCACCGCATAATTCAGAAGTGTCCTGATCAGCTGGATCGATCTAGAGTGAGAGCTTACCATTTGATTCAACACTCTTTCATCTCTTCCAACATTCGAACTTGTTCGGTGATCTTTTGGAGAATGATTTGGAGTGTGTCCTCGACTCGATTGTTCTCCCTGTATCTAGGTTGCTTCCTCTCGTGAGAAGGTATGTACCTCCCTTAACTCTTGTATTGGTTTTCCACCTCTGTTATTTTGGTGGACAACTCATTTATCTGAGTTACCAGTGCGGTTAACTCGAAGTCCCTCTCACACTACTAAAAAATTGTCAAAAAATGATGGCCAAAAGCGACGGACTACGTCGCTTTATTTTAATTTTCATTTTTTTTATTTCTAAAAGGCGACGCAGTCCGTCGCTTTTTTGGAAATTTTATTTTTGGAAATCCCATAAAAGTGACGGACTAAACCACGCTGTCCGCCCCCTTTATGGGTTTTAAAAAAAATTAAAACCTAGAAAAGCGATGGACAAAACCACGTTGTCCGTCGCTTTTATGGGTTTTAAAAGAAATTAAAACCCAAAAAAGTGACGGACTAAACCACGCTATCCATCGCTTTTTCTGCAATATTTTTGACAACAACAACTGCCAGTTTCTGCTGCCCACCTGCAAATGCAATTCAATTCAATTCTACACTATTCAACCCAATCAAACACACACAATTATAAACAATCTAAACAAAACATAAAACAACAAACTTAAAATAACATTCAAAAGTATCTAAATCATAAATTAAAGACATAAAGTCTTTCAAAAATCGTTTCAAAATTTCAAAAAGTTCATAAATGTCCAGAGATATAACCTAGGGAGTGAGATATACATAATCATCCTCATCACTCTCGTCGTCGGTGTCATCGGGAGCCGAAGTAGTAGGTCGACGAGTGAGGTTCATCACTTCTTCTTTGATTTGCTGAACGGTCTCACTCATACTTTCTTGTTTAGCTACTCTTCTCCGCCCCGACTCTGCTAGTGCCGCTGTAAGTTTAGCTATTTAAATCGACATAGCAGCAATCTGAACACCGTCAAGTGCCTCGGCTTAACGTGACGATCCAATACCTTCTAAGCCTGACTGGAGTCGTCTAACATTGTTTCGAGAGCCTAGACCATAGCATCAACAAAACCACATTATTTAATTTAACTTATTTAAAAAACTTAACAACTTTATAACTTTAACTAGTTTAGTATTGACTTAATTCAAAAAACTAAATCCACCAATTAACTAAATCACATTATTTATTTCAACTTATTTAAACAACATAACAACTTTAACTAAATCTACCAATTAACTAAATCACATTATTTATTTTAACTTATTTAAACAACATAACAACATTAACTAAATCCACCAATTAACTAAATCAATAGGATCAACTAGTGTTGGTACTTATGCTTAACAAATATATTATTTCTAAATTTAAAGCTAAGTGTCAACACTAGATGGACACAAATCGATCTTGCAAGAAAATCAATTTTGTCATCAATAGGATCAACTAGTGTTGGTACTTATGCTTAACAAATATAGTATTTCTAAATTTAAAGCTAAGTGTCAACACTAGATGGACACAAATCGATCTTGCAAGAAAATCAATTTTGTCATCAATATGATCAACTAGTGCTGGTACTTATGCTTAACAAATATATTATTTCTAAATTTAAAGATAAGTGTCAACACTAGATGGACACAAATCGATCTTGCAAGAAAATCAATTTTGTCATTAATAGGATCAACTAGTATTGGTACTTATGCTTAACAAATATATTATTTCTAAATTTAAAGCTAAGTGTCAACACTAGATGGACACAAATCGATCTTGCAAGAAAATCAATTTTGTCATCAATATAATCAACTAGTGTTGGTACTTATGCTTAACAAATATATTATTTCTAAATTTAAAGCTAAGTGTCAACACTAGATGGACACAAATCGATCTTGCAAGAAAATCAATTTTGTCATCAATAGGATCAACTAGTGTTGGTACTTATGCTTAACAAATATATTATTTCTAAATTTAAACCTAAGTGTCAACACTAGATGGACACAAATCGATCTTGCAAGAAAATCAATTTTGTCATCAATAGGATCAACTAGTGTTGGTACTTATGTTTAACAAATATATTATTTCTAAATTAAAGCTAAGTATCAATACTAGATGGACACAAACACATTATTGAAAACAATTGTACTTGAACTTTAGAAATTTAGAAGCACCAACCTTATCTCTTACTTTGATGAAACAAGCAAATATAGTCTTGTATCAACTTTTTTAGATGTTGAGCTTCCTCAATTGCCTAGCACGAAAAGTTCGAAAATTAGTTAAATATAAACTTCAAATCCAAGAATATTAGTAATATATATATATATATATATATATATATATATATATATATATATATATATATATATATATATATTCAAGTTTTAATAAGTTCAAGTTTTCAATTCAAGTTCATATCTAATTTCTAAACTTAATTAGTTATATATATTCAAGCTAATTAGTTCCAAGTTCAAGTCTAAGTTCAACTTCAAATTCTAAGTTCATGTTCTAAGTTCAAGTTAAAGTTCTAATTTCAAGTTCAAGTTCTAAGTTCAAGTTCAAATTCTAATTTCAAGTTCAAGTTCTAAGTTCAAGTTCAAATTCTACGTTCAAGTTCTAATTTCAAGTTCAAGTTTTAAGTTTAAGTTCAAATTCTAAGTTCAAGTTCAAGTTCAAGTTCTAAGTTCAAGTTCAAGTTCTAATTTCAAGTTCAAGTTCAAATTCTAAGCCAAGTTCAAGTTCTAAATTCAAGTTCAAGTTCTAATTTCAAGTTCAAGTTCTAATTTCAAGTTCAAGTTCAAGTTCTAAGTTCAAGTTCAAGTTCAAGTTCAAGTTCAAGTTCAAGTTCAAGTTCAAGTTCTAAGTTCAAGTTCAAGTTCAAGTTCTAATTTCAAGTTCAACTTCTAAGTTCAAGGTCAAATTCTAAGTTCAAGTTCAAGTTCTAATTTCAAGTTCAAGTTCTCAGTTTAACTTCAAATTCTAAGTTCAAGTTCAAGTTCTTATTTCAAGTTCAAGTTCTAAATTCACGTTCAAATTCTAAGTTCAACTTCAAATTCTAAGTTTAAGTTCAAGTTCTAAATTCAAGTTCTAGTTCTAATTTCAAGTTCAAGTTCAAATTCTAAGTTCAAGTTCAAGTTCAAATTCTAAGTTCAAGTTCAACTTCTAAGTTCAAGTTCTAATTTCAAGTTCTAAGTTTAACTTTAAATTCTAAGTTCAAGTTCAAGTTCAAGTTCAAGTGCTAATTTCAAGTTCTAGTTCTAAGTTCACGTTCAAATTCTAAATTCAATTTCAAGTTCTAAATTCAAGTTCAAGTTCTAAATTCAAGTTCAAGTTCTAATTTCAAGTTCAAGTTCTAAGTTCAAGTTCAAGTTCAAATTCTAAGTTCAAGTTCAAGTTCTAAGTTCATGACATTCAAACATTCATCATCTAAATTCATGACATTCAAATATTCATCATCTACTCATAATACTTCAATTACTAATTTCTAACTTCAAATTATTAACACTAATCATAAAATCAAATCCAAAAAAAATACCAATTCAACCTAAAATTAAATATTCCCAAGTTTAAACTAGTCCTAAAATACAAAAATGCTAATTCTTCACTAGCTAACAATGCCCAATTTTTTTTAAAAAAACCCTAAAATAAAAATTTTCAATTATCTATACCTAACTAACAATAATCAAATCAAATTAACAATTGAATAACACAACCCAACAAACAAAAACAATAATATACTAACAAACAATCAAATATAATCACTAGAATTGAGAAAAATAAATTTAACCCCTTACTTGCAGCGACGACGACCGGCGATGAGGAAGGGCGGCAGGCGACGGGAAAGGGGAGCACTGGGAGAGGACAATGACCTACGACGGCGACGGCGACGGGAATGGCGGCGACGGCGACGGCGATGGGAATGGCGGCGACGGCGACGGGAGGGAGATCGATATATATATATATAGAGAGAGAGAAGGGAGAGAATAAGAGTGAAGAGAGAGAGAGGAAAATAAGAAAATGGCAATATGTCTTTTAGATATTTAATAAAAAGCGACAGATATCATCTCTAAGTCCGTCTCTTTTTTTAAATATAGTTGACCAACATTTTGACCAAAAAGCGTCGGACTAAGAGACACTGTCGGTCGCTTTTTTAAAATAGTTGACTAGATATTTTGACCAAAAAGCGACAGACTAAGAGATGTTGTTCGTCGTTGGTTTAAAAATTAATTAATAAAATAAAATTAATTAAAAATGACGGACAACGTGGTTATTTTTTAATTTATATATAATTATTTTTAATAAAAAGCGACGGACGGCGTCTCTATATATATTAAATAAATAATTATTAATTATATATATTTAGCGCAAAAAACTGCGAAAAAAAAGCGACTGACTAAGAGATGCCGTCCGTCGCTTTTTGTAAATAATTTTAAAAATAATTATTTCTATGAAAAAGCGACGGACAGTGTGGAAAAAGGCATCGCTTTTTGGAGCGATGCCGTCCGTCGCTTTTCTGTCCATCGTTTTTAAGCTGTTTTTTAGTAGTGTCAACTCCTTGGCTTGTCTCAGTCAAGTTGTCACTATTTCCGCCAGTCATGCTGAGGGTATCTACCTACATCAACAAATTCATAGGAAAACAAAACTAAAAATAAAGTTAGTAAACTATGACTACCAAAAACAAAATTCATCTTAAACCAAAAACTTTCACGTAACACCACTCTCCGGCAGCGGCGCCATTTTGATGTTTGCGTAATCAAGACACAACTTCCGATGCAAGTGTCTACGATCGTAAAATAGTTTAGTAACCCAAACAAGGGTTGGGGTTGGTCCCAAGGGAGTGGTTTTGAGAATTAATAGAAAAATAAAATTTAGTTCTAACTAGTTGTAGCTAAAGAGATGAACGATTAAAAACATTGTAAATTAAAAAGGGGACACAAGAGTGTCAATTAACAAATGGGGGTTTTGTCACAAATAAGTAAAAACAACAAAATAAACAAGTTGAGTGTGTGGACATGGGACTAGGGTTCACTCTCTCGAGCTGAACCTCATGTCGACCTACTCACACTGGCCATCAATCTAGTGGCCTTAGTTTTATGACCTCTCTTTTGAGCAAGCCAAAAACACATAAATAAACTTGTATTTGCAACTACAAATTCATTAAATTCATCCACATCCACTAAACGAAATCACATTTAAACTACGAATAAACTATCAGCAAGTAATACCCAACAACTAATCTAACCCATATTTACTAAATCACACATCAAGCATTGGAGTTTTTAGCCACACATGTATAAGAGATAGAAATTTATACCAAATTGAGCTTGCATTCAACTGGGTATGAAGATTTAAGTCTTTATAAAGGCCAAAATTGAAGAATCCAAGAGACCCAAATCCAAATCTTGAAGATGAAACCCTTTGGAACTTCAAGTTTTCAAAACCCTCTCAAAGTTAGAGCAAAATTATCAAAAAGTACTAATCTATATGACAATTATAATAATTGTTTGACTCTTAAAGCTACAGCTTTCACTAGGATTTATAGTTTTCACAAATTTGTGCTGCAGCGGATCATTCGGCGTCATTAGTCGAAATCGCCAATCAACTCAGCGGTTTGCCTTTTGGTGTAGTTCATAACCGTCTTGCACCATCCTTTAGTATCGTCGTGCTCTGGGTCATTGGGCGACATGGTATTGCTTCATGGAACTGCTCGGTGATACGCCGATTGCTCCCTTTTTCCACCGACTTGATCCTTTCCTTCAGGGCTCAGCACACTGGAACAAAAGGTGAAGTAGGACCCTTCTGCGACTTGCCAAGTGGACTCGGTGATCCTCAGGCATTCATTTCTTCGTTCTTTTCATCCTTTTTGTTCCTTTTTGCGACGTAGTGTCCATGCTTTCCTTTAAACATCAAATACCTGAAACTTAAGGGTTTTCATCATATATTGAGATAAAATAAGCATTTGAGGACACAATTTCTATTAAAATATAGCCCTAAATGAGTCCAATTTTTGGACTCATCATGTACCATTGAGGAGTGTAAAGATTTAGACTCTATGACGGTAGAGCAATTGGAAAGTTATTTACAAACCCATGAAGAAAAGATGAAAAGGAGAAAAGAAGAGGCACTAGAGAAACTTCTTAAAACTCAGGCATACTTAAAAGGATTGGGAGATGAAATTTTTTACAAAGAAATGGACTATGGCGAGTCCGTGATGGTCTTGGAGGCCATGGAAGAGGAAGAAGTTATATCAACAAATTCAAAAATGAAGATAAAAGTTACTAGTTATTTATAGGTTGTGGCCATGGTTAATAAGGAGGTAGATGATGTGGATCATGTCAAGGTACCAAGAAATGAGGTATGACAAATCTAAAATTGAGTGTCACAACTCTCATAAAATTGGACATTACTCTTGGGAATGTCGTAGTAATGTTGTAGAGAAAGTTAATCTTGTTGAAAACAACAAAGATGAAGATTGCAATCATTTAAAAAAAAACAAAGATGAAGATAAATCAATATTGTTTTTGACACTTAATGAAGAAGATACAGATGATTGCAGTTCATGGTATCTCGACAATGGAGCAAACAATCATATGTGTGGCACAAAGACAAGTTTGTGGAGATAAAGAAGACGGTGAAAGTTAATGTATCTTTTGGGGATACCTCAAAGATCCAAATTAAAAGGATAGGTACGATTATCATATCCTGTAAAAATGGTGGCCAAAACTTGATAAACAATGTTATTATGTGCCAAAATTGAAAAGTAATATTTTGAGTTTGGGTCAACTTCTTGAAAAGGGATATAATATTCATATGAAAAATATGCATCTTTTGCATACAAATTCAAGTAACAACTTAATTGCTAAAGTGCATATGGAAAAGAATAGGTTGTTCCCTTTGAATCTTAAGACCATCGATGCAAAGTGGCTAATGTACAAGATGACTCATGGTGTTGGCCTATGCAATTTGGGCACCTGAAATTTGAAGCACTCACATAAATGGGAGACAAGAACATGGTTGATGGAATTCCGTCAATCAACCATCCCAATTAGTTGTGCGAAACTTGTCTTCTTGGAAAACATGTGAGGATGAGTTTTCCAAAGGAGACAACATCAAGAGCAAGTATGCCACTCCAACTTGTATATACCGATATGTGTGGTCCAATCGATCCACCTTCTTTTGGTAAAAGTAATTACTTCTTGCTTTTTATTGATGATTTAGTAGAAAGACTTGGGTATACTTTTTGAAGCAAAAATCTGAGGTTTTTGTTGCTTTTAAAAATTTCAAAGCACTTGTAGAAAAAGAAAGCGTCTATGAAATAAAAGCATTAATGTCCAATAGAGGAGGCGATTCACTTTAAAAGAATTTAATGACTTTAGTCAATCTCATGGAATTCGTCACCCTCTAACTGTGCCTTACTCACACCAACAAAATGGAGTTGAAGAAAGAAAGAATAGAATAATTCTTTATATGGCTAGATGAATGTTGAAAGTTAAACATCCACCAAAAGAATTTTGGGCTGAGACTATTTGTTGTGCATTTTATTTGAGCAACAGGTCTCTAAAAAAATATACGTGATCAAACTCCTCAAGAATCATGGAGTGTAAAAAATCCAATTGCGAGGCTCTGGAAGAAAGAACTTATGATTTTCTTCCATATTTTAGAGATGAAGTAGAACAAGAGACCATTGAACCTACACATGATGCAACCCCATCTCATTCACCAGCAAATATTACTCAAGAGAGTTTAAGTGAAAGACCGCATAGGATGAAGGGCATCCAAGAACTCTATGATGACACAAAAGAAATTACTAATTTTGTTTTTTATGTGTTGTCTCTTTACTGATAGTGATCCAATGAATTTTGATGAAACTGTTACTGATAAAAGGTGGAGACAAGCCATGGAGGAGGACATCTAGTCAATAGAGAGGAACAATATTTTGGAGTTAGAAACTCTACCTAAGGATCATCGAGCAATTAGAGTCAAATGGGTATACAAGACGAGGAAAAATGCACATGGAGAGGTAGAGAGATACAAGCAAGACTTGCGGCTAAAGGCTACCAGCAAAGTCATGACATCGACTACCAGGAAGTTTATGCACCTATTGCACGCATGGAGATGATCTGTCTATTGATCTCTTTGGTGGCGCAAATGAAGTGGAAAATCTATCGACTAGATGTCAAATCGACATTCTTGAATGGATCTCTTGAATAAGAAGTCTATGTTGAGCAACCATTGAGATTTGTGGTCAAAAATCATGAAAATAAGGTGTTAATGTTGAAGAAAGCCTTTTATGGGTTGAAGCAAGCTCCACGGCAGTTGAATAGTCACATTGACAAATACTTTCAAGACAATGGGTTTACTCGTTGTCTTCATTAATATGATTTTTACATTAAAGTACATACTAATAGAAATATTCTTCTTGTTTGGTTTTATGTTGATGATCTTATTCTGATGGGTAACAACCCAGTTTTGTTTGAAGCTTTCAAGAAAACCATGTCCCTTGATTTCAAGATGACATACATATGACTTATGTCATATTACTCGGGCCTACAAGTGAAGAAAATGGAGGAAGACATTTTCATATCTTAGGAAAGATATACAAAAGAGATTTTGAAGAAGTTCAATATGTTTGATTGCAACCCTGTAAATACCCCAATAGAAAGTGGAACAAAATTGTCAAAGTTTTGATGATGGAGAAAAGGTGGACTCCATTATGTTCAAAAGTCTCGTGGACTCCACTCTGTTCAAATGTACTCTTTGCGGTTGGAGTAGTAAGTCACTTCATGGAAGCTCCTATCTCCACTCACTTGAAGGTCACTAGAAGAATTCTTACCTAAAAGGTACAATCGACATTTGACTATTTTATTCTTGTTCTGATTATTTTAACCCTGTGGGATACTGTGATAGTGATTATGCGAGAGAAGTGAATGACAAAAAAAGCAAATCGAGTTTTATATATTTTCTTGGGTGATTGTGTTATTTCTTGGAGTTCAAAGAAATAATCACATGTTACTCTCTTGACTTGTGAAACTCAATATGTGGACGCGACATCATGTACGTGTCATACTATTTGGTTGAGGAGATTGTTGAAGGAACTCAATTTGCCATAAATTGAAGCCATAATGATTTGTGTTGATAACAAATCTGAGTAAGCACTTGACAAGAATTTAGTGTATCATGACCGAAGCAAGCATATATACACAAGGTATCACTTTCTAAGAGAATGCATTGCTAGGAAACATGTAGAGCTCAAGTATGTGAAATCTCACGATCACGTTGCTGATATATTTACAAAGCCTCTGAATTTTGAAGATTTTCAGAGATTGTCTTGGAGTAAAGAAGAAAAATCAAAATTAAGAGAGATATTTGTGGGAACAAAGTTTGGTATTAACTTATTTGGAAGCCACACTTGTGGAAATTAATAGCGACAAATATTAAAGTTTACAGTACAAATGTGAAAGTTGGCAGCCACATTTGTGGAAGTTGGTAGTCAATTCTTGGTAGAGTTTTAGTGGAGTTTAGCAGCCAAACTTTGTGGAAATTGGCTACCACATTTGTGTCACTAATGATGTTATCAAGAGGTTCAAAACTTTATAAATAGAGTAGTAATTGAACATATGAAGACACACCAAAATAGAGAAAGCAATAGAGAGTAGAGAGAGAGAGAGTAATCAACAAGCTATTTATTACTTTGTGAGAAAATAGTGTGGAAATAATATTATTGTGAGTTGTAAGAAATGAAAGAACTGTTTTATTTTTTTTTCTTAGAATTGAAGGATTTTATTTAATATTAAGAAACATCCATACAAAAGGGAATTGATCTAAGTGAAGCAGTTGCATTTGCATCTCTATCAAGTTCATATGTAATACAAAGAGGGAGATGCTTCAAAAATATATAGTATGTTTCTAATCATAATTGGGTCCTTAGATTTCCATCTGTATTCTGCTAGTGCATCTGCTGTCCTATTTGTCTCCCGTGGAATATGTTCTTACATATGAGTAGTAGCCTTTTGATACTATCAAATTTTCATTAATATTTGTTTTGACGCACGTGTGTTGCACGTGAATATCAAATCATGTACTACACTATTTTTAAAAATAATATGAATATAAAAAATTAAATTTTTTTAAGTAAACAATTAAAAAAGGAATGATCAAGTATAAGTTTGTATGAATAGTGGATGTAAACTTTCTTATATGATTACTGTTGAAAGTTAGTCACTCTTAAAATCTCTTAGTTACACCTCTTCAATATACTTTGTTATTGTTGGAGTTCTTACTTTCAATATACTATAATATAAATAGATATTGATATAAAATATAGAACATATACTAAATTGGATGTTTTAGTTGTAGTATTATATAATTTAACATTGATGTTAGGAAGTGTTCAAATTTCACTGAACATTGAGATTGTCAACGTCTGTAAATCAAATTTGAGTTTTTAAGAAGAGAAGAATAGAAAACATAAAAAAGTCATAGTTTAAAAATGTGAGGAAACCCCTCCATATATACTTAACAAAGGCTGGTATGAGCATTTGCATATGGTTTCTTATCATAAAAGTCACCACCCTTTGGAAAGGTCACAACTCAAAAAAAAAGTCACAACTCTTTGGAAAAGTCGTAATCATTCAATGTGAAATGATGTCTTCTTTAAATATAATATATTATAATATAAATAAATAAATATAATATAATATATAGAAATATAGTAAATTGGGTGTTTTATGAAGAAAAAGAACAATGAAAAACTTTATAAAATTGTAGTTGAAAAATTTGAGGAAACCCCTCTTTATATAGCCAAGAAAGGGTAGTGTGAATGAAGGAATGCTTATTGTCCCTTATAAAAAAAAAAGTCACAACCCTTCTAAAAGGTCACAACTCATCGGAAAAGTAATAACTCTTTGGAAAAGTCACAACCCTTCGAAAAGGTCACAACTCTTAGGAAAAGTTGCAATCCTGTAAAAAGTCACAACCTTTCGAAAAGGTCACAATTCATCGGAAAAGTTATAAGCCTTTGAAAATGTCACAACCCTTTAATGTGAAAAGGTGCTTGTTTTTAATATAATACAAATAGATAAATTTAATAAAATATAAATTATAGAAGATATACTAAATTTGGTGTTTTAAGTTCGGAGTTTTATTATAATTTAATATTTAAGCTAGACATTTCATTCTTTTAAGGTAGAATAGATGAAAAAAAAATAGATATAGATTTATCTAATTTTAATTTGATATGAAATTTTAAAAAATAAAAAAGACTTTAATTTAAGGATATGTAGAATATATAAAAACGTCTCTTAACATTGTGGTCTTAAAGATGTGCCCCCCAACCCCAGAAAAAAAAAGAGCATTCTATATTAAACTGAATAAAAATAAAGTACAACAAATAAATTGGAAACTGATGAGTGCCTATTAAATCTAGTTAGGACTTCAGACAAATTTTTATCATATCATTTTTCTTGAACAACTTGAGACTTTGCATAACGTGAACACCAAGTTGTAGTTTGTGCAACAAAAAAATCATTTTAACTTCTGGTCAAGTTGAAGTTGCTACAAAAGTATATTTATGACTATGAAAATGAGAACATATTAATTATCTAGATAGTCTTCTAGTTTGAGGTTGAGTATTTATATTCTCCTTGTGGCATCATTTTTTGTTGATCTATCTAGTTTACCCAAAAAAATAAAAATTAATTGCATAATTGAATAAATCTCACAATTTTTCTTGTTTAAGAAGACGAATAGAAAACTTACAAAATTTGTAGTTTAAAAGTGTGAGAAGACATCTCTATTTAAGACAACAAATGATAGTATGAAAAAATGTTTATTATGCTTTATCAGATAAGTCACAACCCTTCAAAAAAATCATAACTCATCGAAAAAGTCACAAACCTTCGAAAATATTACCACCCATTAATGTGAAAAGGTGTCTGCATTTAAGTTGGAGTATTATAGTAATTTAACATTCAAGTTAGGAAGTGCTTTTAAGTTAGGGGTATTAGGGAGTTCATGCTTTTAAGGTAGTATAGAGTATAGATATAGATAGATTATTGTATTTCTTATTCGGGTATCATATTTACCCCATTTTAATATTTGATGTTGTTGTTACTCTCTTACTATTACTATTTAGCGTGGGCATTATCCTAAGTTTAATTATCATCTTGTACAACATTTAATACCTTAGACACAAAGATTTAGGTATGACACGTATGAAATTTGTTCAAAAAGCAACCCGCTTTTTGTTAGTGTAATCGAACACATAGATCCCTAAAATAATCTTTTTCGTGCTCAATTTCTAATTAATTAATCATATTAAAAAAATAAAAGTAGCTGAATCAACGAAAAGGTACACGAGAGAAGAAGAAACGATTAAGTTATAAAATGTTGTCAATTAAGATGTTAGAAACACCAGGAACTTGAATACTTAGGTAATGCAATATACATTAAAACCTCACTAAATTAATATAGATGGGACCATGAAATATTATTATCTTATAGAGGTAATATTTAATTGATAAATTAATATTTATTAATTTAAAGAGTGTTTCAACACCATATGATTGTTCGGGGATGAAATCTCAGAAAATTTAAAAGAACCCACTTGTGAAAACGTCATTCATGAACTTGAGGTCATGATTAATGATCTCGGTTACCGCAGTAAAATGGACGTTATAAATAACATGTTGGATGAGTGAAAATAATACATGTTCAGAGGTTCAGAGCTTAGAAGAAATTGTGGATACCATTGAAAAAATAATGTTAATGATGCTATGGTACCTTTGGAATCTATTACACATAAGGAAATTAAACACTTATCGCATTTTGAACCCTTCACAATTTTATGGTGCAATTCGAAAAAATAACACCGAAACTTTTGGATGCAATAAGAAAAGTTAGAGATGAGCTTCAACTAAATTTGAATTTTAACAAAAAACAGAACACTATAGAATCATATTTCACTAAATCCTCACAGATATATTCATACTTTTAAAGAATTATTAATTTATAATATTAATGGGACCATATACTTATATAGGGGTCTTCTGAAAATATATTGTCTTATTATCTTATCGAAATTAGTGGTTTTTTCCATCGGCCCAAGTCGGGACCGGAAAAAATATTATCTTAGAGATGTTATAATTAACCGAGTATTAATTTAGTAAGATTTTACTATAGTTTCACAAGGTAAAAAAAGAGAGTGAAAATTCATCAAATTTAATAACCTATCCACCTAAATATACATAAACAATTCTTTTTTCAATAAAAGATAACTAACACCAATTGTACTGGGAGTGGATGTAAATTTCATGGTACAAGGGGGTTGAATAGTCTATATCAATGGAAGTACTCAAAAACATGATATAAAGAGAATGGACCCGCCTAAATGCAATCGCCAACCATGCCAAATGTCTTACACATTTTTAGATACAATTGGTGGGGTAATGAGATAAGGCAAAGTACATATTATAATTTATATCGCTTCTGTTGGAATACTGATCCCAAATTTGCCTAAGGAATAGGTATATGCTGTCTGTTTCTTTGCAGATTACAACAGTTACGTTATGTAAAGACAATAAAGTAATGACACAATATTTTATTGCGGAAAACCCTGACTCATAAAGGGTAAAAAACTACGACCTACACCTCTGTATAGGATCTAACTCACTTCATTAAACTCTGAGCCTCAACAAAATATTACAAACCTATGTAACCTAAGGAATTATAAACTCTAATTCTTAGACATCAACAACCAACTAGATCGTCGACCCCACTCCAAGTTATGAATTAAGATTTCAACTCTTGCAATCCTAGGAACTAACTCTAATTCCTAAACTCCAATACAAACCCCCCAAGGTTTATGTTCCCAAGTCTTTAAGTTGCCCCAACTTGAAGGCTCTATTCCTACTCCAATTTATACTTCACTGGATCTAGAAAGAATTAAAGATACAACTCGATAAACTCAATACAAGCAAACTTGACTTAAAAACTATAAAACATAAGTCTATGAATCAGGTTCTTCAATTCTTGGTTGACTGCACTTCGTAATCAGAAATCACTCAAATATTAACTCCCTCTATTTAATTGTATTCTTCTTGTAACTCTCTATTTAAGTGCACAGATTTTTTTGGAGAAAACTTGCCCTATTTATTGATCAGGGATTTTTCCTTCTTCATTTGGAACTTAGGTTACTTTTTTAGTGGTTCCTTCTTCTTGTAGGATTAATAGGGTTATTCATTATGCGCTTCCTTTTCCTTGTATGACTCCTTTATAAGAGAAAACTTTTTGTACTGGTTTCTTGTCGAAAAAGCAACCCCTTCACCGCTTTATAACTTATAATTTACGTGGTTGACATTCTCCTAATCCTAGTCAGATTCTGTTTAAAAGGAGCATGCTGAAGCAACCGATTCCTTTCCACTTTTCCTCTATTTATCAATTATCAAAAAATTTCTCTATCTAATAGCTTCTTTTAAAATTATTCATAGCCATGATTAACTATCGCCAACCATGCCACATGTATTACACATTAAATTCATACTTTGAAAGAGTAACCACACGAAGAAGGCAAAAGAAATTAGCAAAATGTCAGCAAACGCATTTATCTTAATACTACAATAATTAATTCGACATTTTACAGAATGTCTAGGCTATACGTATGTTGCTGGTTGCATATCATTATTAACCAAAATCAACACCTCTATTGTTGTTTCATTTTTTTTTCTCTGTTACATTTTCTCCCCCAACGATTTTATAAAGACACGTCGTATGATTCTATTGCAAGACAAAAAGTCACATTCATGTTTTTCTTTTATGTGGGAAGTGAAATACTTATTTTTTACGTAAATTTCTTTTGGTTTGTGGATTAACTTTTATTTTCTTTAAGGATGTCATAATACTTATCAATTGCTAAATGAGTGTCTAAAGATTCATTTTTAGCCGACTTCTTCCTTAATCAAGCTCGATTTACAATTTTCATGCATATTAATTGCCACAAATTTAAATAAATTAGTCTGAAATTTTTAGGGAAACCACAAACAAGAAGTTGTTAATTTGATTCATCATCATTTTATCACGTCTACGCACATGTAAAGATCTAGCTAACTAATTATGTAAATCAATATATATTGTTATGCAACTGTTCAATTTCTCCTCGTATATTTTCTCAATTTAGTTCACAATATTTTCTTTTATTTTTGGAGGCTAGGTCATGTGTTCATTTATTGGTGCGTAAGAACTTGATACATTATTTGATTTGTAATGACAAATGCAACGGATTTTCTTTGATAGGGAGAAGATCAATCCTCAATCTTGACTAATATAGTGTGATAGTTTATTCCTAAGTTATGTTAAGAATATAGCACATTTCTAACTTATTGGATATTTTAATTTTTAGTTTATAATTCAATGCATAACTTATTACTACTTTTAGATGCATAATATTTGGGATACACGTGTAGTGCACTTGTCCAGAGCTAGTAATTTTATAATTCAATGCATAACTTATAACTACTTTTAGACAGGAGCGTCTTAACAAGTTTGGGGGTCTAAAGCCAAACTTCACCGAGAGGCCTTATATTTTTAGTTGACATTTATAAATTGAATAATTATAATATACTTAGTGTAATCCTACAAATGAGGTCCGAAGAGGTAGAATATATGCGGACATTATGAAGTAAGAACACAAATAATGTAAACTTTCAATGAACAATATATAATATAAAGTTAGAATCATAAAACCTGGCTCAAAATTTTGAAAATTTTATATAATGATATAGAAATAGACTCAAATAGTGTTGCGCTGAATTTGATAAGTTGATAGAATTTTATTTTAAAAGTAGGTGATTAGTTTTAGCGCTTGAAATTTCATAAGACACCAAAAAATAAAGATTTGATCGTTTTATAAACATACAACAATATATTTTGCATAATGTACAAGGTTTAAATGTTTGAAAGACTTTACAACATTCAATAATGAGAGAATAAAATAGTGAAAGGGAATAAAAAAGGATAATATAAGAATAATAATATTGGTCCATGATAATCGTCAGAATATAAATGAGGCAACAAAATAGATAGCCACGTAATAAATGACACTACAATTAATCAAACATTATTCCATTTCTCAATTATTACAATGTTCTCTGTATTAAATGAGGTAAAAAATTACTATATTATATTTTCTATCCAATTTTTTTCAAATTTATCATTACATAATATTTTCTTAACAATCAATATATATATATATATAACTTTGGGAGAAAATGGAGGCCCCAAGCAATTGCTTTAGTGGCCTTATGAACGAGATGACCCTGCTTTTAGATGCATAATATTTGGGATACACGTATAGTGCACTTATCCAGAGCTAGTAATTTTATAAACATAGGAGTTAAATTTAAATTTGAGGGGAGGAGGTGCATTTTGGAGGGTTGGAGACACTTTTTGGATTTTTGGCCATTGGTGCAAAATAGTTGTTCACATATCACATCACTAACAAGGAAATTGTTGAAAAGTACTATTGTGAATAGACCACGTACGAGTCCTTCAGCACGTGATCCTTTCTTCATATATTGAAAAAGCTCTCAAACTTGCACATATTTACTAAAGAAATATGGAGAAATAATGAAGTAAATTTCAAATTCAAGAGCAAATAAAAACTTAGGTTGTTAAAAAGGGATCCAAGTTCCCATACTAGTGACGCATTTGGAATAAATAAAAGACACATGGATATTACCATAATTGCCTTTATGATATGCAAGTTATAGCACGAAGAAGGAAGAAAGAAAGAGAAGTTTCCTAAATGTTTGTAGTCTCCTGAAGAAAAGTATAGACGTCTCCATATCATTTCAGAAGACTTTACTAGACCTGTTTTGATATGACGAGATCAGTGAATCTAGGACTCTGATATCAATTTTGTCACGATCCTGTCCCGCCGTGAGTGCAACCCACACTAACCCCGGTGGGAGAACCAACTAATTAACTACTAACACAAATTCCATAAAGCAATCAAAATATAACCAATTTACAATTAAAGGATATGTTTTATAAATTCAAAACAAAGTTAACACAAAATACAATAAATTATCATCAACATTCGTGAAAATAATTCCCTAGAAACTGAATATTGTAATTGTCTAGAATAAGATAATGCAACCCCAATATCCTTCTCCCAATCATTTCTCAGCAAAACCAATGAGTACGACTAAAGGAAAACTATGAAAAGATCTTAGAGCTAGCTGTCTCAATCATCCACAACTCTGAGATCAATCCAACCCATGACAACAATACTTGAAAGCAGTTAAAAGGATATTGAGGTATCTTAAAGACACAATCGACTATTTCTTATGTCATCAAGGAAATGATCTACAACTTAAAGGCTACATTGATGCTGATTGGGGAGGAAATTTAGATGAAACAGAAAATTCACCTCTGGATTTGTATTCTTGCTTAACAATGTCACCATATCATGGATTAGAAAGAAGCAGTGATGCATGGCCTTGTTGAAAGATGATGGAACACACCAAAAATTTCTAAGCTAAGACCCAAATCATTCTTCATTTGTGTATAAGGTCGTATCGGGTAATTTTTAAATTGTGGTTAGGTGTTAAGGTCAATTCTTTAGTGACGGAATAAATTTGGACATTAATTAAGGTCTGAAGAATCCCCTAACACAAAGTTGAGTTGAAAGCGCGCTTCCATACCAATTAAGTTTTGATATAAGATACTACTTAGATCAACTTCAAATGATCATATCTCTCAACACATAAAGAATTAGGTATATGACCTATAAAATTAATGGTCTATGATTTCTCTTTCCAATGCCCCCAAGGTTGCCTCATTTCGAGTTTGGAGTAAAAAGTTATGATTGCTTTACCAGGGAATGTCGCATCAGAGTTTTCAGAGTCAATGACTACGAATCCACTTCTATGGGTCATAGATTGAACTATCATCTATATTATCAACACGTGAAAAATGTTTCGGTAGTCAATTTTGGGGTCCAATTCCTACGGACCCATCTACGGGTCATAAAAACTTCTACGGGCAGTAGTTTGTGCTCGTAGAATGAACTTTTTAGCCTTAAAATTTCAATATGAATTCCACAGATGGAATCTATGGTCCGTAGATCAAACCATGAATTGTGGATGGCCCCGTGCAAGGTTTTCAATAGCTTTTTAAGAGGGGTTTATTTTGTTTTTTCTCACTTTTCCTAAGTCAGAGCCATGACGTTATAACTTCAATTAGGGGAATATATTCTACCAAGTACTTAGTTTTCTTTTATTTTGTGCTCTACACTCCACCAAATCAAAAAAAAAATTGTAAGGAAGACAAAAGCTACGGTTTCAAGGCTTGGAACAAGTTCTTCCTCAACATTCTTCAAGAACCTTATTTTTCCAAATATGTAAGGCTAATCATAGTGATGGATTGGTTCATCCTCACGCCCTTTATATAAATTCAGTCAGTAAGAGTTAAATCAATGTTCTACTCAAAGTTTCATGATTTTCGCTGAATTCAAATTGTGCTCTTAGCTTATTCCGAGTTTGAATTTCTAATTATTAGATTTTGATATTTTATATATTGATATCCTTGAGTTGTGGTTCATGCTTATATTTCACATGAACTCTAGTTATTGATTCTTTTTATTAAAAGCCGTTGTGCATTTATTTCTATGCATTAATTTTGGAATTTAAAGTGATTTCAAGCGTATTTTAAAGTATCTTTTAAGAAGAGTTTAAGGGTACACAAGTGTTTCTAAAACTTTTTACAAAGGTAATTATATGGGACTTCTTATACATTGATTTCAGACTTAAAAGGTAAGTCAATAAGTATCCGTTTTAAATGCATGTTTTGGAAAGAGTTTTAAAGAAAGAATCAAATGGTTTCATATGTACTATTTGGAAGTTGAGAAAGAGAAGTAGTACAATTAATTTCTGAAAAGTACTTCAATAAACAAAAGTGAAAGTGAAGTAAAGAAATAGTCTCTTTCTTGTAATTAAAGGGTGATTAAACATAATTGATATGATTTGCATTGGGCGTAGTATCAAGCATAGAATTGGGTAATAGTCTATTTTTAATCGAAACCCCATAAAACTACTTAACCAGAGTAGGATAGGATCGCACCATTTTTTGGGCGACTCCTCACTGCCTCATGGATCCATAGTTATAGTTATCATCCTATACTCCGGCAAAGTATAAGATTATTAACGATATCTGTAGGTTGCTAACTGCAGTAACTTCTAGTATATGTTTTATTTACCTCTTGTTACTAGTTTGAATAAGTCTCCTACTATGTGGAGCACATTTAGGAGTAGTTATAGTTCCTATTATCTAGCATTAGTTAGTTGTAGATCATGTGCAGGTGGTGGCCTGCACTTTAGCATCAGTTGGTTGAAGATTATGTATATAATAGCTTGCTGCCAGACTTAATGAAATTATCTTTTGACCTTCCCATCTTAATCTTTATATGGTATCAGAGCATTATAAGCTCCACCAAGTTAGATCCATCTATTTCTTTTAAAGCTTGCTCATATGTGGCTCCAGTTACTGATGCTACTGCTGCCAGCAGTCCTACAGTTTCTGCCACCACTAATGTGGTGCAATTTAACCCTGTTGCTCAGTTACCTCTTAAGTTACAAGGTAACCTCAACTTTTTAACCTGGAAAGCACAACTTGTGATGCTACTAAACGGGCATCAACTCATGGGGCATCTTGATGGAACCACAACAACTCCATCCCCTACGATTATCCAAAATAATCTTACTGTACCAAATCCCAATTATCAGATTTGGTTCTCTCAAGATCAACTGATCCAACAAGCAATGATGGCATCGGTCGATCCTACCATTGCTCCAACTGTTGCCGCAGCAACATCTGCTAACAAAGCGTGGGAACTCCTTCACACAGCCTATGCCAACAAAAGTCATACTCGCATCTTTAGCTTGCGAGATCAATTGCAAAATACCAAGAAGGCTTCTAAAACCATTGCAGAATACTTACAGGAGGTTCGTTCTCTCTCTGATGCTCTCAAAGTTGCTAGTTCACCTGTCAATGACGATGAACTTATTGTCAAAATTCTAAGTGGTCTTGGCCCCGAGTACCGTGAAATCTCTGCTGCAATACGCGCACGAGACTCTTCCTTGAGCTTTGAAGAATTATTTCACAAGCTCACAGATTATGAGCTTTTCCTCAAACATCAAGATCTGGAAAAACCATCTTTTATGATCACAGCTGCTGTTGTCCAGAAGTCCAACACACCTCCGCAATTCAATAGGAATAATTCTCGCTTCAACAATCAGCAACGGAAACCATCTCAATCTCACCAATGGAATTCCAATAATCCGCAATCGGATTCCAACAATCAACAAAACATGAGACAATTTAAGCAATCTGTCAAATGTCAATTGTGCCAAAAGTTTAGTCACACAGCAGATGTATGTCGCTCCAAGTCGCATAATCATTTTGAAGCTAAGGTTAACTTTGCATCTGGCCTACAATCGTCTGGAAACTCTTGGGTTCTAGACTCTGGTGCAACTCACCATGTCACTAGTGAACCTCACAACCTTGAAGAGTATACAGGAACAGAAGAAATTTCTATGGGTGACGGTAAAACCATTCCCATCACTCATATTGGTTCAACTTTGATTCAGGCATCTAATACTGCTTTTAAGCTTTCTGACACACTTTGTGCTCCTTTAATAAAGAAAAATCTCATTTCTGTTGCTAAGTTTTGTCAAGATAACCACGTATCTATTGAATTCTTCCCTTTTACTTTTGTTGTGAAGGACTTGCATACTCTGAAGCCGTTGGTACAAGGCCGGAACAATAATGGATTGTATGAGTGGCCGCATCTGCACATCAGGAAGCCATCCATTCACCTCTCCTCCACAAAAGCCCCACATAAACTCTGGCATGGTCGATTGGGTCATCCCCACTCTAGAATTTTAAATTTTATTCTGAAGAAATTTTCTTTACCTGTCGTTGCTGGAAAAGCCAAAGTTGAACCTTGTAATTCTTGTTCTTCTAATAAAGCGCATCGTTTGCCATTTCAACGACTCACTTACCACCTTACCACCTGATTTTTGGTCTTTTGCCTGTCATCATGTTGTCTACCTTATCAACAGACTTCCCACTCCCATCCTGAATAATGAGTCGCCCTACCAAAAATTATTTGGTCAATTTCCTGATTATACCACCCTAAGAGTTTTTGGCTGTCTTTGTTACCTATGGCTTAAACCTTATACTAAAAATAAACTTGAGCCACGGTCTGCCCCGTGTGTGTATTTAGGTATCTCCAGACTCACCATGCTCATAACTGCTTTGACCCAGTTCAGTCGAAATTTTTTGTAAGTCGTGATGTACAATTTTTTGAAAAAGAATTTCCTTTTAAAAGAATGTTTATTCACTTGCAGAAATATACTTCCCAATTAAGTTGGGAAGTTGTTGAATCCAAAGAGGAGACTCCAACAACAATTCCAACTCCTCCTCTCTTTATCCCACCACCTATTCCAATCCCTGTAGAGTCCAACTCTCACCATACAACCTCTTCCCCAAGCGATGCTCACTCCAATAGCCACAGCCAAGTACCAGTAGCTGCAGAGACATCAGGTAATACACAACTTCCTGCTCCTTCTTTTTTGCATGATCCTACCATCCACAAGCCTTTACTCACGTACCAGAGACGCAAATCTAATAAGTTCATACAAACACAACAATTACTCCCAGCCCCTAGCGCCACCACTCCCCCACCCCTGACATCCAGTTATCCCTCTCCTGCCATACCTGCTACCCCGATTCCCCCACCACCCTTAAACCGAATTATAACTCGGTCTCAGAATAATATCTCCAAGCCAAAGAGAAAACTCTCTTTTCTAACCCATTTGATTCCTACACCTGTAACTTTCAAACAGGCTGATAAACATGAAGAGTGGAGGCAGGCAATGCAAGAAGAGTATGATGCCTTAATCAAAAATCAAACTTGGGAACTCGTAACGCGAGACCTGTCCAATAATGTGGTGGACTGCAAATGGTTGTATCGGATCAAGCGAAAAGCAGATGGCTCTATAGATCGTTTCAAAGCTCGTCTAGTTGCAAAAGGGTTCACGTAGCGCCCTGGATTGGATTTTCATGAGACATTCAGTCCCGTTGTCAAACCAACAATGGTCAGGTTGGTTCTATCTATCGCTGTGCAACACAATTGGCCAATCCATCAACTTGATGTCAATAATGCTTTCCTTCAAGGAGAATTGGACGAAGAAGTGTTTATGTCTCAACCCCAAGGATTTATCAATCCCCAATTCCCGACTCATGTTTGCAAGCTGAAAAAGGCTATTTATGGCCTCAAACAAGCCCCTCGGGCTTGGTATAATTCTCTGCATGAACATCTGCTGAAAATGGGGTTTGTCAGAACAAAATCTGACACCTCTCTATTTGTATGGAAGCATATGGCTGTAACTATTTGCGTTCTTGTCTATGTTGATGACATCATAATCACTGGCAACCATCCAAAAGTGATCAAATTTTTCATCAGTTCCTTGGCAACTAGATTTTCGTTGAAAGATCTTGGCTATTTGAACTACTTCTTGGGTGTTGATGTTAAGCACATACCAGATGGTCTCATTCTTTCTCAATTAAAATATATTCTGGATATTCTTTCCGAACTGGATATGGAAAATTGCAAAGGTGTTTCTACCCCCATGTGTTCCACTGTACCACTTTGAGTGGCTGACGGTTCGCCACATAATGATGCCACTCGCTACCGGCGTACCCTTGGCAAATTGCAGTATTTGTCCCTCACACGGTCTGACATCTCTTATGCAGTCAATAAATTGTCTCAATTTATGCATGTCCCGACTGATGAACATTGGAAAGCGGTTAAAAGAGTGCTATGGTATCTCAAAGAAACTTCAAATTCAGGACTTCGCATCATTCACAGCTCTGACTCCCATTTGTATATGTATGCTGATGCGGACTGGGCTGGCGATCCAAATGACAGAATCTCTACATCAGGTTACATTCTTTTCTTTGGACCAAATCCAGTCAGTTGGTCATCAAAAAAACAACGTGCAGTAGCTCGCTCATCCACTGAGGCAGAGTACAAATCCGTCGCCAATGCACTTGCAGAGCTCACTTGGGTGCGAAACTTACTTCATGAGTTACATGTCACCATTTCGAAGATGCCAACAATCTACTGTGACAATGTTGGAGTGACTTATTTATCTCACAACCCAGTTTTTCATACCCGTATGAAACATGTTGCTGTTGATTTTGCATATGTCCGTGACCAGGTTCAAGATCATCGAGTCCATGTTACTCATACGCATGCTTGTGATCAACTTGCTGATACATTCACCAAGCCACTACCTAAATCAGCATTTACTAGGTGTCGTTCCAAGTTAGGCATTGTTGCACCTTGCCTACCTTGAGGGGGTGTATTAACGATATCTGTAGGTTGCTAACTGCAGTAACTTCTAGTATATGTTTTATTTACCTCTTGTTACTAGTTTGAATAAGTCTCCTACTATGTGGAGCACATTTAGGAGTAGTTATAGTTCCTATTATCTAGTATTAGTTAGTTGTAGATCATGTGCAGGTGGTGGCCTGCACTTTAGCATCAGTTGGTTGAAGATTATGTATATAATAGCTTGCTGCCAGACTTAATGAAATTATCTTTTGACCTTCCCATCTTAATCTTTATAAAGATGACCCTTGCAACGTGGGTTAAACGTTGTATCATTGCTAGGCTCATAGTGATGGTTGTCGGTTAAAGAGTATGTTATTTTCATATTGCTTTTATTGCACATCTTATATTGTAAAACTTAAATGGTTTTCACTTCGTATTCATGTATTGATTCAGTTGAGTTGCTTTCAGTTCTTCAGTTCAGTTATTTGTTTATTTGGCCATATTGCATACTTGTACATTCAATGTAATAATGTCTTTTCTTAGGCGTATTTATATGCCCATTTACTATGATTTACCCACATGTGCCTTATGTTTCGAGGACATTCTTGATGATAATGATTGTGTTTTGATTATGAATTACAATAAATGCACACTAACCTACGTGATAAGCATATGCAAGTATTCCTAATGGAGTATGAGCTAAATAGGAGGCGATGGAAGCGAAGGGAAAATGAGCGCGAAGAAAAACAAACCTGGAGCAGCTTTGGCATACCGTGCCAGGGGCCTAAACTATTGGAGCCAAGTTCTAGCAAACTACTGGCGCGCTTCCCCAGCAGTCCTGGCACTATGGTGGTGCGCTGCCCTATGCCAACTCTGACTTTTCAGATAAATTTTAGTTGATTTAGGATTCCTAATTGGACTAGAAGTAGAATTATTTTTTCTTAAACTCTATAAATAGGATCCTAGGGATATTTTGTGAAGGAACAACTTATTCATCATACTTTGTAGTTGTAATGCTTTTTAGGGTTCTTTTCTTCTTCTTCTTTTTATTTTCTTAGACATTAGTAGCTAAAAACCCTTGTTCTGGGGTTGTAGCTATGGGTAATTGTTGAACATCGATTGTTTTGAATTAATGTTGGTTATCACTTAAATTACTTTTATATTCTTGATTTAGTATTTCATGATTGGACACCATAGAGATAAACTTATTGTCTATTCCTGGACTCAAGAGACGAAGAGGTAGATAGACCAAAGAATACAAAGAGCTTGATCTCTCTTGTATATAAGTCACTTGTTCAAATTTGTGTTCAGGATTGAAATCCGGACGAACACCGAGCTTGGTTACCAAACATGATGAAATATAAATGCTCGCCAATTGAGTTTGTTTATCCCCGCTCAACGATGTAGTTAGACAGTCAATTGGAGTAGGCAATTAGAGGTTGGGAGATCATGATCATAAAATCAACCTTGTAAATCAGTAATTTGATAACCTTGGTTAATTCATTACATGATATGCGATACATGAAACCTTAAGCATGTTGCAGCCTTGGAATTTTCCAACCATTGTAAGTAATTTTATTATTTCATTCTTGCATTCGTAGTATTCAAATAAAAATCAAATTCTTTTGGTACTCTTGAATAAATAATTAGACTAGTATAGGCCGGAAAAATAACAGACGTAGCTTTACTTAGATAGGGCTTTGATTCGTCTTTTTTTTTTTCTTAGTGATTGGAAAGGAGGGCGCCTGGGTAATTTTAGTAAAATAGTTAATCTAAAGTCCTTTGGGTTCAATAATCCGTCTCTTTTAGAGCCACTATATTACTTGTGCGACCCGTACACTTGCATGTGCAATTGGAAACAACAATGTCATTCGACCTGGATCTTTTTATGATGTAGATTCAAGTATTTAGAATCATCAATAAGCATTCCGTTGAGATTACTTCATCTATTCGTCAGTTTCTGGTGAGACCTCCCTGCTTTCGAAGGACTCCATTTTTTTTGCTCTATAGTAGTAGGATTTTGAGGTATCGTGGTTCTTGTCCCGATACCAATCTTTAGATAGTAGAGGTTTCATGGATAGGTAGAGTTAGATGGTTACCAATATTTTTCTCAGATGTTTTATTAAACACTTACTATTTAAATTAAGTATTTTCAGACGTTATTTTAAAAGTTTTTTAAATATTTTAAATTCTCATCTATTATCACCCAATATGGGCCTAAACACAAATGTTGAAAGGTTCGGTTCTCACCCTTTGAGTCATTCATCCTCAATTGATGGTAAAGCTGTAATGAAAGAGAAAGGAGATACTGTTACTATCTATCTGACTTTGGAACATGCCTATTAACATAAATAGGATTGGTTCATACTAAGACTTTGGAACTCAACTAGATCACCCATTATGATCTTGGGCATATTTATATGCTCATTTACACTATTTTCCCTGCATGTACCTTTATTTTTAAGAACTTTCATTACTTTATTGGTTGTGTTTTGATTAGTATTGTGATAATTGTGAACTAAGAAATCTAATTAGATATTTCAGGGAAATGATGTAAGAATTAAGTAATTAGGAGCTGAAGCAAAGGGGGAAAGCTTGAAAACAAATCAGAGGAAATGCGTGAAAGAGAACTACCAAGAGAAATTTGGGTTGTGGTGTACTGGTGGCGTGTCACCCCAGGCCTTAAACTACTGGTACCCTAGGCCTGGCGCACTGGTGGCACACCGCACCAGACCACAAACTACTAAGGCCCTGGTCTGGCGCTATGGTGGTGCTCTTCCCCACAAAAGCCCCAATAAAAAAATATGATATTTAAGGATTTCAAATCGAAGAAGGAAAGGGGATTATTTTCCCTAACCCTATAAATAGAATATTGTGCCTCTTTTGGAGGGAACCGAAATGCTTTTCAAGTGCAAGAGGAAAGGAATAGAATTCACCGTTAGAGTTCTTCTCTTCTTTTTTTCTTAGACATTACTTTGCAAGAAAATAATTATCTTTATAGTTTTTATTAGCATTAGTAGCTAAGAACCTTTGTTCTAAGGCTGCAACTATGAATGATTGTTGAACATTGATTTTATTGGGTGAAGTTGGTTATCTCATAAATTATTATTGTGTTCTTATATTACTATTTTAATGCTTGATCACCATTAGAATAAATCTATTGTCTACTTTTGAACTCAAGAGAGGAATAGTGGGATAGAACATGGAATACAAAGAACATGATATTTTATTGAATATCACTTGAATTGATTTGTGTCTAAGAAAGGATATGTGTAGGTGCCATGCCTGGTTACGAAACAAGATGATAGATTTAATGCTCGCCAGTTAATTCAATCTATCCCATTCAATGATGTAGTTAGACTGTCAAGTGCGGTAGGTGACTAGAGATTGGGAGATCATGATCATAATATTAAGCTTGTAAATCAATAGTTTGATAACCAAATGAAATCCATAAAAGATATGTGATCATGAATTCTTAGTTACGCTACAGCCCCAGAATTATCCTAAACTATTGTTAACATTCATATTGAAGTATAATCATTATTAGTTAGTATACTTCTTTCATTTTTGCATTCTTAGTATTCTAATATCAATAAAATCTTGTGGCACACTTGCATAAATAATTAGAATTAGTATAATTAGGTAAATAGTTAATGGACAAGTTATTTGGGTTCAAGAATATGACTCTTTTAGAGCCACTATATTACTTGTACAAACACATACACTTGTGTGTGCATTTGGGAGCAACATGTTTTTAGCGCCGCTGCCAGGAACTTAGAAATTAATTATTCTTCTAGCTTTTACTTTTTCTTTTTATTTATTAAGTTTTTTTTTTTCATTTTCATTTTTTGTGTACAAGTATTTTATTTTTTTCCTTGGAATTTTGGTACTCCTATTGATAAGGACGATTAAGACAAAATGGTTGTTGGGTGATGGGTATCCTTGTTAGTATTGTAGAGGACCCCACTTCGATATAGAGTGGAATACTATTCAAAAGAGTGGGTCATATGCACCTACAAAATCTTTTTATTGGATTGTATGTCATACATGTGGTGGTCGAGATGGTTATTGGAATGGTTGTCCTAACTCTTATTCTCCTCCCCCGAACATCTATTATGATTCTTCTTTTATTTTTTATATTGGCAGGAATGGTGAAGTGGAGGATGCGGAACAAGAGGCTCACAATATGAATTTATTTAAGAAACTAATGAGTAGGCTGGACATAATTGATTTAGCAATCAAGGAACAATGATCAAAACACATGGAACTGTAGGCTAAAGTTGACGCTTATAAAATGCAAGTTATAGGCCTAGCTAATACTTAATTAGAAGAAGAGAGTAAATCTCTACAAGGAGAAAGTTGTGAAGAAGTAGAGATAGTGAGTCAATCTTGGTTTTAGGAACAAGCTCAACGTTTCAAGTTTCAAGAGTCTATCTGTGATAGTCTTACGTACATGAAAACACAACTGACAGAAGGAAGAGTTGAGCTCACACAAAAAATAGATCAATCTTTGGGTAGTTATGCTTGATCATGTGATTAAAAAAGTAATCTAATACTCATGAGAACACAACCAATACCCTTTGATTTAGTTTTAAAATCATTTTTACTCTATTGGTTGTCACTATAAGAAAACTGTGAATTACATGGGGATTTTCCTGGGGATTAGTATGAAAATTTGTAGGAAAATTTTCTATGGATCCCTAGGAAAATCTCCATGTATTTCATACTTTTCTTGTAGTGTGTGTTTTGATGAGTATTGTGATAATTGTGTACTAAGACGTGTGATAAGATATTGCAACGAACTCAAGAATCAAGTAAATAGAAGCTGAAGCAAGGGAGGAAAGCTTGGAAACAAATCAGAGGAGTGAGCAAAATAAATTGATCAAGAAAAATCTAGGTTGTGGTGCACTAGTTGTGTGTCGCCCCAGGCCCTAAACTACTGGCGCACTCATGGCACGTCGTTCCAGGACCCAAACTCTTGAAGTCCAGGTCTGGCGCTATGGTGGCAGCACGCCCCAGAAAATCCCCAAAGAAAAATCTCCAATTTTAAGATTCCGAATTCAAGAAGGAAAAAAATATTATTTTCCCTAACCCTATAAATAGAACATTGTGCCTCTTTTGGAGGGAACCGTCATACTTTTCAAGTGCAAGAGGTAAGGAATAGAATTCACCATTAAGGTTCTTCTATTATTCTTTTCTTAGATAATACTTTGCATGAAAATAATTATCTTTGTATTTTTTATTAGCACTAGTAGCTAAGAACCTTTGTTCTGGGGCTGCGACTATGGATGGTTGTTGAACATTGATTTAATTAGATGAAGTTGGTTATCTCATAAATTATTCTTGTGTTCTTATAGTACTATTTTAATGCTTGATCACTATTAGAATAAATTTATTTTCTACTTTTGAACTCGAGAGAGGAATAGAGTGATAGAACGTAGAATATAAGGAGCATGATCTTTTTCTGAATATCACTTGAATTGACATGTGTCTAGGAATGGATATACCTACGTGTCATGCTTGGTTACGTAACAAGACGATAACTTTAGTGCGAACTTGATTCCATATATTTAAGCTCAATGATGTAGTGTCACAACCCAACCCAACTGGCCGTGCGGGCATCAACTCTACCACTTAAACCCTCAATTCCCAAACGGTTTAGCCATGCGGAAGATTCGAGAAAACTAGGATAAAAACAAATTCATAAAGATTTTCATAAATATAAGAGTTTAAACAAATCAAGTTCAGACATGTAAAGTAATTAACACCCCAGGGATCTAGTCTAAACAGGTACAAAAGCTACTAAGTTTACAAGGTAAAACATAATAATGAGGAGACACAACTTCTACCATGCGAAAGGAAAGATAGAAGCTGTTGGAGATTGCCTTTGTCTTCACTTATAAAACATCACTGATCTTGCAACCAGACTATGCCCAAAAGGCATAGCAACAGTAGTAGCAATACAAAACTACACATACTTGTAGGCATCATCGGTCAACCTGCTACCCACCACATAATATAAGAAATCAACAAGTGAAAACAAGTAGTAAAACTATTCATTCCTCCACCTTTATAATTACCTGCCCTCACCAGTTTCGGATACTAAAACTCGTACTAGCATACTTGACTTTCAACCCCTTAATCATTCCAGTCTTGGTCATGACTTAACCATTCTACCTCTTAAAGGATACTCCGGACATAACCACTAGCAACACACCCTACTTCATTCACGTCAACACTCAACTCTTGACTACTTAGTACGTTATATCAAACTTGTTAATTGTTTCAATACTAATCCCCTACCGGATAATACATGTCTATTTGAAAACACAACAAAACACCTCCCCATTTCTCAATAACAATACTCACTACCACCCTCCACGGGCGACCCGTAAGGACACTCGGACCCTTGTTCTCTACTTACCGTTTCAACTCCTGATTTTTAACCTAACCATTCCCAATCCACTACACCAACAAATATATCCAGCTAAATTTCAACATCACAACCAACCCATATGTCTATATAGAATGCACAACCTAGTTAACATGTCATGATTCAATGTACAAATTCCATATTCTCAAGATATACAAATATGCCAAGTCAATGGTCCTCTTATGAACCCACACCCAAAATGTTAGTGTACTGGAACGTGGTACCCGATCTAAGCAAGTGTGCTAAAATGTAGTACCCGATCCAATAAGTATGCCGGTACGTGACATCCGATCCAATGCAAGTTAGCGTGTCGGTACATGACACCTTATCCAATGCAAGTTAGTGTGTCGGTACGTGACATCCAATCCAATTATCACAATCATGATCATATTCACATCCATAATGTACAATACTCACATCATATAGTCAAGTACTCAAGTTCAGGCATGCATTGTTATAATAAATTCATTAGATTTGTTTCCACTTTTATCGAATATCATACCCGCATGCATACCATACGCCAATCGATCGACTAACATTATACATTTAGGAAATCACAACAATCGCCTAAACCCTATTTCATGAACTAGGGCTTTGTCCTACGGTATACGTCTAATGTAACACTTAAGGATATACACATAATCAACCTTTTTTTGATGCAAAAAAAGCCTACGCATGAATTATAGCGTCAATTCCAGCATACTACGTAGTGAATAACATATTTATAATTAATCTATAAATAAAGCTAGCCTACCTGGGCACCAAGTATTCGCAGAGGGTTTATAGATAAATTTCTAGTTTTCGAACGATGGGACGGTGGATTTTGACCAGAAATTTGTAAGCAATCGCCATCCCCACACTAGAAATCTCTTTCTCCTCCCTTAACAAGCCTAGCGTATCCTTGAGAGGGTTTATGGGGTGTTCCTCGCCTATTTTAGGTGTTTTTGGAAGAAGGAGAAAATAAGATTTCATGTTATTTACATTCTGTCTTACCTATCCCGCTCTGGCGGCTACTTATCCCGTTGTGGCGGTGCCACCTTAGCGACATCAAGCCCACCCCGGCGGGACAGTGGCCCCAGTATTTTCTTAAAGTTTTAATTTCCTAAATAATGACGATTCGAGTCGTTACAATAGATACCAATTTACCCCTCGTTCGTCCCCGAACTACTAGTGAATGGATCATCACGCGTCCTATCTTGGAGTACTTTTAAACTAATGAACTGGTGCATTACGGAACCACAACGGATGGTGACTTTTCAAAATTTTGACACACGAAAGGTGAGATACTCAAGTGCTGGTTAGGAATTTGAGGTAACACACAAAGAAAAAAACGCGTCCTATTTATACAACCTGATCCCATGAGAGACATGCCTCCCACTAGGGCGGGGCTGTTGTGGCGAGATATCTCCTGCTATAGCAGGGGATTGTAACCAGTAAATTGGGGAATGGGGAATGGTTTCCCCATTTCTCCCTTTTTCTCATACAAACTCTCCCAAAACCCTCTCGATTCATCTACTTCGAACGTCATTTCTAAGGTAAATTTCTTGTTTATTATGCTCTTTACTTCAATACTTGATTAACAACGATTGCATGCTGCTACTTAATTGATTAGAAACGGTTTTTGGTTAGTTTTTCAAAAATGAACATAATTTCTTGTTGGTTAGAAAAATGTAGCATGGGCACTTCCCTTACGTCCCCAACGTCTCCACGACGCCCTAGGCGTAAGGATTTCGTCAACAAATGGTCGAATTGGTACCAAAATGGGTGGAGGAAGTTGAAAGGTCTCTTGTAGAAAACTTGGATGTGGACGCTATTTAGGGGTTATTTTGCCAAAATAATTGCATAATTATGTTCTAAGATACTTAACATACTCTGATTTATTGAAATTCTGTGAAAACAGGGGTTTTGGGATGAAGGGCGCCATAATCGCACCTAGTGTCCTAGATGAAGGCCGTTCTGGCGACCTTCATCCCTTTGTAGCAGCCTCTCTCATCTCTTTATGGCAGGATTCAGGCCACTGTGGCGGGACACAGTGGGGCAGTAGCCCCTTGCCACTTAGAGCAGAAAATTTTTCTCTTCCCTTTATAACCCAAAATTGCCTAACTCTATCATGTTCTAACATATATCTTCCAACTTTTTGCAGGCTTCTCTAAATAGCTGGTGCTAACGAGGAAAATCCACCTTTTTCCGCTTCCCCGATGTTGCTAGTCGGGAAAGGCATCACGACTACCGGAACAACAAGTTTTGTTGTGAGAGAGGCTTTGTCTTACTTAGACTGGAGGAGAAGGTGCCTGCCTTTTATGCTCGCTTGATGGAGTTCGGATGGGCTCTACTGACTAAGGCTCCCCCTACTGCATGTTCTGACTAGGTGAGGGAGTTCTATGTCGTTCTACCTACAGTTCGCTGGGATGATCCCCATCCTACCATTTGTATCTGGGGAGTCGATATCCCTATGAACGCTACAACCATTAATGAGATGCTAGAGGTGCCCGAGGTCTCAAATGCGGAGTACGAGGCCAAGCTAAAAGAGATGGATGTGGACTGACTGAGGGACACACTGCTGGAGTCTGCACACCGGGAAATAGTTTATTGGCCTACTGCCGAAGGCATCACTAGTGCGAACCGGTCACCAGATGATAAGAGGTGGCTGCACTTGGCTACTAGGAGGATCCATCCATTGGGCAACCGTAGCGACGTGACATTTCCTTATGCCTTGGTGGTGGCGTACATTGTGCAGGGCGTTAAGCTAAATGTGGGGGCACATATTATCTCAGAATGGAAGATGTTCTACCTAGGAAATAAGAAGACTTTCATCCTACTAGGACTTGTGACTACGATGTGCAAACAGGCGGGGGTGCCCCTCTTAAAAACTGATGAGGTGCTCATATGGATCCCCCCCCTTCATCATTTTTTGGTTAGGCAGGGTTCTACTTCTAGGAGCAAAAGGATGAGGACAGACAGGGCCAGTAGAAGTCAGGCGGCAACGGAGGCAGACAGCGAGGGAAGGGAAGACGGTGCAGGCGACGACACTCATCCCTCCCGGTCACAGTCCCCACTCTTAGGTGCACAGGTGGAAGAGGATTTAGTGGCTATCCAGAAGAGATTGGGACATTCTTTTGCTAACACTACCCCGGTTCCACCCAGCACTGCCTTTGAGGTTGAGATGCTCCGCCGAGAGTTGCGCCAGCAGAGGAGGAATGGTCTGGAGAAGGATCCTCTGATGGTCCGAATATGGAAGGCTGTGAGGGTCATCTTCACTTGCATTGCCCCTGGACAGGAGATTCCCCGAGTCGAAAAGGATACTTCCAGCATTTCACCTTTATGGATGATGTCGTGAAGGGCCTGGTACCCTGGAGGTATTAGACTCTGATGACGATACCTCCAGTCTCAGGGTTTCTGATTTGGTTTTTCGCCACTTTTGGGACTGTATTTGAACAATACTTTATTTTATCTTTTTGCTTTCCTACTTTTGTAAGCATCTGGATGCTAGTCCTTGTTGTCTTTTGAAGCTGATATTTAAATGTTAAGGTTTATAACCTATATTTGATTATTGAGCACTAATTTAAGTTGCGGGGATTAACCTATACGCGATTCGGTCCTAATTAGGTGACTTAGGAAAAATGGAGGAGACAGGGAAGAGGTTCTGTCTCGCCATGTCCCGCTCTGGCGGGAGAAATCCTGCGCTGGCGGCCTCGCTTTGGCGGGAAAATCCCTCCCCAGCAGCCCCAACGGAAACAAAACCCCTGCCAACCATTTTCTGGGTTCTTCTCTTTTCTAACTTTCCCAAAGGTTCCCAGCTATAACACATGCATTTTTAGAGTAGTCCCCTTAGCTAGGATAGTCAATGTCTACCCCGAGTAAACCCAACGATACACACCCCACACTCGTCCTCACTAATGCAACACCACAACACACACACAAATTCGAATATTCAGTCTAGCCTGCTGTTATATCAAGGTTCATACAAACACATATTGAGCACATAATCGCATCATAACATTTAAGAAAACACATTATTCACACCAACAGTTTAATTCTGACAATAGGAAGTAAACATTTAGGGTTTCAAATTACAATGCACAAACAAATCCAAAATTTTAGTTAATTCAGTTCATGGATGACAATTACTGATCATACATGCATTTACACAACCCTTAGGGCCAGATGCTAATTGGAACCTTCTCAGTTCAAATTTGATTTGCTTGTGTCCCTTCAGTCATGACCACGACGTCTGGATCACTTTGACTCAATTCCAATTGGACTCAACTCATACCACAAGCGACACTCACACGAAATGAGAGAAAAGGTGGAACAACTTCTTAGAATTCTTCCTAGCCTCCTGAGATTAGATGTGGACGTTAACACACCAATCCGCAAGAGTCTATTCCATATTTTGTTATTGTACTGGGAGACCGATAACATGGGCTTTGATACCAATTTGTCACAACCCAACCCAGCGGGCGGTGCGGGCACCCACTCTACTACCCAAGTAGGAGAACCCTCAATTCCCAAACGGTTTAGACATCCAGAAGATTCAAGAAAACTAGGATAAAAACAAATTCATGGAGATTTTCAAAAATATAAGAGTTTAAACATATCAAGTTAAGACTTGTAAAGTAATTAACACCCCAGGGATCAAGTCTAAACATGTATAAGAGCTACTAAGCTTACAAGGTAAAACATAATAACGAGGAGACACAGATTCCACCATGCGGAAGGAAAGATAGAAGCTGCTGGAGATTGCCTTCGCCTTCACTTATCAAACATCACTGATACTTCAACTAGACTATGCCCAAATGGCATAGAAAGAGTAGTATCGGTACAAAACCACACGTACTGGTAGGCATCATCGGTCAATTGGATACCCACCGCATAATATAAGAAATCGACTAGTGAAAACAAGCAGTAAGACTATTCATTCCTCCAGCTTTATAATTACCTGCCCTCTCCAGTTTCGGATACTAAAACTCGTACTAGCATGCTTGACTTTCAACCCCTTAATCATTCCAGTCTTGGTCATGACTTAACCATTCTACCTCTAAAAAGAGACTCCGGACATAACCACTAGCAATACACCCTACTTCCTTCATGTCACCACTCAACCCTTGACTACTAAGTACATTATATCAAGCATGTTAACCGTTACAATACTAATCCCCTACCGGATAATACATGTCTATCTCTAAAAAGAGACTCCGGACATAACCACTAGCAATACACCCTACTTCCTTCATGTCACCACTCAACCCTTGACTACTAAGTACATTATATCAAGCATGTTAACCGTTTCAATACTAATCCCCTACCGGATAATACATGTCTATTTGACAACACAACAGAACACCTACCCAATTCTTAATAACAATACTCATTACTACTCTCCACGGGTAACCCGTAAGGACACCCGGACCCTTGTTCTCTACTTACCATATCACCTCCCGATTTTTAACCTAACCATTCCCAATCCACTACACCAACAAATATATCCAGCTAAATCTCAACATCGCAACCCACACATATGTCTATATAGAATGCGCAACCCAATTAACATGTCAGGATTCAATGTACAAATTCCACATTCTCAAGATATACAGATATGCCAAGTCAATGGTCCTATATGGAACCCACACCTAAATGTTAGTGTACCAAAATGTGGTACTCGATCCAAGTTAGTGTGCTAAAACATAGCAACCGATCCAATGCAAGTTAGTGTGTCGGTACGTTACACCCGATCCAATCATCACAATCAAGAGCATGTTCACATCCATAACATACAATACTCACATCATTAGTCAAGTACTCAAGTTCATGGCATGCATTGTTATAATAAATTCATTAGGTTTGTTTCCACTTTTATCGAATGTCATACACGCATGCATACCATATGCCAATCGATTGACAAACATTATACAATTAGGAAATCACATAAATCACCTAAACCCTATTTCACGAACTAGGGCTTTATCCTACGGTATACGTCTAATGTAACACTTAAGAATATACACACAATCAAACCTTTTTCGGTGAGTAAAAAGCCTACGCATGAATTATAGCGTCAATTCCAACATACTATGTAGTGAATAACAGATTTATAACTACTCAATAAATAAACCTAGAAAATTTGGGCGCCAAACATTTGTAGAGGGATTGTAGATAAATTTCTGGTTTACGGACGACGGGATGGTGGATTTTGCCCGCAAAACCGCAAGCTATCGCCATCCCCATGCTAGAATTCTCTTTCTCCTCCCTTCTCTAGCCTAGAGCAGCATTGGGAGTGTTTTCGGGGTGTTCCTCGCCTCTTTTAGGTGTTTTTGGAAGAAGGAGAAAATAAGATTTAACGTTATTTATATTTTGTCTCACCTATCCCGCTCTAGCGGCTACTTATCCCGATATGGTATTGCCGCCTTAGCGGCATGTAGCCCACCCTAGTGGGACAGGGCCCCGGTATTTTCCCAAAGTTTTGCTTTCATAAATAACGACGGTTTAGGTCGTTATATGTAGTTAGATTATCAACTGGGGTAGGTGATTAGAGGTCGAGAGATCATGATCATAATATTAACCTTCTAAATCAATAATTTGATAACCATCTAAAATCCATAAAAGAAATGTGAAGCATGAAGTTTTTGTTATGTTGCAGACTTGGAATTGTCCTAAATTATTGTTAGCATTCATCTTGAAGTTGAATCATTGTTAGTTAGTATATTTCTTTTATTCTTGCTGTAATGACCCCGTAGGACATTTTTGGAATTTTTTGGAAAATTACCATTTTACCCTCCCGATAGTTACCCCGAGTCCTATCTGATCAGTTTATGAAGTTGGTTTTGAAATTTGATTGTAAAATTGTGATTTTTTTGAAGTTTTAGAGTTTGGAGAGTTAGAGTTGTTAAATTGTTTATAACAACCGTAGCTACGAGTCTCAGAATGGAATTTTGTCTGTTCCATTAGCCCCCGAACATGATTTTTGGGTTATTAGGACTATTGTCTTGGGTCCCAAGACTTTTGGTTTATTTTGAGTCAGTAGATGAGATGCAGAGAAAGTTAAGTCTAAAATTTGACTTTAGTCAACGCTTGAGGTTAGAAAGGTCATTTTTGAGTTTGATGATTTCAATAGTTCCAAATGGTGATATTTGGTCTAGTTGAAGATTCAGTTTAGTTCCTGAAGCTTTTGTATAAGTTTCATGCACTTATTTGGAAATTTGGATATTCTTAAGTTAAAGTTAACTTTGGTCAACATCGTGTTAAGGTGACAATGTTTGGTGTTCTAATGATTCCATTGACTTCGAAATCTCATTTTCAAGCTAGTAGCATAATTGGTTTGTGGTCGGGAAGTTCCAGATGAGTTTTGGGTGAGTTTCTAAGGTTTTTGGGTGCCTTGGCGTTGTTTCAACAATTTGTCAACTAAAAGGTTTGTTATTAGTTTTAAAGATCAAACAATTATTCTGAAACTTCTGAAATTTTGAGCATGAATTATAGGATTGATCTGCAAAGTTTGGTGCATTTTTCGCGAAGCTGAAATTGGACTTTTATCGTGATTATGAAATAAATGTTTACCGAGCAGAAATGATATTTGATTGGGTTAACGAGCACGAAATTGAGTTTCGATTAGACGAGCAGTTCCGTATCATTATTTAAGACATTTAGAAAAAAGAATCAGGTCATTTCGGTATCGAATGAGGAATTTACGGTCTTTTTAGTGAAATAAAAGTTGTTGGTTTGCTGGTGCGACTACAGTTGTACATGCATTTAAAATTTCAGGCTGTGCTCATTTGGTAATTTGAACATATTAGGAGTTCTCGAGCTCAGAGTGATGTGATTCTTTCAACATTCTTCTCGATTTAATATGGGGGTTAGTATCCAATTGAAATACATTTTCTCATGATTTCTTCATATGATTTTCTTTCCTTATTCGTGTAATTCTTGGGGTAATTAGGGTCTATCGATTTGAACTTGGATTTTGATGAAAAATGTACATTTAGGATCCTTATGTTATGGGTAAATTGATTTTGACATAAGTTTTTTGATTCATCGATTATTTTCATCATATTAACCGCATATAAGCTTGAGAATTTGGGTTTTTCCATGGTAAAGTTAAAGTTTGATAAATTGAGAATTTCAAGGTCGATTTTAACTCCATTTTTTTTATGGAATTTCATATTTGAAACTTCCCTAAGCATGGGCAAGATATTTTTCAAGAACTATTTTAGATTCGAGTCGAGGTTTCGAATCCGAGTATTGAGGGTTTTTCTCATGAACGTGTGTTTTAATTAAACTAGAGTTTTGAGCATGATTTCAACTCATTGTTAACTGGGATTTTAATTATTGAGTTCCAAAACGTTTTGATAACGTGATTTTATACAAATTTCTAGAATTATCCCTCCTTTTCGAAAAGTGGGTCTTTTTTTTGGCTAATTTGGCTTGATTCTCAAAATCATTGATATGGCATTGTTAGTTTTGAAATCTTATTGTGAATCCTCATTTTATTAAATTTATTCGATTCAGATAACGTACGAAGAGGGAATACTTAAGTTACGGAGTGATTGTATGTTTGAATTGAGGCAAGTGATCTCCTAAACTATGTAATTTAGTAGAATTCGTGTATTGCCTTCATTGTGTATGTGTTGGGAGTAATGGGAATGAGGTGAGGGATTTTTTGTTCCACTTGATAAATCTCAATGAATAAAAAGGAGTTTAAATTAAAAGGCTACGTGTTGATCATGATGCTTGTGAATTGCCTTGTGGTGGCCCCTATTTGATTGAATGATGAAATGCTTGATAACATGAATGTGGACTTGAATTGTGTAACATCCCAAAAATTTCCAAGTTAAGACTCAAGCTATTCTTCATTTGTGAATAAGGTTGTACCGAGTGATTCTAAAGTTTTTTGGTGTTAAGGTCACTAGATGTAACACCTCGGATTTCAAAAAGAAATAAAGAGAAATTCGTTCAAGTCACCCGTCAGTTTTTAGTTTTGGGTCAACTTCAATCGATCATATCTTTTAGCACATAAAGAATTAGGTGACCCATTACCTATCAGATCAAGGGTCTTTGAGTCCTCTTTTCAACGCCACCAATTCACCTTAATCCGAGTTTTGAGTAGAAAGATATCACTGATTTACTAGAGACACTCTAACTTGGCAGCAACTCTGCGATAGCTCCGCGTTACGGAGTTACTATGGACCTCACTGTCCGCTAGAAAAATATCCCGACTTCCAACTCATTTATTTTTTTAAGGATATTTTAGTCCTAAAACCCCTTAGGAAGTCATCTAAATTACCCTAAACATGTAGAAAATTAGTTTTCATAAGCAACCCCTCTCATTCACTCCTAAAATTCTACGCTCAAGAAATTCAAGAAAACGCTAAGGCTAGGGTTCACCTTCCAAGATTTTCCTTCAAGTTTCTTCACGAACATTGTTCTTACAGGTATGTAAGATTTCATAGTGTTGGGCTTGTTCACCCTCATGCCAATCATGTAACTTTTTACCCATGAATTCGTTCTTGAAGTTAATTGATTGAGTTCTTGAGTTTTAGCTATCAATGGAGGTCTTTGAGTTCATGAAGTGAGGGTTTTACGAATGAGTTGAGTCTCTTGATAGATTTTTTTGTGGGTTTCATTGAAAATGTACTGGGATTATGAAATTTTGTGAATTTGGACAAGGAATTGTATTGTGGATGAATTGAATCGAGTTTAGGAGAGGAAGAAAAGGATGGCCAAATAATTGAGCCCAGTCCCATGTCGCGGAGATGTTTTAAATTTCCACCGTCAGATGATCACCCCCTCTCCGCATTGCGGAGAGGATACAGAGTCCTCTGTCTCAAAACTCTTTTCTCGACCAAAAAATTAAATCCCATTCCGTGTCGCTCTAGTGCTTCTTCAAAACGTGTTTTCTTCATCTTTTATTTCTAACTATCTAAGCCTTCATTAATCATTAAGAGATCCTATATCCAAATCGTATATCTTAAATTTACTTTTTCAAATTAAAGTTAAGTTAAGAGGAAAGTTCAAGAGGTCCTTTTAAGTCATTTTGAGTTGTATCGTTCATGTCCATAATTCCGCATGAGCCCTATGAATTGAGTATTCTTGAGATGAGAAGTATTTTTCCGTTCTGAGTTCTTGAGTTTTGAGTATTGAATTTCTATATTGTTATTGAGATCCATGAGTTGATTCGTTCATGTATATATTTTCAGCATGAATCTTATTTTAAGTTATAAGTCTTGAGAGTCTTTGAAAGTCAATCATTCTGTCTTAAACTGAGTTTTGAGGAAAAGTTTAAAGAGACAGTTTTGAGTAGAGTTTAAGGGAACTAAGTATTCCCAAATGTATCATATTTACATTCTATAAAAGAGAAACTTTGATTTCTAAAAAGAGTTTATGAGTTCAAAAATATTTCAGAGAAGTTACCTCTTTTAAGAGGATAGTTTGATCAATTATCTCAAACCAAAGGAAGCATGTGTTTTTAAACATGGAGCATGAGTATGTATTATTAGGAGTAGTATTGAGCACCGATATGGGAATGAGTTCAGACAACTCACATTCCTCATAAACCATGAATGCGAACATGGGTACAAGATCATACTTTTTAGATGAATCCTAAGTGCCTTCAGGAAAAGCTTAGTGGATCCACTTAGTTGAGGTTTTCTATACCCCGACAAGATATAGGACAGTTCTGGCAGCGTGGGCGAGACGTTGTATCATCATGAAGCTCATAGTGATGGTTGTCAATTAGAGAATCTCCCAAATAAGAGTAAAGCATATTTTATTGTATATTTATACAACACTGAGTTTTATCTCCTGTTTCATAATGTTTTAAATATTGCATTTATCATTATTGCTTTGTATTGGATTGAGTTGAGGTGAGTATTTCTTCCAGCCTTGTCAGTTCAGTTAGTTATTACTCTCACTCTTCCCCTTACATACTCGTACATTCAATGTACTGATGTCATTCGACCTGCATCATTTTATAATGCAGATACAAGTGCTCAGGATCATCAACAGGAATTTTGTTGAGATCATTTGACCTTCCTATCATCTTTGGTGAGCCTTCTTATATTTCAGAGGACTTCACATTTACCTTACAGTTAGTAGTTTTGAGATGTCGTGGGTCTTGTCCTGATATCCTTTTGTAATAGTAGAGGCTTCATAGATAGTTTAAAAGTTGAGGAGTCTCACGTTATTTGTTGCTGAGATGTTTTTGAGGTCATGAGACTGTTAACTATAACTTGTTAACTTATTTTCAGACAATTATTGAAGTTGAGTTCAAATTGAGTTTTTAAAGTTTATTTGTGCATTTGGAGTTCCTATTTTTCTCGAGTTAGTTTTTCGTTTGTAATCATCCAGGATGAGGGTTCGCTTGGGGACTAACAATGGTTCTTGAGTGTCGGCACATCTAAGGTGTAGGCTCGGGTCGTGACAAACTTGGTATTAGAGCCAGGTTTCAAGTGTCCTAGGGTGTCTATAAAGTTGTGTCAAGTAGGATCTTATTTATGGTTGTAAGGGCCTCACTTCTATAAATAAGGGACTACAAACATTTAGGAAAAGTTTCGCTTCTTTCATACTCTAAATCGTGCAATAGAGCTTAAGTCATAAGGAACTTATTCAAACTCGTGCATTTCTCAGATTCATTCGACTACCCCTCATACTCAAGGTAGTTGAAAAGAAAAGCCCAGATCCTTATCGATGAGTTACTCTCAACAAAAGTCTTGAGGAGGTCATGAGACAGTTAACTATAACTTGTTAAATTATTTTCAGACAATTATTGGAGTTGAGTTCAAATTGAGTTTTTAAAGTTTATTTGTGCATTTGGAGTTCCCATTTTGCTCGAATTAGTTTTCCACTTTAGGTTAGCCACGATGAGGGTTCGCTTGGATACCAACAATAGTTATTGTGTGTTGGCTATGTCTAAGGTGTAGGCTTAGGTCGTGACAAATTGCTTGAATTTTTGTTTCTTTTCTATGGTGTAAACTTGCTAATGTGCATCGATTGTTGTAAACCGTGATGAGACTTATGATTTAAAGCCCATGGGAAATAGTTTCGTCTAGTGATATAAAGCCGATGGGAAATAGTTTCGGCTAGTGATATAAAGCTGATGGGAAATGGTTCCGGCTAGCGACATGATATAAAGACGATGGGAAATGGTTTCGATTATTGATATGATATAAAGCTGATGTGAAATGGTTCCAGCTAGTGATATGATATAAAGTCAATGGGAAATGGTCCCGAGGAGAGTTTGATTATTGCGGTTTGATGCATTTTGATGCTTAAATGTTTGACTTACTTGTTAACTGTGATTGATACACTTGTTACTTGTGATTGATCTACTTGACATTGAGGCTGACTTACTTGATATGTGTTGGTTGCTGAATTGTAACTATTGGACAATGATTATTGAGCCTTGTGAGTGGTGTATTGTAGAACTATTAGGTTGGGTTGATTTCTGTGCAGGTTGTAGTTTGAGGAGGTTTGGTTGGGATGAAAGAAGTATTCAATTCTAGCTAGTTGCCTTGTTTATTATGTTGCTTTCTCGGTATCGTGTTGTTGGTACTCACTCTTTGCTTCTACACTTGTGTAGGTTTCAATCTTGGTATCGTGTGATTGCACTTCCTCTCCCATCTTCAAGGTTTGTCAAAGAACTGTTGAGAGGTATCTACATGTCATCCCGGTGGGCCCTCTAGTTCTTCTTTTTGTGCTTTGTTCTATTTGAAAAACAAAAAATTGAGACTTGTACTTATTTCTTAATTCCGCATTTTATGTATTAGTGGTTTGTACACATGACAACTAGGTTTTGGAGTGTTAATAGAATGAATAAGTTTTCTGCTTTTATCTTATTATTGCTTTATCTTTCCGCTTTTCTTTCGTTTCGTTGGGTTGAGGCCGACTTGTCTTATTGGGAATAGACAAGTGTCATCACATCCATTTTTGGATTGTGACACTTGCATTCTTAGTATTCAAATATTAATCAAATCTTGTGGCACACTTGCATAAATAATTAGAATTAGTATAATTAGGTAAATAGTCAATCGACAAGCTCTTTGGGTTTGATAATCCAACTATCTTTTAGAACCACTATATTACTTGCTCGATCACGTATACTTGGGTGTGCATTTGGGAGTATATTTCTGAACCCTAGACCCAATTAACTTCTAGCCGATTTTAGAGTATATTTCCTTTAAAGTTATGTATGGCAGTCAGCTGTACTCTTTTTATCAAGTCCTCCGATTATAGCTCAAAATAAATTATACTATTCTTATGTTTGATGAACTTGGAAAATGTGCCATAGTATTGTTCTTTAACCCTTTAATCTATCATTTTCCCTAATCGTAACCGCTTCTTGAACAAAAAACCCAACTCAGCAGTCTTTGGCTTTTTTTTGAATCATCCGCCATAATCAGCTATAGTATCTATATCAACTACGCTTGGAAAGTGACGGGGAGGAGAGATTCAGAGCCAAATTATAATATAATTGATAATGAGAAAAGATACAAGAAACTTGCACAAATATGAGAGACATTAGGCGAGATGAAATGAAAACTAATATCATCATCAACTCGACTTCTCTTTCCAAAGAAATCACCAAAATCTCTCTTTTATAACAAAAGAAATGTCAATTTTTGGAAATGATCGATCTTAAATAGGAAAAAAAATTAAGTAAATTGGAGAATTTTATCTAAAACTTCATATAATATTAAGGGAAATTGAATGGATTCAGAAAGAAATTAAAGAATATGAACTATATTGAAGCTGGCAATAAACCAAAGCATTGAAAATTTGGGTAAACGAAAGCTGAGATACATTTATAGAATTAATTGGCTCTTAAACACACTATACGACTCTTCGTCACCCTTCACCAATATGTTAAAACTCTTCATTACCCAAGTCTAGAACTTTTCAGCTAATTTTTAGTTGGAAGAAGAAAGCATATACAAAGCAATGGATATATTAATATCCAAAAAATTTAATAGAGTATACTAAATGTTGGGTACATGTAGGAAATTCTTCCAACTATAGTGACTTTTCATTTTAATTGATTATCATTAAAATTTATATATAGAATATTATTAAAATTTAATTAATTAGATATATTTATATAGTATATGGGTATAATGGTAATCCAAGTTGGAGGTTAGGACATTCCCACTTTTAATAATATATGATGATATTGTAACACCCCGTATTTGAAAACGACCAAGTCTGCAAAATTTCAGAACTTGCAGGTGCCACCGACGAGACATACCCACGGCTCATGGTCTGACCCACAGACCGTAGGAAGGGTCCGTGGTTGGCCACCTCAGCTCCACTCAGGTTTCCAGAAAAAAGGTCCAGAGCCACGCTGGGACCTACAGACCGTAGGTGGGACCATGGTCTGTGGTCCAGGGCCGTGGTTCAGACCCCCAATCAACACTTCTGTGAAGCCAACCTACGGCCTGCCACGACGGATGGTCGGTCTGTCCACAGTCTGTCGGTCTGGCCCGTCGTTGGCCCCGACAACTTTTAAGTTAGGGTCATTTTGGTCTTTTCCCTTATGTGTTGGACCCCTAAACCACATTGTTTAACCCCTAAACAACGTAGTTTTGGTCAGTTTTAGCCTAGTAACTTAATCAGAACTTACCCTAAGCGATAAATTCACCTAAAATCGATAAAAACCAGTGCACAAGGAAAAGAAATAGTCGACCAAACCCTCTCTAAGAACGCAATAAGTTTTCCTCAATTCCAGCCTCGAAATCAAAAGATTTCTCAATGGAATTCATCACTAAGTATGTGGGATTTCACTAGTGGGTTCCTTTCATCCACTAGGTCCCTAGAATTCAGTCAGATTGTCGATTCCCTTCATATTATCTAGACCTATGGTTTCTTGAACTTTAGAAATTGTTGTGATTTAGTTATTATAATGTTCCAAATTAGATTATCATGTTGTTGTAACATCGTTGCTTAGGTCCTTGCATGAAATTTAGAACCCTAGTTGTGTGATTCGTTTAGTTCATGAAATACACTAGCTAGGCTAGTTTAAACAGATATACATGCCTCAGATTTCCAATGTTTCATTGTCAATATAAATGTTGCATTCTCAGTTAGCATGTCAGTACATTAAGATATCTAGTATAATTCAGTTATGTTATATTGCTCACATTTATAGTTGGGAGTAGGCTTAGACCAAGTGGACTAGGGTTCAGCATACCCGTATAGTCTCAAAACTACATGCCCCGTAGGTTTATAAGTCCCCTCCGTGGGCATTACATTTAGTGATCACGCTAGACAAGCCTCTATACCCTTGGCAAGGTATATTGGGTCCTCTTAATGGTGCGTATACATCAGACTCCACGTTTAGCTCATGTGGTTTTATGTCGGTTATTAGTTGCTCCCACAGTCAAACTTTATTGTATTTGACCAGGTTCTCAAATATATTTTAGTATACAGTCTCAGCATGTCATGTACTTGGTCATTGCATTAAGTTCAATATTTTCCATCGTGTTTAGATTATATTACTGCTTAGTATGTTTTGTTCAGCTTTATCCTATCCTACATGCTCAGTACACTCCAAGTACTGATACATACTCGGTGCTACATCTTTTTATGATGTAGGTTAGGTACTCAGCATTCAGATCACGTTTAGATTGGTTCCCGATCTCCAGTTCAGCAACTTTAGTGGTGAGTCCTCATACTTCAATGACGATAGTCATGTTCTTTTACATTTAGTGTTCCCTTTTAGTTTTCAATATTTGCTAGAGTTAGCTGGGGACATGTCCCAGCAGTTTTAGTCAGTTAGAGGCTTATTTAGACGTAGTTTAGTTTCAACTTTAGTATTGAGTTTGATCATTCAGTTGTTATAGAACCCATAAGCATCTTTTATACATTCAGTTTGGGTATTCCCCACTATTAGTATATCATGATTTAGCTTCCGCATCAGTTTAACTTTTGTAGATATATTCAATATGCTTATGATATGGCAACTCAGAGTTAGCTTGGGGTCATTCGTTATCCTAGGTCCCGTGTTTACTTCAAGGGTGTAGCCTCGGGGCGTGACAAACTTGGTATCAAAGCATTAGGTTTAAGAGTCCTAGGAAGTTTGAAAAGTTGCACTACGTAGGGTCATTTTCATGGGTGTGAAGTGCACCATATCTAATGAGAGGGAGGCTACAAAGTGTTATAGGACTTTCTTGCTATTCTTATCGTGCGCGGGTATGATCTACTTATAACTCGTCGTTATGCATTTCAGATCATGCCTCCTCATAGAGCTAACACAATAAATGCTAACGCAGCTCGTCTAGTCCCAAATCAGGAGATTTCAAATGCAGAGTTTCGGAGTGCGATTCAGCTTTTGGCTCAGAGTGGACTAACAAGAACAATCAGCAGGTCCTAGTTTTTACTAATACTAATGGTGGATCAGTGGTAGCCAGGGTTTGAGATTTTGTTTGAATGAATCAGCCAGAGTTTCTAGGGTCGCAGGTTGGTGAAAACCTATAGAATTTCATTGACGAGGTCAAGAAAAACATTGGAGTGATGCAAGTAACTAGCAATGATAGGGTAGGGTTGGCATCCTACCAGGTTAAGGATGTAGCTCACATTTGGTTTACTTAGTGGAAAGAAAATAGGGGTACAGATACAGCTCCTATAACTTGAGAGTGTTTTATTGGAGCTTTTCTAGACAGGTTCTTCTCCCAAGGCAGTTAACAAAGGCTAAAGCTCAGGAATTTATGAATTTGAGGCAAGGTTCCATGTCAGTCCAAGAGTATGGGCTGAAGTTCACCCAACTCTCTAGGTATGCTCCTCATATGGTTGTTGATTCGAGGGCCAGATGAGTAAGTTTCTGTATGGAGTGTCTGACTTAGTGAAAACAGAGTGCACAAATGCTACGTTGTTAGATGAGATGAATATCTCGAGGCTCATGACTCATGCCTAGTAGGTTGAGGGAGATAAGCTTAGGGAAATGGCCAAGGACAACAAAAAGGCTAGGACATACAACTATGTGCACTCTCAATAGAAATTGGGTGGTGGAAATCGCTTGTAGTATCATCAGAAATCTTCAACTACAGCGCCTTCAAAAGCTAGTGCTCCACCCCCCAGGTTTAGACAGAATCAGAAGGGTAGGGCATCAGGCTCTACGTCTCATGGGAGTGCTTCAAGTAGCAAGACCTAACCAACTTGTCCAAAATGTGGTAAGAACCATCCGGGCGAGTGTCTTGCAGGGAAAGAAGGGTGTTTTGGAAGTGGTTAGTCTGGCCAAAGGTTAAGGGATTGCCCTTTTGCCAAATAGGGACAAAGAGGCAATAACAATAGGTCTGCGTCAATAGCTTCAGCAACACCAGCAGGTCGCCCAACTCAACAGGGTACTTTATATGGTACAGGTGGCGGTCAGCGCCAAAACAAGTTATATGCTCTTCAGGCTCGCCAGGATCAGGAAGACTCTCCTGATGTGGTCACTGGTACATTGTGAGTCTTTCACTTAAATGTTTATGCATTGTTAGATCCAGGGGCTACTAATTTCTTTGTAACTCCATATATAACAGTCAACTTCGGTGTTAGTCCAGAAACTCTTTCAGAACGCTTCTCAGTCTCTACTCCAATAGGTGATCCAGTTATAGTTAGACGGGTATACATAAATTGCCCTGTTACAGTCTCTCAGAAAGTCACCTCAACATATCTTGTAGAGTTAGAAATGGTAGACTTTGATACCATTCTAGGCATAGACTGGTTATATTCCTGTTATGCATCAGTCGATTGTAGAACCAGGGTTGTTCGGTTTCAGTTTCCAAACAAACCAGTCTTAGAATGGAAGGGTAGTAGCTCAGTGTCTATGGGTCGATTCATTTCTTACCTTAAGGCCAGAAAGATTAATTCCAAGGGGTATAGCTATCATCTTGTTCGGGTTAAGGATTCTAACTCCAAAACCCTAACTCTTGAGTCAGTTCCAGTAGTAAATGAGTTTTCCTGAAGTATTTCCAGAAGATCTTCCCAGAATTCCTCCCAAAAGGGAAATAGACTTTGAAATTGATCTCCTTCCTGATACGCAGCCTGTTTTGAGTCCTCCTTACAGAATGGCTCCAATAGAGATTAAGGAATTGAAAAATAAGTTGAATGACTGGCTGGATAATGGTTTCATTAGACCTAGTATTTCCCGATGGGGTGCGCCAGTGTTGTTCGTGAAAAAGAAAGATGGTTCTTTCAGGATGTGCATTGGCTATCGGCAGTTGAACAAAGTCACAATCAAGAATAAGTACCCTATCCCCAGGATTGATACTTGTTCGACCAACTTCAGGGTGCTAGTCACTTTTCGAAAATAGACCTCAGATTCGGTTATCATCAGCTCAGAGTCAGAGATAGTGACGTCTCGAAAACATCCTTCAAAACTCGATATGGTCATTATGAATTTGTAGTCATATCTTTTGGAATAACCAATGCTCTTGCAACTTTCATGGATTTGATGAACAGGGTGTTCAAGCAGTATTTGGACTTGTTCGTTATCGTCTTTATTAATGATATCCTCATTTACTCTAAGAATGAGGAAGAATATGCGACTCATTTGAGGGTTGTCCTATAAACTCTCAAGGATCACCAGTTATTCGCTAAATTTAGCAAATGTGAGTTTTGGTTACAATCAGTTGCTTTCCTTGGGCATATAGTATCTAGCGAAGGGATCCAAGTGGATTATCAAAAAATAAAGGCAGTGAAGCAATTGCCCAGACCCACCTCTCCTACAAATATCAGAAGTTACTTGGATTTGGCTGGTTATTATAGGATATTTTTTGAAGGATTTTCATCCATAGCTTCGCCATTGACTAAGTTAACTCAGAAAAAGGTTAAGTTCCAGTGGTTAGATTAGTGTGAGAAGAGCTTTGCAGAATTGAAAACCAGGTTTACTACAGCTCCGATTTTGACTCTACCAGATGGTTCAGATGGTTATGTGATCTATTGTGATGCATCCAGAGTCAGCCGGGGTTGTGTGTTGATGCAGCGAGGTAAAGTCATAGCTTATGCTTCGAGACAGCTTAAGGTGCATGAGAAGAACTATCTGACTCATGACCTCGAGCTGGCAGCTATAGTATTTGCCCTAAAGATTTAGAGAAATTACTTGTATGGTGTGCACGTAGATGTGTTCACAGACCATAAGAGCCTTCAGTAAGTGTTCACCAAGAAAGAGTTGAATCTTCGCTAGAGGAGATGACTTGAATTCCTCAAGGACTATGATATGAATGTGTTTTACCATCCTGGTAAGGCCAATGTAATAGTTGATGCTCTTAGCAGATTATTTATAGGTAGTGTAGCACATGTTGAGGAAGAAAGGAGAGAATTAGTGAAAGATGTTCACTGCCTTGCTCGCCTAGGAGTTGGTATTACAGACTCGTCAGATGGTGGAGTGATAGTTCAGAATGGGTCAGAATCTTTATTGGTAGCGGAGGTTAAGGAAAAGCAAGATAGTGATCCTATATTGCTTCAATTGAAAGGTGAAGTTCATAAACAAAAAGTTGAGGTTTTCTCCCAAAGGGGAGATGTTATGTTTCGCTACCAGGGTCGTTTATGTGTTCCTAAGATAGGTGAGTTGAGACAGTAGTTCCTTATAGAAGCCCATAACTCTAGGTATTCTATTCATCTAGGTGCCACTAAGATGTACCATGATCTGGCGGATGTCTTTTGGTGGAATGGTATGAAAAGGGATATAGTAGATTTTGTGATTAAGTGCCCTAATTGTCAACAGGTGAAGGTAGAACATCAGAAACCAGGAGGTATGACTCAAGAGATTAACATTCCTACATGGAAGTGGGAAGTGATCAACATGGACTTCATTACAAGTTTACCTTTTACCTGCAGATAACATGATTCAATTTGGGTAATAGTAGACAGAGTTACTAAGTCCACCTATTTTTTGGCTGTCAAGACTACAGATTCGACGGAGGACTACACCAAGCTTTACATTAATGAGATAGTCAAGTTGCATGGAGTTTCTTTGTCTATCATATCATATAGAGGTCCTCAGTTTACCTATCATTTCTGGAAGTCGTTTCACAAAGGTCTTAGTACCCAGGTTAATCTTATCACATCATTTCATCCACAGACGGATGGACAGGCAGAGCATACCATTCAGAATTTAGAGGACATGTTGAGAGCTTGTGTGATCAATTTCAAGGGTAGTTGGGATGATCACCTTTCTCTTATAGAGTTCGCCTACAATAATAACTACCCTTCAAGTATTCAGATGGCCCCTTATGAGAGGCATTGTATGGGCGTAGATGTAGATCTCCAGTTGGTTGGTTTGAGGTAGGTGAAGCAGCCTTAATAGGGCTAGATTTAGTTCATGAGGCTATGGAAAAAGTTCAGCTCATCGGAGATAGACTTAAGACATCCCAGAGTCGCCAGAAGTCCTATACAGATGTAAGGAGAAGGGACTTGGAGTTCCAAATCGATGATTGGGTTTTCTTGAAAGTGTCACCTATGAAGGGAGTGATGAGATTTGGCAAGAATGGGAAGCTCAGTCCCAGATATGTAGGTCCTTACAAAATCTTGAAAAGGGTTGGTAAAGTGTCTTATGAGTTAGAGCTGCCAACAGAACTAGCAGCAGTCCATCCAGTCTTTCACATTTCCTTGTTGAAAAAGTGTATGGGTGATCCAACATCTATAGTACCACTAGAGAGTATGGCTGTGAAGGATAGTCTCACTTATGAAGAGGTACCAGTTGAAATTCTTGATCGTCAGGTTCGAAGGTTGAGAAACAAAGAAATCGTTTCAGTTAAGGTTTTGTAGAGGAGTTAGTTCGTTGAGGGAGCTACTTGAGAAGTAGAAGTAGCCATGAAGGCCAAGTACCCTCATCTCTTTCCTTCTGATTCCATTCCAGCTTGAGGTAATAGTTCCTCTCCAATCTCTCGATTTACTTTTGCATGAATTCAGCCTTAGTATCATGTTCCTTCAATTATACTTGCATTTTCAGCGTATTTGCATGTTGGAACTTAGTTCAGTCAGATTTCAGTTTCTAGTACCTAGTGGTAAGGTTTGCATCTCTTTCCCTCCATACTCAGCTAGTTTAGACTTCATTTGAGGACGAATGATCCCAAGGAGGAGATAATGTAACACCCCGTATTCGAAAACTACCAAGTCTGCAGAATTTCAGAACTTGCAGGTGCCATCGACGAGACCTACCCACGACCTGTGGTCTCACCCACGGACCATAGGAAGGGTCCGTGGTTGGCCACCTCAGCTCCACCCAGTTTTCTAGAAAAAAAGGTCCAAAGCCATGTCGGGACCTACGGACCGTAAGTGGGACCACGGTCTGTGGTCCAGGGTTGTGGTTCAGACCCCCAGTTAGCAGTTCTCTGAAGCCAACTGACGTCCTGCCAGGACGGACCGTCAATCTGTCCGCAGTCCGTCGGTCTAGCCTGTCGGTCTGGCCAGTCGTTGGCCTCGACAACTTTTAAGTTGGGATCGTTTTGGTCTTTTCCCCTATGTGTTGGACCCCTAAACTACATAGTTTTGGTCAGTTTTAACCTAGTAACTTAATCAGAACTTACTCTAAGCTATTCATTCACCTAAAATTGATCAAACCAAAGCAAAAGGAGAAGAAACAGTCGACCAAACCCTCTCTAAGAACGCATAGACTTTTCTTCAGTTCCAGCCTCGAAATCAAAAGATTTCTCCATGGAATTCATCACCAAGTGCGGGATATCACTAGTGGGTTCCTTTCATCCACTAGGTCCATAAAATTCAGTCAGATTCTCCATTCCCTCCATATTATCTAGACCTAAGGTTTCTTGAACTTTAGAAACTTTTGTGATTTAGTTGTTAGTATATTCCAAATCCGATTATCATGTTGTTGTAAGACCGTTACTTAGTACCTTGCAAATTGTTAAGCCTTATTATATTTTGTGTTTTGAAGTTGATGACAACTTAGTGGTTCTTTGCCACGATAGTGGCATGAAAGGTTGTTGGTTCAAGTAAAAGGTTATACATGTATCACAAAAATATCTGAAAGTTCAATATGATGTCATCTAGGATTGTGATGGTCCTTAATAGCTCGAGCTACCTTAACAATTGTGACTATAACTTAAGTTTGTATACTATAACATATGATCTACTTGCATATATTAACTTGTCCATTCTACCTTCACCATGTTTCTTCATCACCTTTGTTTGATTTATAGGAATGGATTCCTTCTTACTGAGTTGGAGGATGTGATAAATTGGGCATGAGATGCATAGGACACATCACAGTTCAGACCCAGCCTTTGGAGGATTATTCTGAGTATTCTTTAGAATAGAAGTTGTAGTTGATGCTTGGTGATCTGACGGATGATGGGAAGGTGTTGTTGTTGGATTTGATGTTTGTGGAAGCGCTAATCTTCAGGTTTGCTTCTCTAGTAAGAAATAATAGTCCCAAAAAACTGAAAAACTAAAAAAGAATAGAAAATAAGAATAAAAAGGGAATTATTATTTATCGATTGATGCATTGCAACTTCGCATAAGGATAACTCAACAACCAATGGATGTAAAAGTAGTCTCTAACAATTCCCAATTCTACCTGAAATCATATGTCTAAGCTCAGTATTGTCATATATTGGCTTTATAACTCAGCAATGGAAAAAGTTTTAAACGGTAGGGCTAGCTTCTAGCTAGTGTGTTGTCCGGAATTTTGAGTGTCCGATGTTGGTTATGGACTAATGACTCAAGGTACTTTTTTCTCAATAATAGGGGAGAACATATTATTGGAGATTCAATGGAAGAATGTGAGGGCGTGAAGATATTGGTGTAGATGAAAAATGGGTTTGAAGTTGAGGGAAAGAAAGACATAAAGTCATTCATAAGCTCGAGTTTAACTTATGTATCCAAGTGTAGTTTCAAAGAATCGGGAATTGCAAAAATCAAGTGATTCCCAATGTTGTATCATTAATGGAACTAGGTCCCTTTATAGTTGTACCTTTGACCTAGCTTAAGATCTTAAGACCTAGTAACATCAATGTGACAAGCTTGTGAGCTATCTGATTTTTGTAGTTCCCCCGTTCTTTGATACTGTACTTGGATACATAAGTTAAACTCGAGCTTATGAACGACTTTAGGTCTTTCTTTCCCTTAACTTCAAACCATATTTCATCTACCCAATCTCTTGAAGTCCTCACGTTCTTCCTTTGTATCTCCAAAAATATCTTCTCACCTATTATTGAGAGAGAAAAACACATTTGGGCATCAGGGCCATGACCAACATCGAACATTCAAAATTCTGGACAATAAATTAGGCAAAAGCCTACTATTTAAAACATTTTCCACTGTTGAGTTAGAAAACCAATTTATGTCAATGTTGAGATTAGATATATAATTTCATGTAAGAATTTAATATAATTAGGGACTCCAATTTTACATCCATTGGCTGTTGAGCTATTCTAACGCAATGTTGCTATGCATCAACCGATAAGCAAAAATTCTCCTTTTATTCCTTGTTTTTTATTTCTATTTTAACATTTTAGTTTTCTTGGGACTGCTATTTCATACCAGTGAAGTAAACCTGAAGATAACCGCTTCCATAGACATCAAATCCAGCAACAACACCTTACCACCACCCGTCAAACCACCAAGCATCCACTGCAGCTCATAATTCAAAAGAATAGTCAAAATAATCCTCCAGAAGTTGAGGCCAAACTGTAAGGTGTCAGGTGCATGTCATGCCCAGTCTATAAAGCCTACAACTCTGTAGAAAGGAATCCATTCCTATAAACCAAGCAAAGGTAATGAGGAGACCGGGTGAAGGGAGAGCGGTCAAGTCAATATATGTAAGTAGATCATAAGTTATAGTATATAAACTTAAGTTATAGTTGTAGTGGTTAAGGTACCTCAACCTTTCCAAGACAATCACAATCTTGGATGTCATCATATTGAACTTTCATACATTAATTTTGTGATACTTGTAAGACCTTATACCTGAGCTAGCAGCCTCTCATGCCACTATCATGGCAAAAAGAAGCTCTAATTAAGTTGTCACCAAGTTCAAAAGACAGCTTATATTGAGGCTCAACAAGAGAATTCCAACCAGTCCTATGCTTGGAACTTTTATTTTTAACTTCGGGTAAGTTGATGGTTTGTCTTTTGCTATCTGGTTACTAGGAATTGATTCTCCAATACCATATTGTCCACTCTCACCAACACTTCTAACAACAATAGACTAACATATCGCCCATCGTCCAAAATTTCATGGAAAACAACTCTGAGCAATCGGTGGGTTAGTTCACTGGGTATCCAACGCAACAATTCCTTGAGCAACAAGAAGAGCAGTTGGAGAGTAAAATAGAGTATAAGGTTGGAGATGCACTAAGTAATCTCATTGAGTGTAAAATGAATACTTGATAAATATCATTAAGTGGTGTTGATCGAATAGTTTTAAATTTTTGCTCTAAAATAAATTATATATCTATTTGCGTGAAATAAATCATCTTATTCTTTTTACATGAAAACCTAATGTGAGGGCGGCCATTGGGATATCTATAATTGAAATATTTTTCTTCACGAATCATCGATTTTTTACTCAAAGTAGTTATAAATTTACACAAATATCAACATATTCAAAATAATAAAGCTATAATTAAAGGATATGAATTTAAAAGTAAAAAACATACATAAAACGGGTCTCACAATTTCAAAAAAATTATACACTAATTAAATTAAAGTGGAATCAAAATAACATTTTTTTCAATTTTGCCGGTATCTAGATATGTTCTATATCAGTCAAAATTGCTATACAAAAAGACGAAGCAATTATTATAATAAGTTAAGAGTCGTCTGCGCCATGCTTTATTATTGGGAATTAGTCCACAAATATTATTATTTGTTTATTCTTCAGATAAGCTGAATTTATTTGACTCCTAAAAATGATCAATAATGACATGGCACCTTTCAAATTTTGAGAGTCTAGAGAATTTATCTATGTTTTGATTTTTTTTCATAGGTTTAAATTGTCAATTATTGTGATTAATAATATGTTTCCATGTCTGAATTTACGATTAAAATTGAAAAGTTTGACTATCAAAATTTAAAGTATGTCATATAAATTGAGACAGAAGAAATAGTGAACATTTACCACTTTGAAGCTTATAAAACAACACACTTCAATTGAGGTTTGAAGAATCAATATCCCAAAATGCAATTGGTTTCCATTTTCCTTTTCATATCTTTCCTCTTTTTGTTGAGGAAATGGAAAAAGTACTTAAACAATAGCCAAACCAAAAAATTGCCTCCAGGTCCATGGAAACTTCCTTTTATAGGAAGTATGCATCACCTGGCTGGTGGACTTCCACACCGCGTTCTTAGAGATTTAGCCGAAAAATATGGACCACTTATGCACCTTCAACTTGGTGAAGTTTCTGCAGTTGTGGTTACATCTCCTGAAATGGCAAAACAGGTATTAAAAACTCATGACATTGCTTTTGCATCTAGGCCTAAACTCTTGGCCATGGACATTATTTGTTATAATAGACGCGACATCGCCTTTAGCCCCTACGGTGAGTGTGAGGGTTACATTTGATATGTTTTTTCTCATTGTCTTATCTATTGTCGTACAAGTTCTGATGATTTCTATTCTAATAGGTGAGTACTGGAGACAAATGCGTAAAATTTGTATCATGGAAGTATTGAGTGCAAAGAATGTCCGGTCATTCAGCTCCATCAGGCATGATGATGTTGTTCGTCTCATTGACTCTATCCAGCTACGTTTTACTTCTGGTGAGCTGGTTAATTTTACGGAAAGGATCATTTGGTTCACCAGTTCCATGACATGTAGATCAGCATTTGGGCAAGTACTAAAGGAGCAAGAAGTATTTATAAAGTTAATTAGAGAAGTAATAAGCTTAGCAGAGGGATTTGATGTGGCTGACATCTTCCCTTCATACAAATTTCTTCATGGTTTTGGTGGAGCGAAGCAAAAACTTCTAAATGCCCATCGTAAGGTAGATTCAATTGTTGAGGATGTCATCAAAGAGCACAAGAAGAACCTTGCAACTCGCAAAAGTGACGATGCAATAGGTGGTGAAGATCTAGTTGATGTCCTTCTAAGACTTATGAATGATAAAAGTCTTCAATTTCCAATCAACAACGACAATATCAAAGCTGTTATTATTGTAAGTATTCAATATATACTATGCTTATTCTTACTTATTTAATTTACTATTATAACTTGGCCATTAATTGCAGGACTTGTTTGCTGCTGGAACAGAGACTTCATCAACAACAACTGTATGGGCTATGGCTGAAATGTTGAAAAATCCAAGTGTATTCGCCAAAGCTCAAGCAGAAGTGCGAGAAGCCTTTAGAGACAAAGTAACGTTGGATGAAATTGATGTGGAAGAGCTGAAATACTTAAAGTTAGTCATTAAAGAAACAATGAGACTTCATGCTCCAGTTCCACTTTTGGTCCCAAGAGAATGTAGGGAAGAAACTGAAATAAATGGATACACTATCCCCGTGAAGACCAAAGTCATGGTTAATGTTTGGGCATTGGGAAGAGATCCGAAATATTGGGATGATGCAGAAAGCTTTAAGCCAGAGAGATTTGAGCAGTGCTCTATAGACTTTATTGGTAACAATTTTGAGTATCTTCCGTTTGGTGGAGGGAGAAGGATTTGTCCCGGGATATCATTTGGTTTGGCTAATGTTTATTTGCCGTTGGCTCAATTGCTTTATCACTTTGATTGGAAGCTCCCTACTGGAATGGAGCCAAAAGACTTGGACTTGACTGAATCGGCTGGAATTACTGCTGCTAGAAAGGGTGATCTTTACTTAATTGCCACTCCTCATCAACCTTAATGGCATCAACTTTTTAAATTTTCCTTTGTCATCTTATTTCTTGTCTTTTAATCAAATAAGATTGTATCCGCGTGACAGTTAGCCTCATGTCTGGTCTGTCGAATAACATTTTTTGTAACAATTCAAAAGGGGTAGAATTTCTGTTAATTTTGGGTATAAATTGACAAATAAAAGAAGGCAAGAGGAGGATGGGAGCTGAGGATTGTTTGTTATGTATTTGAATCAGATTTGTAAGAAATTATATCTCGTGGGAATATGTGATCAAGAAAGTGTCTTCAGTGCAGCACTCTAACAATGATCACAAATTTTTCAGTGATTTGTAGGATTCTAGATATAGTAAAATGTGATTTGTAATGTATTTGCAAGTGCTTAGTCCTTGCAGAAACAAGATTTTCAGCCAAGCAAATCGCTGATTGATTGTCACAATACAAGGTAACTGAGTACCCAACTGGTTGCTGTAAATCCTGCATCAACTGCATAAGCCACGTACTTTATTGAGCTGCAACTGTTGCTGCCCGATACTCTGCTTCAGTTGTTGACAGCACACTGTTGGTTACCTTTTTGTTTATTGTCATTTTTCATCATCGTACCCTAACATATATATATATTCAATTTATCCAACATTAACAAATTGTTGGAAGGTGATAAAACTAATTATAGTGGAGGAGAAACAGATTTTACAAAGCATTTTTCGTTCTTTAAGGTTAACTTTTGCATTGTCTTCCTTAATTTTTGTATTTTCGTTGAAAATGGCGCGAAGAATCCAGAGGTGTGTCGTTGGGGGTACGTGATGAAGTAATCGAGGCACAATCAGATAAGTACAAGAACATCACTTCATCCCGAATCAGGGGTATTTGGGCCAGCTACCGATCACATTAAGAGTTTGGGGCCTCTAACAGATAAGTACAAGAACATGACTCCTCATCCCGAATCAGGGTATTTGGGCTAGAAACCGATCACATTATGAGTTTGGAGGCTCTAAATTTCCTTCTTTTTTTTCCAAAAGAGGGGGGTTCGAACCGACAACTCTAACATGTAAAGCATTTCCACAGTTTCTTCCTTACCACTTCCTTACCATTGAACCATCAATCAATTTCGTTAGAGATTCATAAGTTAATATACATATATTTATTAATTTTTTAGTACAAATCCAAGGTCTACGGAAAAAACTATTGATTCGTCTGAATCCACGAACCCCCACCTAGTTCCACCTTTGATGGTGAATATGGTCCCCATTTCTGCACAGTAGATTTTGTGTTGGAACAAAATACATTCTTTCGCAATATTGAAGATTTGGAGAAGCCAATCAAGATTCATAAGTAACTCTCTCTTCCACAGTTCCACTAACCAACATTCCACAATTTGTCCTCCTACTCCTTTAGGGAAGCAAGTGGAGGATGTCTATATTATTCGGATTCTTAAAAAAATGTCAATCGATGCGGGTCAGCTTTTCTAAAAGTAGTGTATTATTAGATAATCCGAGATGAATGCAACATCGAAAGTGAAGAGACCGCACAACTTAGGGGGTTGCAGCCTACGGGGAAAGAAAAGTGGAGTGGACAAGCCCCATGTACAAATAACATCAAATACAATGAATGATAAGTGATGTTGCATAAAAATGTCGATAGTGCAATTACTCTCACCGGTACTTTCAGTCCAGAGATTCGTGACAGTATCCTCAGTAAAGAGAAAGACATGGCGCCAATCCTAGCTACAAGTAGGGGTGGTAATTGGGCGAGTTGGGTTAAATTTGGGCTGGTCAAAATGGGTTAGGTAACAGATTATTAACAAACAATTTTATTAAGGATATCTAAGAATAATGGTGTGTGACTGTCAAAATAAAACAAATAAATTGTGTTATTTGGGCATCAAACCCGAAACTTCTTCATTCAAATAGACACATATTATCACTATACCAAAGGCATAGCTTTTGTCATCAGTGTCCAACTTTATAAATATATACTTTAAATGTAGAATTTAGCATATATATACAACATAATTTTCGCACAAAGGGTGTCCAGTTGGACACTCTGGGATAGCTCTAGCTACGGCCCTGCTAACGGGTCATAACCCAACCCGCCCAAATTTTACTAAGTTTTAATAGTTTTATTTGTTATTTTATTAACTTTTAGTACTTAATAATTTTTTGTTTACTTTATTATAACTAAATATAACATACAAAAAAAATTAAAAATATTTTGACAAGATTTCTCAAAAATCAATTTAGGTTACCTATCAACCCAGTTTTTAATGGGTTGAATTTTGAAATGAGTTGAACTAACAAATGAGCGGGTCAATAACCAACCAAACCTAAATATATCGGTCGGGTTGAATTTGATTTTGCCACCCTTACTACAAGTAACATTAAGAACCAATTAGTTACCATAAGAGATTCTTGTGAAACACATCAAAATAGCTTTATGAGATTAACACAATCACTACTATCAATGGTGCCAACAAAGGTACAATGGTGTACGCATAATTTTTCGTAAGCAGTGTCGATATTTAAAAATTAATAAATAATAAATAATAAATAATTGATATAATAATATTATATTAATAAAAACCATTTAAAACGTACTAATAAAATGTAAGTCAAATAAGCTACTAAACTTTCCTCGACGAGTTTTCATATTTTGAAATGTATTTATAATAGACTCATTGGAGATAATATTAAGTACTAAATATTCTAGTGCAATTGGATTATTTTAGCTTAATTTGACTATAAATAGGAGGTTGGAGGTTCAAATCCCTATAATATTAAAAAAAAATCTGAAAATGTCTCAAAAATAAAAGACAATTCGGCCTCACTATGGCTCAGTCTTGGGCCACGCCAGGTGAATAACCATTCATTTCACGCTGCAAACCAACGAGCCAAGAGGCTCAATTGTTCAGGTAATGTCATTAATGTTATTTGTAAGGAAATTTTTATTTTTTCCCTTTTATATATATATATATATATATATATATATATAATACTAAAAATTTTCAACGAAACAATGCCGGTCAGCACCCCATGACATAGGGTGGATCTGCCCCCGACAAAGGTAGTAAATTGCTACAATCATTTCAGACAATTAATTGATTACACATCTAACATGGAACACACATGTACATTTTCTGGTTTTCACTCTTATGATCTCATTGATTTTCCTAACATCTTTCTATTTTATTTTTTTTGCACTATATATTGGTAAAAATCAAGATTTGATCCTCGGTCTTTCAAATTTTCTCTATGGTGTTCATTCGCAAAACTTCAGACTCAATCCACTTCACAATCGGTACACGATCAATATTGACATTTTTACTTTGAGATGCATCCACTTTACAATCGATACAGTAGATGTAACATCCGGTAAGTTGAAATAACTATGAAAAAGCTTGAAATTGGAAATAGTCATTTTTGGAATAAAATTCAAAATCTGGAAATTTGGTTAAATGTGGGAAATCAGTGAGTTTTGGCCAATTTTGAGCAGTCATAACTCCTAGCTCAAGATGAGTTAGGAGTAGTTCCAGTAGGTTCGGGGCGTGACAGTTGAAATGTGTTTTTTTTTTTTATCAATTAAAAAGAAAAGTAAGTAATATAAAATTGAACAGAAGGAGTAGTAAAAAATGAAGAAAGCTAAGAGGTATTTAAAAGGGAAAAGGAGTTAAAATGTAATTTTATAAACTCAGGAGTTGAATTTAAATTTGAATTGTTTTGGAGGGTTGGATACACTTTTTGGATTTTTGGCCATTGGTGCAAAAAAGTTGTTCACATATCACATCACTAACAAGGAAATAGTTGGAAGTTAGTAAGATTGTGAGTCCTTGAGCACATGGAGATATAATGAATTAAATTTAAAATTCAAGAGCAAATTAAAACAAAAGGTGGTTGTTAAACAGAGACCCAAATGAATGGAATACAATTTTATTTCAAATTGGGATAATAAGACTTAAAATAACTCTTTATTGGGATAGCCTCTATTTTTTTGTTTGTTAAAAGAAAAGAACTCAAAAATTGTAAAAATTGCATTTATGTTATGATACCCTGTCTGGATATGTTATATGAAATCATGATATTAAAATCAGATTAATTTTAAGTTGACATTTTATTTGAACGTACAAGTTATATTTCTCTTTTTAAACATAAAAATCTTTGTGAAAACTATCAAACTTCCTCCAATTCTTAATATGCATGGTAACTACTCCACAAATTAGGCATTGGCTGTCATAAGTGGATGAAATAAATGTTGAATATGACTTAAAAGAAGATTCATCATTTGTTTTTGTACTTGTCAGCAAATGCCTACTTGCCTAGCGTCTTTTGTTTAATTCTAAAAAAGGCAATATTTCACTCTTGTCTCTAATTCATAACAGCCAATGGTACTAGTCAACAATTCTAGTAACTAACTATGTATTCTTTTCATATGGTACGAGTATTTCTTTATGTTGAACATGAGTTTTTTCCTTATAAAATTTAAAATGGATTTTTTTTATAAAATATAAATTTATGAGTCAAATTTATATTTTTTTTTTAAAAATCATAATATTTAGAAAATTGGAATTTAGCCAGGAATTTTTTTCACTTTTACTCAGATTCTTTTTCACTTTATTTGAAAATCATTATTTAACCATGAAATTTACAAATACAATTTGAGATTATATTTGAAGAACACCCAAAATTTTGTTTTCACTATATTTTTCTTTTTCAAAACTTTTTGTATATATATATATATATTCCTATTTAAATTGTATTTTAAATTTAAATCGTGTTTCATGTTTCTTTAGAAAAAAAACATTCAAAAAATCAAATATTATTTATAAAAATTATAACCAAAATATGCCACTAGGTTGTTGCATATCCCACTTGGTGCCAAACCAGAAGCTTATAAAATAGGACACTCAATTGAGGTTTGAATAATCAAATATCCCAAAATGCAATTGATTTCCATTTTTCTTTTCATATGTTTCCTCTTTTTGTTAAGGAAATGGAAAAAGTACTCAAAAAATAGCCAAACCAAAAAATTGCCTCCAGGTCCATGGAAACTTCCTTTTATAGGAAGTATGCATCACCTGGCTGGTGGACATCCACACCGCGTTCTTAGAGATTTAGCCAAAAAATATGGACCGCTCATGCACCTTCAACTCGGTGAAGTCTCTGCAGTTGTAGTTACTTCTCCTGATATGGCGAAAGAAGTACTAAAAACTCATGACATCGCTTTTGCATCTAGGCCTAAACTCTTGGCCATGGACATTATCTGTTATGATAGATGCGACATTGCCTTTAGCCCCTACGGTGAGTGTAAGGCGTTTGCCTAATATTTTCACAAAATATTTCTAATAATTGGTTTTACATGTGTTGATAATAGCCCCTAGGTAGTATCTTTATTTTATTGTGTTCTACCAAGTTCGTCCTTATGACATAAGAAATTTGGTAAGAGTAAATTATATTATATTAAATAGCTTTAGAAAAACTCTATTTATGAATAAAAGTGTTATAACACGTTTATTTCAAGTACTATAAATAAATGTCAGCTTTAGAAGCTAAGATGCAAAGATTGCATGAGAATTTTAGAAGATATTCATTTGAAAACAATACTTCAGTAAATTATTTTCAATTAAAGGCTAATATAATGAAGTTTAGTACTTTAAAATAAGCTTTCTAATATATAACATATAATATATAGTAATATATTAATATATGAAGTAATATTTCCTTTGTACTGAAAGGATAAATTCGTTACATGATTATCGTTTAGTTTGAATAATAAATCGACTTGGACGGAGTAGTATTTATAGCCAACAAAATTAAATTTAAAATTGACCTGAAAATCTGAAAAATTAATCTTGAAACTTCAAGCATTGTCAATAATATGTATAAGAAACTCTCTAAGCATCAACAAACTTCTAATTGATCCAATTATGTTTATCTAGCATTCTAGCTAAGTTCTTGTGTTTAAAGAGCTAATTACTATTTTGTATTTATTTTTATTTGAATTACTCAAATGCATTACAATCTTTCAATGAATTAATTTATGTTTAAAGAGTAAAAGTTAAAGGACGTTCAACTTTTGATTGATATTTTGATAATTCAATTTTTTATCTTTAAATTTTTTTACTTAGAATAGTATAGATATATATGATATTTGAGATATAGACATAAATTAAGAGGATGTTGTCTAGTAAAATAGCATTTGTAGAGGTTTTACCATTTTTATTTGCTAAAAAGTTAAGTAGTTTTTTTCTTCAAATTTTTAGTGTGGCTGGTAAGATTTTTAAAGAAATTACCCTAAAATCTTTCGAACAACATTCAATAAATATTAAAAAGTTATGAAATCTCTGCTTAAAACAATAATAACAGCATATGATATGCTAAAACTTGCGATACTTTATTATGTCTAAGGAGATAAAAAAACACACTTGAAATGATAAAATGACAAATTAATGACGAAAAACGTGTACATCAGTTAGACAGTGCAATAAGAATCTTTATCCAACATCACATGTTCTATTAATTTATAAGAATCACACAAACTTAAAAAATATTATGAAAAGAAAATTTATAAAAATTAAAATAAAGAATGAAAGTTATGGATAAAATATTTGTATTATAAAATCAATTAATTAATGTGGAAAACAACAAAATACACATGTCATCATATCATAAAAAATGAAAGAAAAAAAATCATAGCAATATATCAATGAAAGAGAGAAAAAAAATGCCAATAAATAAAATTACATCAAAACTATCTGAAACACAAAAGTGTAGTGAACTAACATTTTCTATCCAAATTATAAAGGGAGAAATTGTGTTCATAAAAGGTTGTGAATGAATGTATTTAATGGTAGAAGCTAAAGGGTTAACAATTAAAGTCATTAAGAGGTGGGAAATGGCAAGTGCAACATCTAATTACCATGTATTTGGTCTAGTTAAATTATCATTATCGATTTAATTTGAAATTATTAGTAAAAATATTTTTAATAAAAAGAATTAGTGAAGGACATTTTTCGTATTTCAATTTTGAACTTAAAAACCTTCCCACATTTATATATATCTTTCACACCTTCTCAATTTATGACATCCATAGTCCTTAAAAGAGTCTTGTTTAGAGGAGAAATTAAACCTAAATTGATCATATGTTGATTATTAATTGACCAAATTATCATGTTACATTGTAATGTCTCTTTTGATATATATTTTTCTTCATTGTCTTATTTATTGTCATCCAAGATTTATTTTGTTAGATTTTTCATGACACGTGATAATTTCTATATTAACAGGTGAATATTGGAAACAAATGCGTAAAATTTGTGTCATGGAATTACTGAGTGCAAAGAGTGTCCGATCATTTAGCTCGATCAGGTGTGATGAAGTTGTTCGTCTCATTGACTCTATCCAATCATCTTCTTCTTCTGGTGAGCTAGTTAATTTTACAGAAAGAATCATTTGGTTCACAAGCTCCATGACATGTAGATCAGCATTTGGGCAACTACCAAAGGAGCAAGACATGTTTATAAAGCTAATTAGAGAAGTAATAAGGTTAGCAGAAGGCTTTGATGTGGCTGACATCTTCCCTTCATACAAGTTTCTTCATGTTTTTGGTAGAGCCAAGCGAAAACTTCTAAATGTCCATCGTAAGGTAGATGCAATTGTTGAGGATGTCATCAACGAGCACAAGAAGAACTTTGCAACTTGCAAGAGTGATGATCATGCATTAGGGGGTGAAAATCTAATTGATGTCCTTCTAAAACTTATGACTGATAAAAGTCTTCAATTTCCAATCAACAACGACAATATCAAAGCTATTATTATTGTAAGTATCGAATACTACAATTATTTTACATATTTATCCATAGCAGAAAAAAAAATTGTAACTTGGCCATAAATTGCAGGACATGTTTGCAGCTGGAACAGAAACTTCATCAACAACAACTGTATGGGCTATGGTTGAAATGTTGAAAAATCCAAGTGTATTAGCCAAAGCTCAAGCAGAAGTGCGAGAAGCCTTTAGAAACAAAGTAACGTTTGATGAAAATGATGTGGAAGAGCTTAAATACTTAAAGTTAGTCATTAAAGAAACAATGAGACTTCATGCACCGATTCCACTATTGGTCCCGAGAGAATGTAGAGAAGAAACTGAAATAAATGGCTACACTATCCCTGTGAAGACCAAAGTCATGGTTAATGTTTGGGCATTGGGAAGAGATCCGAAATATTGGGATGATGTAGAATGCTTTAAACCAGAGAGATTTGAGCAGTGCTCTATAGATTTTATTGGTAACAATTTTGAGTATCTTCCCTTTGGTGGTGGGAGAAGGATTTGTCCCGGCATATCATTTGGTTTAGCGAATGTTTATTTGCCGTTGGCTCAATTGCTTTGTCACTTTGATTGGAAGCTCCCTACTGGAATGGAGCCAAAAGACTTGGATTTGACTGAATTGGCTGGAATGTCTGCGGCTAGAAAGGACGATCTTTACTTGATTGCCACTACTTATCAACCTTAATGGCATTTATAACTTTTTAAATTTCTTTTTTTTCACTTTGATTGCGAGTGTTTTAGGTTTTATATCAAATAAGAATGTATCCATGACAATTAGCCCCGTTTTGGTCAGTTTAATCGAACACAAAGATCCCTAAAATAATCTTGTTCGTGCTTAATTTCTATTTAATCATATTTTAATAAGCCGAATCATTGAAACGATAAGTTGTTGTCAATTAAAATGTCAGAAACACCAGGAACACGAAAACTTAGGTTGTGCAACATAGTTTCAAAACGTAGTCTAGCATAGTATTTATAATAAACATCTTGTAGAAATATCTAGATATTCTAGAGTAGAAAATAAAATTATTAGAATTTTTTTGGAGATATTCTACGCATAATATTTGTAGAAAATAATAGAATAATTTAGTTCTTGTAGTATCTAGAAATATTCATAAATATATTAGTAATAATAGGAGATGATCTTGTACATTTGTATCAACCAAAAACAAAACCCAAAAAAATAAAATGACAATTCAAAACAATTGAAGAAGTCTTCCAAAATCTTCCTTCTCTTCTCTAACTTCCTCCTCTTTTGATCTTAGTTAATAATCTTAGACTAAGATCAAGAGTTTTCGGATTATAATTTCTTGTCTAAAACGAGAACAAAAAGGACCAAGAGTAGTTTGATTTAAATAAATATGTCTGCCTCTAAAACAATGTTTTTTCAATAGAATATATTTGTATTCTAATTAAAATTTTCTCCCAATATAGTTTTTCTACCTAACCCAATAAATTCATCCCATATAGTTATTCTTATTGGTGCATTATCGGATCCAGATAACAACAACTTCATCAACCATGGAAGCCTCTCGGATTATTATTTCATTGGTCAATCTATTGAGGCTTAATGTAATTGTAATATACAATTCATAATTATTAGGAAAAGGATTAGTGGGATCAGATAGAAAAATTATATTAACAGAAATTTTAATTGGGATATGTGAATCATTTGAATAATAGTAAGGGTAAATTTGAGCCACTATCATAACGAGGGACATATCAGCTCTAAATGACAAAGTTGAGGGTATATCAGACCCTTTTCTTTATATTAAAAAAGTATGACGATGAGTAAAAATAATTTTTTTTCTGAGAGTACAAGGGTAAATATGACCATTTTCTGTAATTTAAATGATTTTATAAAAAAAATAATTAATTTTTCCATCCCGTCCCATCACATTTAGAAGTGGTTGCAAATAAGAATGAGTCAAGGGCCTTAGTGTCAAATACAATTGATTTGGGCGAGGATTCTCTTGATGAAGATGAGGAAGACAATATGCTTGACATATGCTTTGATAGAGTGACTAAGGAAGGGGATATATCACCTAGACAACAAAGAAGTGGAAGCAACAAAAGAAAAAAAACAAGACACATGGAAGGCAACATAGTTGGGGCGGTAAAATGACTGAGGAGTTTGTTCCAAGGCATCTACTGATGCGACAGACAAATCAGAACCATTTGACAGTATCAATAGGTTCAACAAGATCCATTAAATCCATAAAGAAGGAATGAATTATCAAGTGTTGTTTGATAGGTTTGAAGAAGAAGAAAAGAAAAAATACTTCAAGTCACTTTTGATGGGTAATCAATCTTTTTTAATTCATGCTTTCGTAATATAAAGTTTGAGGCTGATAACTCAACCTTTTTCTTGATTGACATATTTTTGCATTATTTAAGCATCCTCATTTGTAATATCTGTTAACTTATGATATTCTGAATAACAAACTAACTCATAATCTACTCGCAGAAAATCAAAAAGGAAGGAAATCGAACAGCCTGCAAATCAAGAAGGCATGGAGATCCAATAAGAAAAAGGATTCAAGTAGAACAATACAAATATGGAATGAGATAATACAAACAGGGAATGAGATATGTTCTGATCCTTTCAACTCTACAAAAAAGGAAAGGCATAATCAAAGGAATTAAGAATCATTAACAAGACAACTTAAAGCTGACAGCAGATCAATCAAGCAAATTGTGACTGATAGGATCAGATCGAGAAAATCAACAATCATGCCAAAAGTCAAGATAAATTGCTGGCAGGTCAAGAAATCATTAAGCAAGCCAAGAATAGAACCAAGCTGTCAAGAGAAGAAAGGAAAGCAAATCAAAGCCAAAAGTCAAGATGAATTCTCCAGCCAAGAACAAAATCGAGTTATATCTATCAAGAAGGGAAGAATGCGATTTACCATGCACATATCTAATATGGACATGAATCAGCAAATTGCCTCAATCAAGGGATACCTCAAATCCTTGATTAAATTATAACTCCCTTGGGTTGTCCTTACAAGAGCACAAGTCTGTTCATATAAATACCCTCTCAGACTTAGGAGTGAAGTACGCACTTCACTTGAACTTATATTCTAATCTTCTTTTATCTTTCATAAAACTTTGTACACCCTTAAGTGAACAATTGAAAAGAAAAGAGAAAGAGAGATTTGAGTGTAGGTTATACAGGTAGAGATTGTGTCGAAGAAGAAGATCTGATTTGCATATCAGACGGGTCTCTTAATCGTAACATTTTGTAACACCCAAGTTCTCAACAAGCTTATAAGAAAACCCTTGTAAACTAATGGGACTGGACTAGGCACCACATCAGTGATCCAAACCAGTATAAAAACACTATGTGTTATTTACTTACTGCAAGTTATTATTACTGCATATTTGTTTTACTAACGTGCAGGTGAGTCGACTGACCAGAGTAGGAAGTCGACTGAAGGGAATTTTAATTCACCCCCCCCCCCACCCTCTTCACGTTCAATTGGTATCAGAGTAGGTCTCACCTTTTAAATGTTTAACCACATGTGATCAAAGATCCAATGGCACACTATCAGATTCCTAGTGCTCTACTTCAAGATGGACATTCTTCGCACCGACCACCATACTTCAACGGACAACATTACTTTCACTGGAAAGACAGATTCAAAATCTTTGTCTCTTCAAATAATCACCAAGCATGATTAGTGATAAAAAAGGGCCCAAGGCCTATTCCTGGGATGACTGACAAAGATGGCATTGAAAAACCATTTGATCCTGAATCATTTGACATCACTAAGAAACAACAAGAGGTAATTCAAACTAATGCTAGAGCTATAAGTTTGCTGTATTGTGAAGTGAGCGGAGCTGAATATGATAAGATATCAACATGTGAAACTACAAAAGAAATGTGGGACAAACTAGAAGTGACTTATGAAGGAACCACCAAGGTGAAGGAGGCTCAGATCAATTCACTAGTAAATGAATATGAATTGTTCAAAATGGCCGAAGATGAAAATGTAGAAACTATGTTCTCAAGATTCAGTAAAATTGTCTGCGAACTCAAATCACTTGGAATGGTGTATTCAAATGGACTTCAAGTTAGAAAACTTGTTAGAAGTCTTCCCAAATCTTGGGAAACTAATGCTGCCATTCTTGAAGATGGAGATCTGCAGAAAATGACATATGATGAACTTCGAGGCAACTTGATGGCCTATGAACAAAATCATATCAACAGGTATAATAAAGATGATAAAAAGAAAACTGTGGCATTTACGGCAGAGACATCTGAAATTGGAGAAAAAGTCGATGAAAATCAAGACGAAGAAATGGCTCTTATAAATCGAGGAGTGAGACAAATGCTTAGACAAAGAGGACAGAGACCTTAACAGGACTTTAAGAACAATGATTTCAAAAGAAATTATGATCGCTGCTACTACTGTGGAAAACCAGGATACATCAAATAAAACTGCCCAGAACGGAGAAGAAGAAACAATTAAAGAAATAAGGACCCTAAGAGTCTCGGAGCATGGGATCAAGGAGAAATAACCGACGATGATCATGATGAAATGGCCAATCTATGTTTCATGGCACTAGGTGAAACAAGTGAGGAGCAATCTAAGAAAACCTACAAAAAGGGAATGTGGGTACTTGATAATAACACAGAGTGTTTTTATATTGGTTGGAGTATATCTCGTTGAAGTACTCAAGCACAACCTTTTTAGCATCAGTCAATTATGTGATGCTGGATTTCAGGTTACCTTCAACACAACAAGCTGCATTATCAATCATTCTGAGAAAAAGTTCACTATTATTGGAGATCGAGTAAATAATATATATATTTTAAATAATGTTGTTTTTCCTACTCTTACTTGTCTTACTGCAGTCACAAGTGACCCTTGGCTATGGCATCGAAAACTTGGACACACAAGTATGCACGCTCTTGAGAAACTATCCAGACTTGAACTAGTTATCGGCTTACCAAAACTAAAATTCGATAAAGATCACATTTGTGACGCATGCCAATTAGGTAAGCAGACTCGTTCATCATTTAAAGTAAAAGACATTGTAAGTACATCTAAACCTCTTCAGCTTCTTCATATGGATTTGTTTGGTCCTACTCGAACAACAAGTATTGGAGGTAAAAGATATGCTTTTGTAATTGTTGATGACTTCTCAAGGTTTACATGGGTAATTTTTCTCTTTGACAAAAATGAAGCTTTTGCTAATTTTGAAGTATTTTGTAGAAAAGTTCAAAGAGAAGTAGTTTATTTTATTACAACTATTCACAGTGATCATGGTGGTGAATTTGAGAATAAGGCATTTGAAGAGTTCTGTGCTCAAAATGGGTTCACTCAAAATTTCTCTTCACCTAGACCACCTCAGCAAAACAAAGTAGTGGAAAGGAAAAATCGTTCTTTACAAGATACAACAAGAACTATGCTACTCGATCGAAATCTCCCTGACCATTTTTGGGCAGAAGCTGTAAGCACTGCTTGTCATATTCTTAACAAGTGTCTTATCAGACCTATACTAAAGAAGACTCCATATGAACTATGGAGAGGTAAGAAACCAAACATCAGCTACTTCTATCTGTTTGGATGCAAATGTTTCATCCACAATAACGGTAAGAACAATCTTGGTAAGTTCGATCCTAGAAGTGACGAAGGTATATTTCTAGGTTATGCTCCCATTAGCAGTGCCTTTCGTGTTTTTAATAAAAGAAATTTAAGTGTTGAAGAATCTGTCCATGTGGTATTTGATGACACTAATCCAAGAATGCAGGAAAGTGAAGCAGGTGAGGATGAAATTGAATCATCCAAATCAGCAGAAGTCATTTCTAAAATGTCCACAGAAAATATCACTGAAGAGCCGACTACTGCAGAAGTAGAGTCGACTGCTCCAGCTGACAAAACAAATGTACCCAGAGAATGGAGACACAATGCAAGCTATCCTGAAAACTTCATTTTGGGAAAACCAGATGATAAAATCCAGACTAAATCCTCTCTCAAGAAACAAGCTTCATTAGCTCTCATACCTCAAATGGAACCAAAACGAATAAATAAAGCAATGGAAGATGAATCTTGGATTCAAGCAATGAAAGAAGAGCTTGATCAATTCGAAAAGAATCAGGTATGGACTCTTACTGAAAGACCTAAAAACTGTTCTATGATAGGAACAAAGTGGGTTTTTCGCAACAAATTGGATGAAAACGGAAAAGTTATCCGAAATAAAGCCACGTTAGTAGCTCAAGGTTACTCTCAGCAAGAAGGAGTTGACTATGATGAAACCTTTGCTCCTATAGCAAGGTTGGAATCTATTCGAATTCTTCTAGCATTTGCTTCTTTCAATCACTTCAAACTTTTTCAAATGGACGGTAAAAATACTTTTTAAAATGGATTCATTAAAGAAAAAGTTTTCGTTAAGCAACCTCCTGGTTTTGAAAATCCCTCCTATCCTGATTATGTTTTCAAATTTTATAAAGCTCTTTACGGTCTAAAACAAGCCCCAAAATCTTGATATGAAAGATTGAGCATTTTTTCGATAAAAAATGATTTTCTTAGAGGGAAAATTGATACAACCTTGTTTTAAAAAAAATTTGATTCCTGTATTCTTATTATTCAAATTTATGTTGATGATATTATATTTGGAAGCTCTAACCTTTTTCTTTGTGAGGATTTTGCAAATCTTATGAAAGGAGAATTTAAAATGAGTCTTATGGGCGAGCTCTCATTCTTTCTTGGTCTTCAAATTAAGCAATCATAAAAAGGAATTTTTATAAATCAAGGAAAGTATGCAAAAGAGTTGATCAAAAAATTTAGAATGGAAAAAGGCAAATCATTTGGCACTCCCATGAGTCCCTCCACCTGCCTCGAATTCGATACAACAGGAAAAACAGTTGATGAAAAACTTTATCGAAGAATAATTGGGTCATTATTATATCTCACTACAAGTCGACCCGACATTATGTTCAGTGTTTGCAAATGTGCACGATTCCAATCCGCTCCAAAGGAGTCACATCTCACCTCTGTGAAATGAATTAATCGATATCTCATTGGAACCTCTGATATGGGGTTATGGTATCCTTTTTCAATTTTTTTGATTTGATTGGATATTGAGATGCTGACTTTGCAGGTGATAAAAATGGCAGAAAAAGCACTAGTGGAACATGCCAGTTTTTGGGAAAATCTCTTATTTCCTGGCATAGTAAGAAACAGACCTCTGTTGCCCTTTCAACTATTGAATTTGAATATCTGGTTGTCGGAAGTTGTGGCACTCAACTACTTTGGATGATGCATCAACTCCTGGACTATGATCTATCCTTTGAGGGAGTACCCATTTTTTGTGATAATACTAGTGCTATTAGTTTATTTAAATATACTGTGCATCATTCCAGGGCTAAACATATAGACATCAAGCATCATTTTATTCGTGATCATGTTGAAAATGGTGATTTTGTGCTTGAATTTGTTGATTCTGAAAATCACTTAGCCAATATTTTTACAAAACCTTTGCTTGAGGAAAGATTTTGTTTCCTTCGAGAATGTCTTGGTATTTCTGTACTTTGACAAGCATGAGGAGCATGCTGACCTCTCTGAAATACTTTCTTGGTGATTGTTAAGCCTGTTTTTTAAGACAACCAGTTTGTGGAGTTATATCTCCATTTCTTTTGGACTATAATTTTGGGGTTTCTCGCCCCATACTCTCTGCTTGTATATTTGCTTTTGCCTATCGTGTTTGTTGCTTTTGTTTGTTTTCCTTTTTTATTATGTCAAAGGGGGAGAAAATCTAGACACGACATATAGAAAGGGGGAGCATACAGAAAGGGGGAGCACAAGGATGTCGGTCAAAGATACATCCAACAGGGAAGTTAAATTAAACCTGTATTAGTTATAGCTGTCATTATCAAAATGGGGGAGATTGTTAACTTATGATATTCTGAATAATGACAAGCTAACTCATAATCTACTCGCAGGAAGTCAAAAGGGAAGGAAATCGAACAGCCTGCAAATCAAGAAGGCATGGAGATCCAATAAGAAAAGGATTCAAGTAGAACAATACAAATATGGGATGAGATAATACAAACATGGAATGAGATATGTTCTGATCCTTCCAATACTACAGAAAAGGAAGGGCATAATCAAAGGAATTAAGAATCATTAACAAGACAACTTAAAGTTGACAGCAGATCAATCAAGCAAATTGTGACTGATAGGATCAGATCGAGAAAATCAACAATCAAGCCAAAAGTCAAAATAAATTGCTGGCAGGTCAAGAAATCATTAAGCAAGCCAAGAATAGAACCAAGCTGTCAAGAGAAGAAAGGAAAGCAGATCAAAGCGAAATATCAAGATGAATTCTCCAGCCAAGCAAATAATCGAGTCATATCTATCAAAAAGGAAAGAATGTGATTTACCATGCACATATATGATATGGACATGAATCAGCAAATCGCCTCAATCAAGGGAATCCTTAAATCCTTGATTAAATTATAACTCCCTTGGGTTGTCCTTACAAGAGCACAAGTCTGTTCATATAAATACCCTCTCAGACTTAAGAGTGAAGTACGCACTTCACTTGAACTTATATTGTAATCTTCTTTAATCTTTCATAAAACTTTGTACACCCTTAAGTGAACAATTGAAAGAAAAGAGAAAGAAAGATCTGAGTGTAGGTTATACAGGTAAAGATTGTGTCGAAGAAGAAGATCTGATTTGCATATCAGACGAGGCTCTTAATCGTAAGATTCTGTAACACCCAAGTTCTCAACAAGCTTTTAAGAACACCCTTGTAAACCAAGGGGACTGGACTAGGCACCACATCAGTGATCCAAACCAATATAAAAACACTCTGTGTTATTTACTTACTGCAAGTTATTATTACTGCATATCTATTTTACTAACGTGCAGGTGAGTCGACTGACCAGAGTAGGAAGTCGACTGAAGGGAATTTTAATTCACCCCCCCCCCCCCCCACCCTCTTAACTTTCAATATCATCATGAAGTATATTACAAACTCTATGGTTATCATAAATTACTTAATTCTCTCTAGCTCTTATTTTTTTCATACTTGTTATAAGGTTGTAGAAATTAGTACTTCATTAGGATTGGTAAGATAAGGCTTAGCTCCCCTTGCTTGTACTTATCCCTATTGATATCTATTTATTTTTAGTAAAAGACCACTAGACATTGTCTAGTGGTAAATTTTTTTTTTTAAAAAAAGTGGGACCGGAGTCGGGATGCGAACTCGGTATTATGTCCCGGCAGAGTTCCAATTTCAGCCAAAACTGGGTCCGCCATAATTGTGCCGGCCCGGTCCCCCCATCCCAGTTCACCAGTCCCCGGCATGTCCCACTTGACACCCTTAGACTTGGGCTATAAAACACGAATTGACTCAAGAAAATAGATAATATTTTTATTAAAATAATCCCAGCCTGGCAATAAACATATTTTGGCATCCCCCAAGCCTGGTGATAATATAAATTAATATTTTTGGCATCAAAATAATTGATCCAAAAAAAAAAACTTTTGTTTGCATATTACATTATTATGGTGAGCTGAATTGTTTTTATCATTATGTGTTTTTGAGTGAGCTGAATTGTTTTGACTTCAACAAAGTCTGCTTTGTAATATATATATTTGTTGAAAATTATATCACTATTTCTACACATTCCATTTTGTTAGAAACCTATAAAAGAGCATATGTAACACAACATTGAAGAATCACCAAACACACAAATTAACTCTTCCAAAAGAAGAACATTGTTGAAGATGCTCATCATAAGGTAGATGTAGTAGTTGAAGATGCCATCAATGAGCACAAGAAGAACATTGCAATTGGGAAAACTAATGGTGCATTAGGTGGTGAAGATCTAACTGATGTCTTTATAAGACTTATGAATGATGGAGGCCTTCAATTTCCGATCACCAATGACAACATCAAAGCTATTATTTTTGTAAGTACTATTACATATTTTACATTTTTGTTTATACATAAGATCAATCACCATAAATAACTCATTTTGTTCCTATGTGCAGGACATGTTTGCTGCGGGAACAGAGACTTCATCGTCAATGCTTGTGTGGGCAATGGTGCCAATGATGAAAAACCCAAGTGTATTCGCCAAAGCTCAAGCAGAAGTACGAGAAGCCTTTAAAGACAGAAACATTCGATGAAAATGATGTAGAGGAGCACTTAAAGTTAGTCATTAAAGAAACTCTAAGAAGTTAGTCATTAAAGAAACTCTAAGACTCCATCCACCAGTTCCACTTTTAGTCCCAAGAGAATGTAGGGAAGAGACGGATATAAACGGCTGCACTATTCCTGTGAAGACCAAAGGGATGGTTAATGTTTGGGCATTGGGAAGAGATCCGAAATATTGGGATGACGCAGAAAGCTTTAAGCCAGAGAGATTTGAGCAGTGCTCTGTCGACTTTATTGGTAACAATTTTGAGTATCTTCCCTTTGGCGGTGGGCGAAGGATTTGTCCCGGGATATCATTTGGCTTAGCCAATGTTTATTTGCCGTTGGCACAGTTGTTATATCACTTCGATTGGAAACTCCCTAATGGAATGGAGCCAAAAGACTTGAACTTGACTGAATTGGTTGGAGTAACTGCTGCCAGAAAGATGACCTTATTTTGGTTGCCACTCCTTATCAACTACCAAGACAATGATTTTCAGCATTTTATAGAATAATTTCCTACTGAGCCCAATTATTATCCTATCTTTCTTCTGGTGTTTCCAGCTTTATCTACTTCTAATACATGTATTTTTTATTATTATTATCATAAGCCATTTCATGTTTAGTGTTATTAGTGGAATATCACATTCCATTTTTCTCTTCAATATTCAAGATTTTAGAGGAAAATTTTAAAGAAAGAGGTAAATGTCAGAGTCAAGACATGTTGTGAACTAAGCTGACTCCGTAAGGCCCTATGGGCTATTAGAGGCTTTTATTTGGGATCCAGGCCCAATAACCATTTGTTAAAAAAGGACTAGGAGTTAGAAGAACGGTTATGCAAATTATGTAGAAGCTTTGGCTTTCCGTTATCTCTCATCTCCTTCTCTGTTCTAGTATCTCATCCCCTTCTAGTTACCTTCTTCTATGTTAATCTATTCGTAATTAGTGTGTTATTACTTTGTTGTGTGTATTATACGTTGTAACTTGTATTTAGTGATAACAATATATATCAGTATTTGTATTGGAAATCGAGTTTGTTTCATTGGTGCTTTCATCCAGAGGTCTTCAATGGAGGACCAAATAGTTCGAACAATTAAAGATTCAATTGAGGTCATGAAGGGTACTTGGTTGAAGGATCTCGGGGAAATTCGTTCAATGTTACACGAGTTGGTTGGAAACCTTCCAACGAGTAAACTTAGCACACTAGAATTTCAATGATTATGTGGCGAGAATTCAGAGTTTTGGATTTCCTAGGCTGTACAGTACTTGACTTCTATGAAATTGCAGAAAACCACAAGTTATCTCTCGCCTCGTCTTATCTTGACGGAGCAGCATTGACGTGGTACCAATGGCTTTTCCAGAACAAACAATTGGTAGATTGGGAACACTTCACTGCGAAAGTGTTAATTCGCTTCCGCAAATGACATCTCAAATCGCAGGTTGGTCTTTTGGCCAATCTATGGCAGGTGCCCACTGTGACTAAGTACCCAAGTCCTTTTGAGGCTATTTCGCCAGGTTTCAGTGAGCCAGATATACTTTCATCATGTCTTGCATATGTGCATCCACAAATGAGCGATATATCCAATTCGTTGTTGCCTCAGAACTTTGATGAGAAATCTGAATATTTGACCAAAACTGATGCGCACAAGATGTTCGACAAAATGTTAAATAACTTCCCCAATGTATTCACCTTGGAGCCATTAGATGATCAAATTGAAATGTTGGATGAAGATGATATAGATCTTGATATTAGCGAAATCCAACAGTTTCATGAAAGTCCCCAAAGAGATATGTCTGAGAGGTATGTTACGACAATTTCTTTGGATTCTGGCTCTCCGAAACAACAAATTGAATTTGTGTCCTTTGAAGACATGTATCTTCTTGATTTTTAGTCGGAGCATGAGACTAAGTCATTACTTTTGTTGGGATCTATTGACATGTTTTGCTTCATCGCGTATGTTAATTATATGACTCAAGTGTGGGATCCAGGACGACGATGGTGTATGTATTTTTCCATTTGCTTTCTAATCTTCCAGGGACAGTTATTGTTTCTTTGCAATTTAATTACAATTACACCCACTTGAAAATGAACACTCGGAATAAGGATTGGGAGAAAAACTCCAGGGGACTGTTTGCTTTCCCTTCTCAATGCATGAATTTGAAATTTGATACAAGTTTGGAGAGTAGAAGAATGACACATCCTACACTAAGTCTTGCTAGCTTCATACAATCATTGCGGTCATTAACTGATTTTCCTAGTTCTCTGGCTGAAGATGGTTCCTCACCAACGATGCATAATTATTGGACTTGCTATTTTACCAGACCATTAACTGACTTTTTTACTGATTCATTAATCAGTTCTCCATATCATGAAGTTGAAAAATTTCACAGAGAAGGAATTGCACTAGTTTATCCCTGTGTCATAGCTAGACAAACAAAGAAAATTTCTAGAGGTCAAATTGCTTTGGAAATGATTTTAGTCTTTGATCCTGAAGGAGGTACTTTTGATGTACCAATTCTTGAAGACATGGATGGTGTCCTTTTGAAAATCTCTAAAGCAATAACTAATCTATCTAAATGAAACATGCCTCTTTCTGCCGACAAACATGATCTTCATCAATTGACATTAAAAGTGCTCATCAATTTGATATCATATCTATTGTATTGTGATTTTTCCATGGCTAACCCTTTGGATGGACAATAGAGAGATGTACAACACAATTGCACAAGCACAGAGATTGAAGTGCGACGTGAAGTTTGAATTTTAAGAGCTATGTATGCATATGTTCACACAAAGTGGCTAACTGCGGTTGAATTGGTGAAATTAGTTTCAATTGCTACTGCTGCTTTAACTAACAGTGGCCTTAGAAGCATTGAAGAGAAACCGGTGGAACATGAAGGCCCGACCACTAATGTAATTACAAGAGGTGTGGCTTGTGTTATTCATCTTGGTAATTTAGAATCTGCAAAGGGCACTGGAGTTGACTTATCACTACTTAAGGTTAGAAACTCTTGGTTTCACTCTAACACAAAAGCAGTAGCTCTCGACTCACCTTTAAGCCTAGACAGATTTGCTATTGTAATGTCACGGTGCCTCCACTCGAACCTTGAGGACAAGGTTCATTTTGAGGGCGGGAGTATTGTTGTGAACCAAGCTGACTCCATAAGGGCCTATGGGCTATTAGAGGCTTTTATTTGGGATCCAGGCCCAATAACCATTTGTTAAAAAAGGACTAGGAGTTAGAAAAATGGTAATGCAAATTATGTAGAAGCTTTGGCTTTCCGTTATCTCTCATTTCCTTTCTTTGTTCTAGTATCTCATCCCTTTCTAGTTACCTTCTTCTATGTTAATCTATTCGTAATTAGTGTGTTATTACTTTGTTGTGTGTATTATACGTTGTAACTTGTATTTAGTGATAACAATATATATCAGTGCTTGTATTGGAAATCGGGTTTGTTTCAAGACACCTAATTTGTTTTAATTAAGATATCAATTCTTTAATTTATTTTTTTTGGAAACAAAATATTTAGGCCAAAAGGGTATATCTAGGCTATTTGTGTAATAGTAGAGGTATATATCAATTCTAAATCATATGTCCTTTTTGTTTTATTATATTCATATTGGACAAATAAAAATAAACAAAACAATACTCCCTCCATTTCAAATTAATTGAATTGTTGAGACATTTTTTATTTTTCAAATTAACTTAATTGTTCAATTTTCAAGGTTACTTTTAAAACGTTCTTTCAATTTTACTCTTCATTAGTTAGTATTGGAATTAGTTATTAATTAATGTTTAATTATTTTAATCATAAATTTGACAATAATTAATAAGGGTAAAAATGAAATGTTATGCCTAATTTATGTCTTAATCTTCTTTTCTTAAAGGGTGTGAAACACCTCAACAATTCAATTAATTTGAAATGGAGGAAGTAATAAATATCGCCAGTCTTTTTCATTTCGATATATTATAATATGAATTTCCTCCTATTTTTTTTTTCAAGAAAAATATAGATTAACAAATACTTAACCGCTAAGACATATGAAGTGTAACAACTCTCCAACAAACTTCTCTCAGTTTGCTTTAAATAAACAAAAAAATCACAAAACTTCAAAAATCAGTTTTCCAATAATGGCCTATTTCCTATTGCTACCAGAAGGATGTGTTTGTGATATTCTCTCCTTTACTTCCCCGAAAGACGTCGCGATTTCATCTGCAATTTCTTTTGTGTGTGTTTTAAGTTGTTTGGTTCGAAATTAATATTTTGGTACATATTAGAGGAGTTTTTTATAGATAAATATAGGGTTTGAACTAAAACTATTAAGTTCATATAGAATTTCTAAGGGGTGTTCTAGCTCCGTCCATGACTATTGTGTGGTATAATAGTAAAGCTCATGAACCCTTGACTTGAGGTGTCACGACCCAACCCATCGAGCCGTGCGCGTACCCATTCTAACACCTAAGTAGGAGAACCCTCATATCCCAATAGTTTAAACATGCGGAAAATTTAAGAGAATAGAGATACATAAAATAACATGATTTTATAAATGAGAACTTTAGATACTCCTTTGATTAACACTTGTAAAGTAACTAACAACTCCCATAGATCTAGTCTAAACCGGTACAAGAGCTACTAAGAGTACAACTGGACAAACAAATAAAAGACACAGCTCCCATCATGCGGAAGGAATAATAGAAGCTGCTAGATGATTTCTTTGTCTTCACCTAATGAAACATCACCAACCTGCATCCAGACTATGTCAAAAAGACATAGCAAGAGTAGTATCAGTACAAACACACATACTGGTAGGCATCATCGGTCAACCCGACGCCCACCACATAACATAAGAAACCGAATAGTAAGATCATGGAATAAACCACTCGCTTCTCCACATTTACCCCTTCTTAAAATACCTCCAATTTACACCAGTACTCTGATTACTAACCACCTTCTCAATCAACCTACTTACCAATTTCTTGATCATCACCTAACCATTCTAACACATTAATGAAACCCCAAATACACCCACAAGCATTCCAACTAACCGCTCACTTCGCACCCTTACTTCCTTGTCACATTACTCAACCATGGTGACATAGAACACTACATCAAACTTCCTTACCACTAAACCCAATCTTTTTCCCCAAGGTGAAATCCACCTAAGCCTATTTCATCACATACACTACCCCTACTTCTCGCTATTACGACACACGAACAACCCTTGCCATCCATCACTCGCCCCTTGAACACTTTACCATTCCACTATACCCAACAAGTTCGCTCAATACAACGAACAATCAAATATAAACCATCATAACATGTGTCCACTAAGTACACCATATATATGTCAATACAACGATATAATCACATGCATACATATTTCAGCATATACAATATTATCAACATTTACGAACAACAAGAAACTTCACATTTTATATCAAATAATTGGTCCTCTCATGGAACTCAAGCCCAAACAGTTAGCATACCGAAACGTGGTACCCGATCCAAGTTAGTTATGCCAGAACGTGGCAACCGATCCCATAATTATGCTAAAATGTGGCAACTGATCCAAGAGTTGTGCCGGAACGTGGCAACTGATCCAAGTTAGTTATGCCGGAACGTGGCAACCGATCCATTCAACACACCACAATCACAATCAAAAGTATATCTTCAAGATCATACATTTAAGTCCTGATTTCATGGCCATCATAATTCATCCATATCATTTACAATAAGTGTGATCAATAATACAACATTCATATACATACGCGTATCATAATGAAACAAGAACAAACATACATCACACGATCATAGAATCAATCCATCACCTATGGGCTACTCCTCAACCGTATCATATAAACATTAAATTGACCATTCTTAGCCCCAGTTCATCATCTAAGGCTTCTTTCTAGGGTTTAATCACAATCCATCATAAGTCCTCAATTCAATCATTCCAATTTATGATCTAGCATACATTTATAGATCTGGTTTCATTCATGATTTCATATTCTTATTCTTGAAACAATTCTATCCATCTTAGCAATTCTAGAAGCCCTAACAATTCATCAATTTCTCTTCTCAAGGGATAACCCAAATACTTGATTTCTAGGGATTAGCCATGGAATTCACTCGGTGCCCGAAGGTTTACACATAAACCCTATCATTGATTTAAATATATTACGCAATAAGCACAGATTAATAATCACACAATTCATAAAACCTAGCCTACCTTGGTGCCAAGAAGTTGCATGAAGTTTTTGACTTCGATTCCAGTTTTTTCAGGGCTCCGCAACGGTGAATTTGGCCAAGAATCCACAAGATATTGCCATCCTCACGTTAGAATTCTTCTTCTCCTTCCTTCCAAGCTTAGAGTAGTTTTTCTGAGGTTTCTAGGGTGTTTTACGACTTATTTAGGTATTTTAGGAAGATGGAGAAAATAAGATTTCTCGTAATTTACGTTCTGCCTCACCTATCCCACCTTGGCGCCAACTTACCCCGCCCTGGCACCGCCACCCTACTGTGGCGGGACAGTGGTCCAGAATTCCCCGAATTTTGTTTCTCCTAATTGACGACGGTTCGGATCGTTACATGAGGTCATGAATCCGTATTTTAATAAGAGTTGAAATCTAGGAATTGAGTTGTGTGAGATAGGAAGAACTAAAATCCACTAGTGTGCTTACGGCTGCGCAAATCTTAATTAATCAGCCTATGGGTTTTTCTTATTTTATTTTGTTTTTGTTAAAAATTAGGAATCGAACTCTCAAGCATTAAAAATGCAAAATTATGATGTGCATGTTGATTAAATAGATTATATTAATGTGTGTCAGTTTTATTTTATTTTTTATTGGACTTTAAGCTAGTAGTGTGAATATATTAAAATGGGATATTAATTTTATGAGTACAAGAAATTTCAAAATTTCTACATATGTTATTTTTTGAATCCCTTGATTGAAATTCTACCTCCATCACTATCGGTAATAAAGAATTTTTTTCACAATCAGTCGCAGTGGCGAAACCAGAAATTTCGTCAAGAGTGTTCAAACTTTAAAAGAGGCTATAATTTATATTTTTAACAAAGTGAGTGCACCAGATATTTGTTTTTACTGATGAGTAGGTGCAACTTTAAAAATTAAATAACAATGTAAATAATAAGCAACATCCACACTAATACTGTATTCCAACCAATCACGATATTCATCGAACCACGTATAAACAAAACGACGTGGTGTTCCAAAAAATAAGTTTGAGAAAACTGATGAGTTTGAGGTTGACAAGGATCTTTAATGATGTATGTGCTCCGTATCTCATCACGAAGGTTTGGATGATAATTGAAAATTGGAGTACTCTCAGCCGGATCAACCTTTAAATCATTTACATCAAATTATTGTCTTTGGGAAGAGTAAGATGGTATTTCTATTTGGTGACATTTTCATCTCGGCGTAGTCGATTTTGATTTTGAGGTGCCAAACTTATTTTGGGTACTCTAAAAAAATATTTCTCCAAACTCATTGAACTTCAAACTGAAATAGCAGTCAAGTGTACCACACTTATTGAAATTAATCCATAATACACCAAATACTTGATCGATACTCGAATAAATAAAGTAGCTTTCAACATAAAAAATAAGATATACAAGTCTTTCAACACATGATTAGAAAAAATTAAACTAAAGGAAAAGAAGAATTAAGAAATACCTTTTCACACTTCAATGACGATTGCGGAAGAAATATACAATGATTAAAGCTTCCAATTTCTTAAAACTTGTAAATATGTATGAAAATTGAGAAGAGAGAAAGGGAAAGAGTAAAGTTGTAAAGCGTTTTTGGGAGAAGGAGAAGACAAAAAACTAAAAGGAAAAGAAAAATAACTATGAATCTATTCTATTTTTAAATTAAGAAAAGTCAAAAGAACCTTTTGTTTTTCTACACTTAAAAAAGGTCACTTTTGTACTTTTTTTAAGGGCTTGTTTGGAAGGACACCCTATTAATTGGATTTGGTGTAATTGAGTGTAATTACACTGTCTGTGTTGTTTGATTGGACAGGTAATTACTTGGTCAGTAGGTAATTGATGTAATTGGTAGGGGGTAATTACACTCTACAATTCACAAGCAGAGACTGTGAATTGCTGGTAATTACATGGTGTAATTACTAGCTGATTACTTTTTAATTTCTTTTTATATATTTCTATTTTTATTTTTTTTGTTTTAATTTTTTAACTTCAATTATTTTAAGTTCTTTTTTTATTTTTATTATTCTAAAAATTAGTAAAAGTTTATTTTTTATTTTATATTATTATATTTCATTTTCTTCTTGTTCTCAACCTTACTTTACGTGATTCTATGCAATTTTTCGTATTATCTATTTCTATATGCCATGCTTATTTTCTCATTAACATAATTTTATTAGTATTCTAATTTTTAAATTAAAATAGAATTTATTGTTAAGTAAGGTTATAGACTTATGTTTTTTTTATTAAGAAAAAAATAAAAATAAATCATATTTATGCATGCTATGTTGAAATTTGTTATAAGAGTATTATGTTAAATTTTTTGTTCTGAATTTATAACTTATGTTATATTTTCAGTTTCATTTATTTTATTAATATTGAATTCACATTGTGTAATGACCCGGAAGGTCGCGTTTGGGAATTTTCATAAATTTAGTGTTTTATCCCTCTTGATAGCTGCCCCGAGTAACTTTTGATCAGTTTGTGAAGTTGATTGGGAATTTTGAACTATTTGTTTAGCTACTGTTATTTAGTTGACGGATATTTATTAAATAATTAATTTTTTTATTAGCTGGTGGTTAATGGCCAAGTCCAAATATTAAGTTAATACCCTATATCATTTTAGATCATTCTTTTATTAAAAAAAAATCAGGAACCTCCCGATTAGGACTTCATAACCTCGGCACAGCCAGATCGGCGGCCAAGGTACATTAGGTAAGAACTAAGTCTTGATTGATGCTTTTGTATACATGCATAAATGTAATATTCTATTATAATTGTAATAATTAGTGGTGAAAGAGGAAAGAAGGAAAATTGACTTGAATAGGGTTGTTGTTCACGTGGATCCTTGAAGTTGGTGTGAATATTTTTCTTAAATGGTAAATTATGGCCATGATTGGATAGTGATGACAATAATTGGTATTTAACTAGTTATCATTGGAAATTATATATATAGAATAGGCTAAGATTATGTATGTTTTTATTTTAGTTAAAGTTACTGGGCATGTTTTTGTGTAGATTTTGGTTTGAGAAAACGGCTAGCCCACTGTCATTTATGTGGCTGTAGTTTGTAAAGACATTGTGAGAAAATGTGAATTAAGTAGTGATAGACCTGACAACTAGGAAATATAATCTTAATGAGTTAATCATTGGAAACCATAGAATCTTGATAATTCTTTTTAATATAATGTATGTCAGTTTTAGATATGGACTCTAAAGGTTACTGGTGGCTTAATCGATTGTTGGGTACAAATTTTTACTATGGTTATCATACTAAGACCCAAGTTTGATATATTAAGATGTGTAATTGAATATTGGTTGTATTATATTATATGAAAACTATTAGGGTTGTAATGTTTGGAGAAATTATGACTTAACCGTAGACTTGAAATTTAGGAAATATGAGATTTGACCTATTGGTTGGAATCAAGATTAGGAACTTGATTACAAACTGAGTGAGTTTGTGAGTCTAGGCTAGACCTATAGTAGTATGAATGTGGTTATTTTGTAAATCTTATTGTGATTATTTATTTGAATAGATTGTATTGATTTGGAAGCTCAACGAAAAGGGAAGGCTCAAGTCCCATAGTGAACTGTTGATTAATTGAGGCAAGTGGATTTCTAAACCCTTGTTAAGTGTATGGAATTCGCGTATTTCCTTGTAATATGTGTTTGGAGGTAATGAGACTTGGTGATGGGTTGACTTGTCCATATTGATTATTTCTAGTGATGAAAAAGGGGTAATAAAAGGCAATGTGTTTAATTGTTGGTGTGTGATGTGTTGAGAATGATTTGAGAGGCTCATTGCTTAATTATTGATGTTGTATCATAGTTGTATTGTTGTGAATTGTGCATTGTTATGAAAATGGTCATCTCCTCATTATTTGTGTGAACATGTCATTTGCATTGGTTCTGAGACATGGTTGTGATAAGTGTTATGTGATAAGAGGATGTACCATTTCGAGGGACGTATCGCATGCCGCAATGGATACTATATATCGACGGACATATCGCGCGCCATGATAGATACTATATATCGAGGATCGTATCACACGCTGCGATGGATACATGGACATATATGTCCCCCATGAGTCCCGGACTGAGAGACAATGGGTGTGTATCACTAGGTCAGACATGTATCACTATACTTGACATTGCATTCCATTGCATTGCACATATTTATCATTAGTGAGCTTGATATTGTGTTTTGCTGATCTTGTGAGTGTCTTTCTGTGGAACTTTGATTGATGAATATTGAGCTTGTTGTTGAGGATATGCAATTTTTAGAGTGTTGTTGTTCAGCTGTCTGCTATGTGAATTATGAACTGTTAGGTTGGGCTGGTTTTATGCAGGTTGTAGTTGTGGAGGTTGTGATTGATGAATATTGAGCTTGTTGTTGAAAATATGTGATTGATAGAATGTTGTTGTTGAGATATGTGCTTGTAAATTGTGAACTGTTAGGTTGGGCTGGTTTTATGCAAGTTGTAGTTGTGGAGGTTCGGTTGGGGTGTAAGGAGTACTCATATTCTATCCCCTTAGCTTGTGTTTAGAGGTTTACTTGCTGAGTACCGTGTGGTTTGGTACTCACCCCTTGCTTCTACAATTTTTGTAAGTTATGAGCCTGGATTTTTGTGATACTTTCCATCCTTTTCTTTTCCAAGGCTTCTTGGGGATTGTTGAGGTAGCTGTTTGTCATCTTAGCAGACCTTCTTACTCCTATTTATGATCTTGTTCTATTCTAGAAACAAGGTTATTTGAGACTTGTGTTTTCCTTTTGAATCAATTGTAATACTTTAAAGGCTTGTGCACGTGACAACCAGATTTTGAGGATATTTTTGAGTTGATTATAAAATTTCTGCATTTTATTGTAATAGTTGAGTTTTAGGCTGACTTGTCTTGGTGGGATAAGACGAGTGCCATCACGTCCATTTTTGGGTCGTAACACATTGCACATCATTTTTTTAATTAGACTTGGTAGATTTTATTTTTGTCAAACATTTAATAATATCAAACATGCATTTCACGATGTTAATAGAAACTTCATACTTTTAGTTTTTACGATCAATTCAATTGAAATATATTAATTTGAAAAAATATAAATCAATTATTTTTCATAATATTAGTTAAAGAAAATATGTTTATTAATTAATATATTTTCAGAAAAGATTATATGTCTTAAATATTTAATTTAATGTCATTTATAAAGTTTCTTATTTATCTAGTATAAATTTTAAATAGTTAATTTTTATTTTTAAAATTTATATAATTTTATGATTGCAATTGTGCATCCAAATAGAACATGCGTAATTACAGTGTAATTACCTTGTGGCAACCAAACATGTCAGTGTAATTACTAGACAGTGTAATTACTAGGCTGATAATTATTACCCTAGTAATTACACCAATTCCTATTACCAGGTGGCTTTCCAAACAGACCCTAAGAGAAAAACAGAATAAAAATAAAATAAATGAAACGCTTAAGCCTGGGCTCGAACCCAGGCCACAAAAGCTCGAGTTTTGCCTTTTTTAAGCAAAAAAATGGAGTAACAAAAAGAATTAAACAAAATACCTATAGTTGGGCTCGAACCTAGAATAATGAGGTGGTTTAGCATAGCCTTAACCGCCGGACTGTGTACCTTTATTGTGTCAAAAGTGTTCAACATTTAGTGTATATCCAAAACTATTGATATTTAGTATATATACTCGCAAAAATTCTCCGACGAAGGTTGTTCATCTGACCACCCTCGCCAAGTCATAGCTCCGCCCTTGGTGCCATTGATGGATGCCGATGTGGAGATGCGCATGGATCCTCTTTTTCCACCTTTTTCGAATGAAACCAAACGCTAACAAGGGTAAGAAAAGTCAAAAGATGGGTGAGGAGGGAGAAAAACAGGCTTCAATAGGTTAGGGAAACAAGGAGGATGATGGTGATGATGCCCCCACTGCCTAGACCCAACACCAGCTCTCTAGAAGCCACGTGGGTGAGGACTTGGCCGCCATCTGGAGATATGTGGGAGTTTTCCAACTGGAGCATCATTCTCAATCCCTACTACCCATAAGAATAAAATACTCCGCCTAGAACGGGCTTGGGAGAGGAAGAAGAACATAGTTTGGGAGTGTCTGCTTGTTGAATTTCATCTCTGTTTTTCTTTGCATAAGCTTTTCTGGGAGGCATGATTCTTTAAATGCGTAGAGCATGGATTCAATGTAGGTTAAATAGAGTTTAACTCTATCTCATGAAAGTATGAAAGAAAGGAAGTATTTCCTAAAATGTTTCATAGCCTCTCATTTATAAATGTGGTGCACTTCACACTAATAAATAAGACTCTACTTATTTTCTGAAGGTTGTGGCTTATTTGATAAGGCAGGATAAACACATTTTCATACTATAATTTGTTGTCTTTAAATAGAGGGATTTTCTCACATTTTTAATCTACAAATTTTGTAAGTTTTCTATTCTTCTTCTACTTAAAACAAGAAAGATTGTGAAAATTATTCAATTATGCAATTGCAATATTTTTTGTGGATAAATTATACAGATCAACAAAAATTGATACAACAAGGAAGATGGAATAACTCAACTCCAAATGAGAAGACTATCTAGATAATTAATATGTACTCACTGTCATTGCCACAAATATACTTTCGCAACAACTTCTACTTGACAAGAAGTTCAATGATTTTATGTTGCACAAACTACAACTTGGTGTTCACGCTGTGAAAAGCCTCAAACTTTTGAAGAAAAAAGATTTGAACAAAAACTTGTTTGAAGAGTTCAAACTAGATTTAATAAGTACTTCTCCGTTTCCAAATTATTTTTTGTACTTTTATTTTTATTCAGTTTAATACAGAATGTTCTTTTTTTTTTTTTTGGGGGGGGGGAGGGCATGATTAAGACTACAAAGTTAAAACACATTTTTGTATATTTTGCATATCCATAAATTAAAAGTCTTCTTTATGTTTATATTTTTTTTATATCAAATTAAAATTAGACAAATTTATATCTATCGACTTCCTTAAAAGTATGAACTAACTAATTGTAGTGATAAATTATATTAAAAACAAGCACTTTTTTTCACATTGAAGGGTTGTGATATTTCCAAAGTGTTGTAACTTTTTCGATTAGTTATGACCTTTTCAAAGGGTAGTGACTTTCCTAAAGGGTTGTGACTTTCCCAAAGAGACTTTGGGAAATACATTTAGTATTATTGTCATAACATGTATGGGTTTAGTAATGATGAAATTATGTTGCGACAATTGATGTTAGAATCTCTACTATGATTTCCTAGATTGAGTGTATATCAAAGAGGGTCATGATACGACTACTACAATAGCAACGATGCTTACTTGGAAAAGTTATTAAGTGTGTTATAATTGTGGAGAACATGGACATACGAGAAGGAAATCAACGAGGCCATGGAGGCCGAGGAAATGGTAATGTAGGTAGGGGAGCAGTGCAGCTAGGCAAGGATGTTGCCCGCCAAGATGATAGGGCTCAGTTTTATGCCTTTCCGGGCAAGACCGAGGCTGAGGTATCTGATGTAGTGATCACAAATACTATTCTTGTTTGTGACCGGATGGCTACTACTTTGTTTGATTCGGGTTCTACTTATTCATATGTGTCATTTCAGTTTGCCTTGGGATTTTATGCGGTATATGATGTGCTTGATGCCCCCATCCATGTTTCTACCCTTGTTGGAAATTCTGTCATAGTCACCTATATATATCGTGCTTGTCCTGTTTTGTTTATGGGTTTTCAGACTTGGGCTGACTTGGTTATTCTGGATATGACTTACTTTGATATAATCTTAGGCATGACTTGGTTGTCCCTCTATTATGCGGTGCTTAACTGTAATGCTAAGTTTGTGACTCTAGAGATCCCAGGTAGGAAAAAGTTAGAGTGGGAAGGGATGTACAAGCCTAAGCCAGCTAAGGTCATATCTTTCATTCGGGCTAGGAACTGGTGGGGCAGGGGTGTTTGGCATAATTGGCTTATATTCCGGTTGTTGATGCTGAGTCTCCCATTGTTGAGTCTACTCCTGTAGTGTCTGAATTCAAGGAAATGTTTCCTATCGATTTGTCTAGTATGCCTCCAGATAGGGATATAAATTTCTGCATTGACTTGGAACTGGGCACTCACCCCCATTTCCATTCCCCCTTATCGCATGACTTATGTAGAATTGAGAGAGCTTAAGGCTCAAATCCACGAACTTCTTGATAAAAGTTTCATCCGTCCTAGTTCTTCCCCGTGAGGTTCTCCGGTCTTGTTTGTTAAGAAGAAGGATTGTAGTATGAGGATGTGCACAGACTACCGACAGTTGAATAGGGTCACCATTCAAAATAAGTATCTGTCGCCTCAGATAGATGATCTATTTGACCAGTTGCATGGTGCATTAGTTTTCTCTAAGATTGACCTAAGGTCTGGTTACCATCAGTTAAAGATTAGGCCTGAGGATGTACCCAAGCCGGTATTCAAGACCCGCTATGGTCACTACGAGTTCTTAGTGATGTCGCTTGGGTTGACCAATTCCCTTGCAACCTTCATGAGTTTGATGAATGGTGTGTTCAAACCATTCTTGGATTCTTTTGTTATTGTTTTTATTGATGACATTTTGGTTTACTCGAAGAGTAAGGAAGAGAATTCCGACCATCTTCGTATTGTTTTGGGTGTCCTTGGAAAATATAAGTTGTATGAAAAATTTTCTAAGTGTGAGTTCTGGTTGACTTCAGTTGCTTTTTTGGGGTATGTGGTTTCAAATGAAGGGGTAATGGTAGATCCCCAAAAGATCGAAGCAATCAAGAATTGGGTTCGGCCTAGCTCTGTGACTGAAGTTAGGAGTTTCGTGGGACTCGCCAGCTACTATCGTCGGTTTGTGCAAAATTTTGCTTCTATCGCCACACATTTAACAAGGCTGACTAAAAAGGAGGTGCCTTTCGAGTGGACTGAAAAATCTGAAGAGAGCTTCAGAAACTGAAGACTCTTCTAACCACAACGCATATTCTAGCACTGCCGGTAGAAGGTAAAGATTTCATTGTTTATTGTGATGCTTCACATTCAGGCTTAGGTGACGTGTTGATGCAGGAAAGAAATGTCATAACTTATGCATCGCAACAGCTGAAGGTGCATGAGATAAATTACCCGATATATGCTTTGGAGTTGGTAGAGGTAGTGTTTGCTCTCAAGATCTGTCGGCATTACCTTTATGGTGTGAAGTGTTCACTGTAATCGTAGTCTAAAATATGTATTCACTAAGAAGGACCTGAATTTGAGGCAGAGAAGGTGGATGGAGTTACTCAAGGATTATGATGTTACCATCCAGTATTATTCGGGTAAGGCAAATGTGGTGGCAGACGCACTAAGCCGGAAGACGGTAAGTATAGGTAGTTTAGCTTGTTTGGGTGTGTCCAAGTGTCACGACCCAAGGGTACCCCCTAGACGTAACAAGACACATAAAACCCCGAAAGGCCCCATGTATGCCACTTAGCATACCATAACATAAAGTATTAGAACAATAAGAGTAAAAACACATTTAAGTCCAAATAGTCTTTATAAAGGAAAGCGGAAGTCTAGACTTGTCTCAATTAGCCATCTATTACAATCCATGAGTCAAAATAGGGTCACAACTCCAAACAACATAATCCGAAATAGAAAGTACTAAAAATGAAAATCAAAGTAGATCTCCCATCCTCGAATCATGAGGACTCACCACAAGCAAGGAGAATAGTCAAATACAAGCTTCAACCAAATGATAACCGTCTTCAGAACCGGACCCTACACTTTGGAAAAAATGTAGAAAATATGGGTTAGTACAAAAATGCACCAAGTATGATAGTCATGCACAAAAACCTTGAAAACATGCTAAAAAGGACATTTTAGTAGAATGCATGCCATTTACTAGTTTAAAGCATCATTTTGAAGAAAATGAAAAGGTATAAGGCATAAGCATAAACAACTCATATATCATCATATCATAATAGGAACATACCATAAATACCCTCAAAGCATACTTGTGCAATGCATGAATAAGATCCCATAATCCCACCCATACTAAGTAAAGCTTCTTGAGTAACTATAGTTCATATTTAATATTCTTGTTCATACTATCATAGAGGGAGGTTAGCCTTAACCGACATAGACCATGTGAGCTTACCATGGAATTCGGTGTCGACCTCACATTGAAAAGGGGTTGTCCTACTTGCTTAAGTAGAACCATACCCTTAGCTTAGGTGGATCCATTGGCTAAAGACCTATGTGGGCACATAGTTATGGGATAGGGGGATTGGTACTAGAAGACCCGACCTCTACTAACGTGAGGGCTTCCATCCCAAGACATTGTTCCTAGAAACTCGGCCTCCACTAACGTGAGGGCTTCCATCTCATATCACTATCCCCTCAATGGTAAGCATAATTTCCATTTAGTTCATGTTAAGTCTTGACTTAAGTTCATAATTACAGAAGAATGTCTTGACACTCAATCCATATAACTCATACAAAAGCTCATAGATTCAATAGGCGAGACTAGTCTTCCAATCTTAAAATCACTACATGTGACAAACCTTTCACATCATATCATATTCATACATAAGTGTGTACATGAGGATAATCATCCAACCAACACAACAATTAGATCATAATCATATTCACTTTACTCTCAAAGTGATCTAAAAGCATACACATAAAGATCATAATATAAACTAGAATAATTCTCATGCTTTGCCTTTCAAGGACCATAGATCAAATTCAATCAACATATCTATAATTAATACATTAGACATGAATGATAACATGATTCAATTACTAGATGCATAATTCTATCATATTCTACTTGCATCAATCAATACCCACACTTTGAGATCCAAATTAGGAAAATAGGGGAATTCATGGATTCTTGGGGAATTCGACATAAAACCATATAAAATCATCAATATATCCATAATTAAACATAATTCAATCATTAAAAATGAATTTGAAAGGAATCCATGAGATTGAAGTCAAACCCTAACTTTTGGGATTTCTAGGTTTGAAATTGAGGGTTTTGGAGGGACTCCATGGATGAAAACTATCCATGGATGAAGGACTACCATACCTTGGTGAAGAAATCCAACGAATTTGAGTGAAAAATCTTGTTCCTTCAACCCTAGCTTCACCTTTCTTCTTCTTTCTTGGAGTTCTAGAGAGAGTTTTTGGGGGAAAAGTTGATTTTGATTTGGGATTTAGAAGTTATGATTTAGATGATTTAGTTTAGGGACTTAAAAACCTTATATAGTTAGTTAAATTTAGTTTAAAACGATGTCACTTAACATTTAATAAAAAGGAAAATCCCAACACACCAGTAAGTTTAATTGCCACATGGCAGTTCCCAGGTCCCATCCACACCCACCACTGACACACCGTGGGAGGACCCAAGGCCCGTGCTGGCAAGCCGTGGTAGGGGTTCTGAGGCTTGGTTCCTGGGCCTTGACCAATGGCCCTCACCCACTAGGCATGGGTCCACCTACTGGTCATGGTTCCCCCTCGTGGGTGGACTGCCAAGACACCATTTTTGTCACCTTTGAAGGGTCCTCCTCAAGGACCCATGGTAGGTCCTTGGGGGGTCGTAACTTGATGTTTTAACAAAAAAACATATATATTGAGTACCAGGAGTTATTTATGACTCTAACCCTCACGTCAAGCCCTAGTTTATCCTACTAGTTTACGAAATGTTACATTATCTCCCCCTTGGGAACATTTGTCCTCGAATGACGATCTAGACGCCTTACAAAATTAAAGACTCAAAACTAGCGTCCCAACATGCATGAAACATCAAAAGAACGTACAACTAAAAAGGAGGAAACATCAAATCCATCTAAAACATAGTTAGTGCAACACAAGGGAGTAGGAACTACATCTAACAACCTATTATGCATGAAGCTCAATATTTCACATATTCATAGGAGGAACTACCTTCTCCAACTAAAATCATGCTCAACAGAATATCATGGAGCCAATATGTAATTTCTCTCATAAGCATACTAAAACATGTTCATCAACTCATTTCATGAAGTTAAATATGCAACTCATGCTAAATGCACAACAACATAAGGACCATAAATCATGAAAACTCATTTTTCTTACTAAACATGAATTTCATCAAGAAAATGCATAACATAAGGAAATCATGGAAAAGCTCATACCACACACATGACTTTTAAAACACTAAAACTCAAGAGGAACTAATTACCTCAAGCTTGAATAGGAGTAGAAGGAAAAAGATTAGGATATCCAGACTTCATATCGGCCTCGGCCTCCCAAGTAGCATTCTCAACTTGATGATTCCTCCATAAAACCTTAATGGAAGCTATTTCCTTATTCCTTAATCTCTTGACTTACCGGTCTAGGATTTCTACATGAACTTCTTTATATGAAAGACTTTCGTCAACTCCCAACCCTTCTAGGGGAATAATGGACATAGGATCCCAATACACTTTTTAAGCATAGAAACATGAAATACCGGGTGAACCGGGGACAATTCATTTTGGCAAATCCAATTCATAGGCAACTTTCCCAATACGCTTCAAAATTTGATATGGGCCTACATACTTAGGGACTAAGTTTCCCTTTCTTGCCAAACCTCATCACACCCTTCATAGGTAAGATTTTCAAATAGACCCAATCATTAACTTCAAATTCTAGGTCCCTTCTTCTCACATCGAAATAAGACTTTTGCCTACTTTGAGCCATTCTCAATCTCTCTCTAATGAGCCGAACTTTCTCAATAGCTTCATAAACCGATTCGGGACCAATAAGAGCAATATCGCCTACCTCAAACCAATTAACTAGAGACATACATCTCCTACCATACAAGGCTTCAAAAGGAGCCATACCGAAACTTGAGTGGTGACTACTATTGTAGGCTAACTCTACTAATGGCAAGTGGTCATCCCAATTACCTTGGAAATCTATAACACATGCCCTCAACATGTCTTCTAAAGTTTGAATGGTGCGTTACACTTGACCATCCGTTTGAGGGTTGAAAGCCGTGCTAAGCTTAACTTTAGTACCAAGCCCTTTTTGAAATGACTTCCAAAAGTGTGAAGTAAATTGAGTACCACGATTCGAAATAATGGATAAAGGAGCCCCATGTAACTTCACTATCTCATTTATATACAATTTGGCATAGTCTTCCGCCAAATGAGAGACCTTGATGGGAATAAAGTGGGCTGATTTTGTCATCCTATCTATAATGACCCAAATAGAATCATGTTGCCTTCGAGTGCGAGGCAAATGATAACGTTCAAATATACTTTTTGAAAAGAAATATAAACGATCGTATGCAATCTATTTACCCAACTATGAGTCGGGGTCGATCCCACAGAGAATATGGAAGAATATTGTCAATAGTAAATATTTAACTCGATAGTCGTTATAAAAATGGGGGATTTAAATTGAAATAAAATAAAATAAAAACAATAAAAAGATAGCTTTGAACTAAGTATTTATTTATATTCAGATTATTAAAAGTAACTAGGAATGTGTTCCCCATAAGCTCATAACGCAGTAATTCTAATAATAGTAATCATTTTCTAGTGTATTACATGCAAAGTGATAAGTTAGGTATCTCTAAATCCTTGGTCCGGCATCTAGAGAATTTCACCCCGCACCTTGGTCTGGCTACGTGTGTATAATTTACTAACCCTTACCTTTACCTCATATTAGACATCATAATCGATGTTTGGCTTAGTTAACTTCGCACCAATCGACACTAGCCTATTAGATAGTATCACACTAAATCTATGTTGATAATTCTTTTCTTGTTAATTACCTCCTTGGTCCGGCAAGTAGTAACAAGGCGAGTTCTAACGTTGGCCACCGTTAAAAAGACTTCTAAACGAAAGAATTATCAATGCATGCAAAATACTAGTCAAGAATTGCTTATTTACTATTCATACTTTGTTAATCGCTCATGGTTCCCACAACCCTAGTTATGAAAGTTAGCTACTCATTATCTCAAAAACATAATCAAAATTTATTAAAATAAATATGCTTGTGTTAATCATAAAAAGTTAAGAACAATAGCTAAACTATCTTTTATTAATCACGAATACAAATAAATAATAAAGGAGAAGAAAGAATAAACCACAATTCTCCGGCCTCCACGGCGGCTCTTCCAAAGTTCCTAAGCTAGAAGAAAATTTATATTATGTCTTGTATCTTGGTTCTTGGCTTCCCTCAAAAATAACTTTTCATCCCCTATTTATAGATATAGAAACCCTAAATGAAATAATTGAGTCCAAATTAAATTAGGAATCCAAAACCAAAAGGAATTGGATTCCCTTTTTTTTCGCCGCGTGAACAGTGTTGCCGCCTCAATATATTTTTGTACCATTCACTTACTGCCACGTGGCAGCAGCAAACAGCAAATTTGAATTTCCTCAATTGCAGCCGTCTTTTTCCATATATAAAAATATATTATTTTATTCACTTTAATCCATTAAGCTGTCTGCTTGATTTCCTTCTTCAACTTTCCATCTTTAATTCGTTTTAGCTTCAAACTTCTTCATTTTTTTCATCAATTTAATCCTACAAATAAAATACACAATTTAGCACAATTCATAAAATTTATGCTCATAAAGGATAAATATAAATACTAAATGTGAGGCAAATAATGATTAAAAATATGTATTTTGACCTCACATCAGCAAACCCACAATAAAGTCCATATTCACAACTTCCACTTCCAAGTAGGAATAGGGATATTTTGTGACAAGACTTCGGGCCTTTGCTGCTCAACCTTAACCTGTTGAGAATTAGGACATTTGGCTACAAATCCCACAATATCTTTCTTCATACCATTCCACCAATAGACTTCCTTTAGATCAGAGTACATCTTAGTGTCTCCCTGATGAATAGAATACCGAGAACTATAAGCCTCCTTTAATTTTCTCCCTCAACCCATCAACATCTGGAACACATAATCGAATTTGGTACCTAAGTACCCCATCTTCCCCTTGGGAAAAAGCCTCAACTGATTTCTTGAGTACCGAATCTTTCACCTCAACTAATAAGGGATCAAAATCTTGCTTAGACTTCACATTCATCACAAAGGACGATTCAGAACCATTATGGACCATGACACCAGGAATCCACTAGTTGAACACCTAGTTGAGCCAACCTATGCACATCACAGACCAACTTTTTCTTTTCATCTTCTATATGAGCCACACTACCCATGGACAATCTACTAAGTGCATCCGCTAAAACATTAGCTTTGCCGGGGTGGTAAAGAACACTCTTGTCATAATCCTTCAAAAGTTCTAACCACCTTCTTTGTCGGAGATTCAAGTCCTTCTAAATAAACACATATTGAAGACTTTTGTGATCGGTGAATACATCCACATAGACCCCATACAAGTAATGTCTCCATATTTTCAAAGCAAATACTACCGCCGCTAATTCAAGATCATGGGTCGAATAATTCTTCTCATGTACTTTGAGTTGCCTTGAAGCATAGGCAATCACTTTACCGTTTCGCATGAGGACACATCCCAACCCAACTCTAGAGGCGTCACAATATACAACAAAACCATCCATACCCTCTGGTAGGGTCAACACCGGGGCGGATGTAAGTCTATCTTTCAACTCTTTGAGGCTTTTCTCACAAGCTTCCAACCACTCAAACTTAGCCTTCTTTTGAGTCAAAGCCGTCAATGGAGAAGGAATGGAGGAAAACCCCTCAACAAACCTCCTATAGTAACCGGCCAAACCCAAAAATCATCTAATATTAGAAGGAGTTAGAGGTCTAGGACAACTCTTGACCGTATCCATCTTCTTAGGATCTACCTCAATACCCTTGCTTGACACGATATGGCCAAGGAAAGCTACGGACCTTAACCAAAATTCACACTTGCTAAACTTTGCAAAAAGTTGTTGGTCCTTAAGAACTTGCAACACAATTCTCAAATGGTCCATATGTTCATTCTCACTCCTTGAATAGATCAAAATATCATCGATAAACAAAATCACAAACATAGCAAGGGATTGTTTAAACACCCTATTAATCAAATCCATAAATTTGGCCGGGGGATTTGTCAACCCAACTGACATAACCACAAATTCAAAGTGACCATACCGGGTACTAAAGGACATCTTTGGAATATCAACCCCTCTCACCCTTAATTGGTGATAACTCGAACGAAGATCAATTTTGGAGAAATAGCTATCCCCTTGAAGTTCAGCAAACAAGTCATCAATTCTCGAAAGAGGATATTTATTCTTAAAGGTCACTTTGTTCAATTGAAAATAATCAAAGCACATTTTAAGAGACCCATCCTTCTTTTTAACAAACAACACCGGAGAACCCCATGGAGAGATACTCGATCGAATAAACCCTTATCTAGCAAATTTTTTAATTGCTCTTTCAACTCGGCCGAAGTCAATCTATACGGAGGAATGGAGATAGGTTGCGTATCTGGTAAAAGATCAATGCCAAAATCTATTTCCCGCTCGGGAGGAATACCGGGCAAACCATCGGGGAAAACTTCTGGAAACTCATTTACTACCGGAACCGACTCTAGAGAAGGGGTTTCAGACTCAACTTCCATCACCCTAACAAGATGGTAATTACACCCTTTGGAGATCATTTTCCTAGCTTTAAGACAAGAAACAAATTGACCTCTCGGGATAGAATTTCCCCCCTTCCACTATAACATAGGCTCATTTGGAAATTGGAATTTAACCACCAGAGTCCTACAATCTATAGAGGCATAGCATGCATGCAACCAATCCATACCCAAAATAACATCAAAGTCTAACATGTCTAATTATACCAAATCCACCAATGTAACTTTATGGGACAACTTCTATAGACTCTGTTTGTCACCACCGAGTCATCAACCGGAGTAGAAACCGAAAAAGGTTCTACTAACACTTCGGGGAATATTTCAAACTTCATGGCTACAAGAGGTGTCACAAAGGACAAAGTGGCACTGGGATCTAACAACTCATATACATCAATAGAAAAGACTTTTAACATACCGGTCACACCACTGGGGAGATCTCTTGGTCACCTCGGGATTGAAGAGCATAAAAACGGTTTTACTTTTGGGCATTGGAGTTTGAACCGCTTAGAGGAGCTTGTTTTCCTTCTCTCCCCTTGGAAATGAGTACCGAGCAATCTCTCATCTTATGTCCACTCTTTCCACAACCATAGCACCCATCCGAGCCAACTAGGCACTTGCCTTTATGTTTTCTACCACATTTCGCACAATTAGGCATAGCAACATAAGAACCACCACTATTACCTCCTTGAGGTTTAGGGTTAGAAACCCTATCCTTGTCGACCCTTGGAGCACTAGAGAAGCCTTGATTGGAAAACCTTTGTTTGAACCTTTGTCGACCTTATCCATCGGACTTAGTATTGGAGAAATTCCCATCACCGGTTCTAGCTCTTTTCACCTCCCTATTCTTGTCTTGGAGTTTCTCATCCTCTATTTGTTGGGCATACATCATAAGACGTGAGCTATCCATATTATCATGAAGCATTGTCGAACGACACTCTTTTCTTACCAATTTAGACACACACATCAAATACCTACTCATAATATCCCTTGAATTTGCTACTAAAGTCGGGGCATACTTGGACAATTGAGTAAACTTTAGAGAATACTCTTGCACACTCATACCTCCTTGATGAATGTTAATGAATTATTCCACCTTAGCTTCCCTCAACTCTCTGGGAAAGAACCTATCAAGGAACACCGATTTGAACACTTCCTACTCTATTGGACCCACTTCTATCGGCCTATTGTTCTTCCATTGAGTATACCATACTTGGGCCACACTCTACAATTGGTAAGCGACTAACTTTGTTTTCTCTACCGAAGTCACCCCAATAGCATCAAGTATCTTATAAATCTCTTTGACAAATTCTTGAGGATCCTCTCCCACCTTGGAACAAAGAAACTCGGGAGTGTTCATTCTTGCCAAATCCCTCAATCTAGAAACTGTGGAATTCATATTAGGATTCACATGAGTTACAAGATCCCTATTGGCTTGAGCCGCCAAAGCTTGGGCTAACATTTGGAAAGCCGACCTAACCTTTTCATTTGACATAGACGAAGGGTCAACCAAAGTTTGGTTAGCTTGAGGAGCTTGATTACCTTAAGGAGCTTCTTCATTCACATTCTCCTCTTTAATCCTTCTAACATTAGCCCTTCGTGTATTCATTCCTGAAGACACAAGAGAAAGATTAGGAGAGGGACTTTTATAGAGTTAAACTCTAAGGCACGACTCAGGAATAATGAAAGAAGTGACATTTTCTAAACGTCTTATAGCCTCTCATTCAAAAGTGTGGCGTGTTTCACACTCATGAACAAGACTCTACTAGACGTGGCTTATGAGACATCATCCTAGAATCATTCTAAACCTTGTGCTTTGATTACCAAGTTTGTCATGATCCAAGGGTACCCCCTAAACGTAACAAGGCACATGGAACCCCGAAAGGCCCCATGTAAGCCACTTAGCATACCATAACATAAAGTATTAGAACAATAAGAATAAAAATGCATTTAAGTCTAAATAGTCTTTATAAAGGAAAGCGGAAGTCTAGACTTGTCTCAATTAGTCAACTCTAACAATTAATGAGTCAAAATAAGGTCACAGCCCCAAACAACATAATCCAAAATAGAAAGTACTAAAAATGAAACTCAAAGTAGATCTCCCATACTCGAATCATGAGGACTCACCACAAGCAAGGAGAATAGTCAAATCCAAGCTTGAACCAAATGATAACCGCCTTTGGAAAAAATGTATAAAATATGGGTTAGTACAAAAATGCACTAAGTATGATAGTCATGCACAAAATCCTTGAAAACATGCTAAAAAGGACATTTTAGTAGAATGCATGCCATTTACTAGTTTAAAGCATCATTTTGAAAAAAATGAAAAGGCATAAGTCATAAGCCTAAACAACTCATATATCACCATATCATAATGGGAAAATACCATAAATACCGTCAAAGCATACTTGTGCAATGCATGAATAAGATCCCATAATCCTACCCCTACTAAGTAAAGCTTCTTGAGTAACTATAATTCATATTTCATATTCTTGTTCATACTATCATAGAGGGAGATTAGCCTTAACCGACATAGACCATCCGAGCTTACCATGGAATCCGGTGTCTACCTATCACTGAAAAGGGGTTGTCCTACTTGCCTAAGGTAGAACCATACTCTTAGATTATGTGGATCTAGTAGCTAAAGACCTATGTGGGCACATAGTTATCGGACAGGGGGATTGCTACTAGAAGACCCGACCTCTACTAACGTGAGGGCTTCCATCCCAGGAGATTATTCCTAGAAACCCAACATCTACTAATGTGAGGGCTTCCATCTCATATCACAACCCACTCGGTGCTAAGCATACTTTCCATTGAGTTCCTGTTAAGTTTTGACTTAAATTCTTAATTACGGAAGAATGCCTTGACACTCAATCCACATAACTCATACTAAAGCTCATAGATTCAATAAGTGAGACTAGTCTTTCAACCTTTGAATCACTACATGTGACAAACCTTTCACATCATATCATATTCATACATAAGTATGTACATGAGGATAATCATCCAATCAACACAATAATTAGATCATAATCATATTCACTTTACTTTCAAAGTGATCTAAAAGCCTATACATAAACCTCATAAACAAGCATAATTCTCATACTTTGCCCTTCAAGGACCATAGATCAAATTCAATCAACTTATCAAGAATTACTACATTACACATGAATGATATCATGACTCAATTACTAGATGCATAATTCTATCATATTCTAATTGCATCAATCAATACCCACACTTTGAGATCCAAATTGGGAAAATAGGGGAATTTGACATAAAACCATATAAAATCATCAATATATCCATAATTAAACATAATTCAATCATTAAAAATGAACTTGAAAGGAATCTATGAGATTGAAGTAAAACCCTAACTTTTGGGATTTCTAGGTTTGAAATTAGGGGTTTTTGAAGGACTACCATACCTTGGTGAATTAATCTAATGAATTTAAATGAAAAATCTTATTCCTTCAACCCTAGTTTCACCTTTCTTCTTCTTCTTCCTTGGAGTTCTAGAGAGAGTTTTTTGGGTAAAAAATTGATTTTTATTTGGGATTTAGAAGTTATGATTTAGATGAGTTAGTTTAGGGACTTAACAACCTTATCTAGTTAGTTTAATTTAGTGTAAGATGACGTCACTTAACATTTAATAAAAAGGAAAACCCCAAAAGACCCCTAGGTTTAACTGCCAAATGGCAATTCCCAGGCCCCATCCACGCCTACCACTGACGGCACGTGTTGGCAAACCATGGTAGGGGTTCTGAGGCTTGGTTCCTACGGCCTTGACCAACGACCCTCACCCCGAGGCATTGGTCCACCTTTTGGTCGTGGTTCCCCATCGTAGGTGGACTACCCAGGCACCATTTTTGTCACCTTTGAAAGGTCCTCCTCAAGGACCCATGGTTGGTCCTTGGGGGGTTGTACTTTGACATTTTAACCCAAAAACATATGTATTGAGTACCAGGAGTTATTTATGACTCTAACCCTCACGTCAAGCCCTAGTTTAGCCTACTAGTTTTTGGAATGTTACACCAAATGACCTTTGGCAAGGGAGATTCAGACCTTGGAGTCTGAGTTCATGTAGTTAGGTATCTCAGAGAAAGGTGGGGTGTTAGCTATCATTGAGATTAGGCCCAATTTTATTGAGGAGATCAAGGCCAAGCAGTTTGAGGATGAGAGCTTGAATGAGCTAAGAAAGAAGACAGTGTCTAGTAAGGCACAAAATGTGGTTCTTGATGTGGGAGATATGCTCAAGTTTAAGGGAAGAATATTTGTTCCCCGAGTGGATGACTTGGTTTAGAAGATGTTGTCAGAATCCCATGGTTAGCGGTATTCCATTCATCTGGGTATGACCAAGATGTACCGAGATTTCAAACGACTTTATTGGTGGCCTGACATAAAGAAAGACATAACTGAGTTTGTGGATAAGTGCAAAAATTATCAGTAAGTAAAGTATGAGCACTATAGGCCTGCATGTTTGCTTCAACGAATGCCAATTCCATAATGGAAATGGAAAATGATAGTTATGGATTTCATGGTTGGTCTTCCCAAGACCTTGGGAAAGTTTGATTCCATTTGGGTTGTGGTTTATAGACTGAGGGCATGTGTGATTGACTTTGAAGGGCATTGAGATAAGTTTCTACCATTGTGTGAGTTCTCCTATAATAACAGTTACCACTCCAGCATTGACATGGCACTGTTCGAGGCACTTTATCGAAGGAAATGTAGATCACCCATAGGGTGGTTTGAGGCTGGAGATGTGAAACCTTTGGGGGTTGATTTGGTGAAAGATGCTCAGGATAAGGTGAGAAGTATCTAAGCTAAGCTTTAAGTAGTCGAGAGTCGACAAAAAAAGTATGCAAACCACAAGGTAAGGGACATGACATATCTGGCTGGTGAGCAAGTTCTTCTAATAAAAGTGTCACCTATAAAGGGGGTGATGAGATTCGGTAAGAAGGGCAAGCTTAGTCCTCGATACATCCGACCATTTGAGATTCTTGACTGTGTAGGGCCAGTGGATTATAGGTTGGCTTTATCGCCTAACCTATCTGGAGTCCATCCAGTGTTCCATGTGTCCATGTTGAAGAAGTATCATGGGGACGGAGATTACATCATAAAGTGGGACTCAGTTTTGTTAGACAAAGACCTTCAGTATGAGGAGGAACCGATTGCAATTCTTGATCGTGATGTCCGGAAGTTGAGGACCAATGATATAAAGTCCGTGAAAGTTCAATGGAAGCATCATCTGATTGAGGAAGCTACTTGGGAAGACTAGAAGGACATCCGAGACAAGTATCCCCATTATTCGACGATTTAGGTACTACACTACTCTTGCTTTATCCCATTTCTCTTTGTTTGTCACTCGGGGATGATTGATGGGTAAATTGATATCTATTGTAACGACCGGTTCCCGTCGTTATGGAAAAGTCAATGGGGAAGGAATTTGGGCCAGAAAACTTCTGACTAGTGACTTAGAAATATCTAGCCTAAGCCAGATTCGGATGAAATCTGAGTCAAGTGAGGTCTAGGGAAATATGGTAATGAATAGGGGATCTATTTGTGAATTGGATTACATGAGTGGATAGCCAAGACGTTAAGGATTCTGTAGGGCTTTACAAAATTGAATTTGGGGGAATAGAACTCCCGAAACTGATCTTGGCGTGAAAGGGTAGTGTTAGAACTTCCCAGTTTGAAGGTGTGTTGTGAAATTAGAGCAATTGGAACTCAAATTCCGAGCTTCTGTCTACGTGCAAGCCACCGAGGTGGGATTAATCCGGCTAGGGTGGGGCCGCTGAGGCGGGATAAGGTCCGCCGTGGGGGCCAGTCGCGAGTTAAGTAGGGGAAAAATACCAATTTCATTATTTTCTGCAAAATTTCGTTCTTAAGAGCTAAAAGACGACCCAGGTTAATTTCTTGACAGATTTCCACGACTTCTAGTGCTAAAGGTAAGGAAATTACTCCCCTAATCCCTATTTTGATTCCTAGAACTTAGAATCTTGGGTAATTATCATTAGGGGAGGGTTTTGGCCTGAAGTTAATGGTAGGAAAAAGCCCTAGCTGAACATTAGGATGATAGGTTTGGTCTTGGATTATTAAGTTTGTTATAATCCAGGTAAATTAGACCTTTTTTATTGATCCTTGCATTAATTACTTGTTTATAGACCAAGAACAAGCTAAAAGACTTCGAAAAGGAAGGCTCAAGTGTCTTAGGAGTATTCATGCTTGGTTTCGAGGTAGGTGATGGTTTGATTTCCTGTTGTGTGATATATGCCTATTAATTGCTTAGTTAGGTTGTAGTAATGGTTCTCCCACCAGAGGGTTAGCTGGGTGCCATTCACAACGGTCTGGGTCGTGACAAATTTGAACACTTCCTAACATGAATTTTATATTATGATAATACTCCAACTAAAAATATCCAATTTAGTATATCTTATATTTTATATCAATATTTATTTATATTATATTAAAAGTAAGAACTCCAACAATACAATAATAACTAAGAAATGCACTCTAGGGAAAGGAGAAGAAAATATATTTAAAAGGCTCAACGACTCACCAACACTGTTACCGAGCTGATCAAAAGTCGTACACACCGCAAGTTGGATGATAAGATTTTGAACCTATATATAAAATAATTTAGGGCAAAGAGGTATGCAATCAGTACTTTGAATGTACTGGGAGTGTGAGACATGCATCACAAGTCTAGTAAACTGAACAAGATACTCTAAAATACTTAATTTAAATATATGAACTGATGCAATGGCAAAGTAAATCAATATGCAACTAATAATTGAATATATACAAAGTCATGCAATAGCTGAAAACTAGATTGTGGGAGATACTAATAAAACATACTCCATTGAGCAAAATGGAGTCTAACTTATACCCCAACTAGAAGGGTGCTCAATACCCTGTTAGGTGTCATGCCTCGAGCCTACACCCTGGGCCCGATGGGCACTCGAGAATCATTGTTGGCCCCAAGTGAACCCTTGGCCTGGCTCAACTATCCGCGGAAGACTTACTCAACATAGAATAAACTCAAAAGATAAACTTTAACTCAAATATCTCAAAATGATAAACTTAGAAATGTTTAGAGAAACATTTAACTGGCCTCAAAGGAAACTCAAATCTAGAACATAACAACTGAAATGAAGAAGACTCATAAACTACTACTGTCTATCTATCTATGAAGCCTCTAGTACTATGAAGGATGTCGGGACAAGACCCCGATTATCCTAACAAACTGAAATAATATGATAGAAATAAATGAGGGATCTTGACGGAAGCAAGGAGGCTGGCCAAACAACTCTAGAACTCAACTGGATCAACGAGATGTAGATTGATGATCCTGGTTACCTGTATCTGCATCATGAAAGATGCAAGCTAAATGTAATCAGTACATGGAATGTATGAGCATGCAAGGAAAAAACTAAAGCATGACATAAGCTTGAACTTGAACTGAAAAAACACTTACATCATCTCAACTCAACTCAATCTCAACTCATTTGAATATAAAGCAGTGATAAAGATGCAATATAAAGAAAGCTTTTAAATAGTAGATAACTATTCAGTGTACTGAAAAATACAATATAACTCAATTTGTATGTAAGAATACAAAATAAACTCTATTCGGGAGATTCTCTAACCAACAACCATCACAATAAGCTATGTGATGATACATCGTCTCGTCCACGCTGCCAAAATTGTCCTATACCTTGTCGGGGTATAGAAATTGTAACACCCCGTATTCAAAACAGACCAAAAATGCAGATTTCGAGAAGTTGCAGTTGCAACTTACGGTCACCATCCACGGACCGTAGGTCAGACCACGGCCCGTGCTGGTGGTCCGTGGTTCGCCACTGCAACCCCTCCCCAGCCAGCTCAGAAAATTGGTTAAGTCTCGACTCACGGATAGACCCACGGTCCGTAGATCAGACCACGGTCCGTGGTCTGTGTCCGTGGATCAAGACCTCCTTTACCCAGCCTCTGACATGAACTACGGTTGACCAGCACGGACCATCGTTCGATCCACGGTCCGTAGGTCTGACCGTAGATCGAAGGATAGCAGCCAGTTAGCTGAAAATTCTGATGGGTCAACTTCAGATGGTCATAACTTTTAGCACAAAATGAATTATGTGTCCCATCACCTATGATTAGATAGATAATTGAATTATCTTTCCAACTCCACCGAGTTTGCTAAATTCCGACCTCCGAGTAAAAAGTTATTCCCGTTTTAGTGAAGACCTGTCGGGCAGAATCGACCTACGGACCCAATCGACGGACCGTCGATTGATTGACGGACCGTCAGTCAGGTCCGTCAGTCACTCCGACAGCAGCTAATTTAACGGTCTTTTTGGTCTTTTCCTATTTTGTTTAACCCCTAAGATACGTCGTTTAGACCCTAAATCATGAGGTTTTAATTAGTTTAAACCTAGAAATATAACTAGAACTTACCTAAGTCAAATTCATTAATCAAAACTTAGAAAATTAGAAGCAAGAAGGGAGAAAAAGGCCAAGAACCCTAGTTCAAGAATGCAACAAGGTTCCATCAGTTCCAGCCCCGAAATCGAAAGATTTCTCCGTGGAATTCGTCACCAGGTATGTGGGATTTCACTAGTGGGTTCCTTTCGCCCATTTAGGTCCCTAGAATTCAGTCAGATTCTTGATTCCATGATTATGAACAGACCTAGGGTTTCTAGAATTTGAACAGATCATCATGAATTAATTATTTAAATGTTCCAAATCAGATTATCATGTTAGTGCTCAGTTTATCGCATGAATTTCTGAACCCTAGCTATGTATTTCTTTAGTTCTTGAATTACACATGCTAGGTCAGATATTTCAGTATTCAGTTTTACATGCCTCAGTTTATGAATGCATCATTATCAGATTAATTGTTGCATTCTCAGTTTGTATGTTCAGTTCGAGCTATCCAGTATTTACAGAAAACTCAGTCATAATGTGTTAACCATTTAATCTATTGGGAGTAGCATAATACCGAGTTGGACAAGGGTTTCAGCGTACCCATATAGTCCCAGAACTA